>NW_024423564.1:5330586-5467789 GCF_017311325.1 Ursus maritimus
AGAAGGAAAGAGTGACAGAGAGAGAAATTGGGCATTTTCAAGGGCGAGTTTCTAAATCAGGCTCCCTCCCTCTCATGGTCCGCAAGCATTGTACCTCTGAGGAGGAAAGCTGGGGCTCTTCTCCTCGTCTCATGCTGATAGCTCCACATGAGCAAGGAACTCACAACGATGAAATTTTAAGTGAATGAAAGATTTTCTGTCAGCATGGCACTCTGTGGAGCTGTCTCTTCACTGTCCAGCCTGTCCAGCCTGCTCTTCTGTTAAGTAGAATGTGACACAGGGCCCCTGCCCACCTCCCTTGGCTCCTGTGGCATTGGGACAGATGGCCCAGGCATCCAGGCGTGGAGCCGGGCAGGCAGCGGAGCCCCCCAGACCTCCTGATGCAGGCAGGAGAGCCCCTCTGCATAGCCTTACCTCAGACAAGACACAGGAACTGGGAACAAGGGCGGAGGGATGCCCCGGAGGAGACTCACACTCCATGTCCTTCTTTTATCTCTTTGAATTCTACAGACCGTGCTTCTATGCTAGCAGTTTCTGCCCACGCATCGTATTTTAAAAAGCCCACTCTTCGATGGAAATGGACTGGATTGGACACCGTAGTCCCCGGAAGCAGCGGCCCTAGAGAGGGGGGGGGCCGTCCTTAGCGGTCCTTTCACTGCTGCAGTCACTGTCATGGGCTAATGGTGGGGCAGGGGTCCTCTGTGGAAGAAGGGATGTGAAGAAGGCCTAGTGCACAGTCACTGCCCTCCGGAACTGGGAAGAAAATCTGGATAACTTTGCTTATCATGTTCCCTTGTGGTCATTAATATCCTTATTAGATTTCTGCGCTGTTATATCTTTATTCCTTTCTTAAGCTCTTTGGTCAATTTCTAGATGTTGTAGCTGGTACTAGACCCATAAAACACAATGCAAACGTTAGAGAAGGAGGCACAAAACACGAACCAGCTGACATGCTGAGGAGCCTGCCGGTCGCCCCCTCTCCAGCTCTGAGGGCCCCACTCTCCCTGCCCCCCCACCTGCCCCCACCACTGGAAAACCTCTGAGCTCTCACCTCACACACCCTCCCCCATCTCATTCCATTCTCCAAAATGCAAGGGGAACAAAGGTGGGGACACAGCCTCTGCGCCCAGCTTCCTTCCCTTATCTAAAGACGCCGCCTATAGACCGTGGAGAGATGCCCTCAAGGGTGGCCTCCGCTCCTTGCTCAGGCCGTGCCAGTGTTATCTGGGCAAATACACACAGCACAGAGGTGAATGCAGCATACTTTTGGCTCCTCCAGCCAAAGAAGAGAGTTTGATACCTTGCAGGGAATGCTTCTGCTAGAGACTGATTTTTCTCCCTTGGGTTAGGGCACTGCCTTTTCCAGGACCGTCTTATAAGGTAGCAAGGGTTCAGGGGGGTGGGAATTGAGCTGGGGAGGGGTCCGGGAGGAGGACAGAGGATACCAGGTCTTTCAAAAAGCTTCCTCAGCTGCCCCGCTTTGCAGGAGAGAAGCTAGCTTCCTTTCGTGGGGAACAGGGCTGGCCGGGACGTGGGTGCTAGTGATAACAGGGCACGGGGCCCATGGGAATGAGATGCAAGCCAGCCCACTTCACTGCTTGCCCAAGGCTGTTCATGTCCCCACACGCACCAGAAGATCCGAGATAAACCCCGAATTGAGCAGCTAATGCAGCATCGGCTGACCTCCCCAGCCCTCTCTCCAGGTGCATGCCGAGCTGCTTCTGTTACACCAGCTTCGCTGTTACACCCTCTCTGCCGGCCCTAGCTGCCCACTCCTCCGCAAGCTGTCTGGAGGCCCTTACTCTAGATGGCATTCCTGCTAGGACAACGATGCCTTTCGTAAGATCTCCGGAGTGGCGTCTGTAGTCATGGGCAAAAAGCTCCTAATCACTAGAGTCCTCGAGATAAGTCTCTGGGCCTTGCCTTCTCTCCATACGGAGTTCACTGTGGGGTCTTGGTGCTGAAACTGCCTCCATCAGCCTTAGCAACCAGGACCTTCCATATCACCCAGGGCCAGTGCCAGGCCCGCATCCACTCAGGGCTCATTTGGACACGATGTGGGAGTGAGAGTAAGATTTGACAATGAGAATGTCAGGGTGCTGACAGATTGAATGGATGCTGCCCGTGCCCCAGGCACACCAGCTGATTATCAGCCCTGGTTCAAGTATGCCATTGGTCATTCCCTCCACCACACAGACAGAGGTTCCTGGCCCCTCTCAAGTCCCCTTCTTCACCAGCTTTGGTACTGAGCCCTGGGCCTTGCTCTCGCAGCTCTGGGAGCACGTCATTGAAATGGATTCCTGCTGCCTGTTGAACAAAGCCCTCCCTCCTCTGTAAGGTCAGCATAGACAGGAAGGATTTCCAGTTGCCCTGTCCCATGGTCACCCTCGGGTCTGCTCCTTATCATTTGTTTCTTTGTCCAGATAACAGTGGCAGGTAAAGAATTTCCTTGCGGGGGCACCTGGGCGGCTCAGTTGGTTGGGCGTCTGCCTTTGGCTCAGGTCGTGATCCCGGGGTCCCGGGATCGAGCCCCGAATTGGGCTCCCTGCTCAGAGGAGAGTCTGCTTCTCCCTCTGCCCACTCGTGCTTTTTCTCTCTCAAATAAATAAATAAAATCTTAAAAAAAAAAAAAAAGGAATTTCCCTGCGGAGGCAAGAAATTGCCCTGGCTGACTTGGAGCAGGAAAGAGGATGAAGGGATCGTTAGATAAGGACACTCGTCTCGAGTGAGAGTGCAGCACATGTCGTATTAAACTGGACGTGAAGAACGGCCAGCCCACTGTGTCCATCGCTGAGCTGCCGGCACAGCTCTGCTTCCCAGCCAAGGTGCACAGGCACACGGGAGGACATTACACTCTAAATTGAGGTGCAGAGATGCCACCAACCACAGAGCAACGCTGAGGAAACAGCACCCTCTGCAGGGCACCAGCTGGCTTGTAAGAATCTTGCCCTTTCTGATCTGGGAGTTATGTGGATAGTCGCAGGACAGGGGGGTGCAAGGAGATTGTCCCAGGCCCTCTCATGCCACCCAAGGCTAGAAGGCTATTCGGAGATGCTCAAGTAATTTGAGCTCCCAGAACTTGTACTGACCACCTTTGAGCACCAAGTATGGTGTGTCCAGGGAATTTTGGAGAGAGGCTGAGAGACTGAATATTGAGCTCAAATTTTGAGTTAACTCCATCAATCTCAGCCTGTTTTTCTAGGATCAGTGGCCTCAAGGGAAGGACTCCTTTGTGCAAGGAGATCAATGAGAGACTGAGGGAGACTGCTGTCCTCTCTCAAAGGGAGGAAGACACCCGTGTTCACCAAGTGCCTTGGGCACTTCCCGTAAACCATGTTTTAATCCCTTTAATTCTCGCTGGGGCTCTGAGGCATTCCATCCCTCTTACTGATGAGAAAACAAAGGTTTAGGAGAATTAAACATTTCTTGATGGCCCATCCACTTCCAGGTCTGCTACAGCCAGGCCAGACACATCTGCTCTCCAAGGGCACTGCAATCACAGGGCAGCCACTGATTCCTGGTGGTTCTCGTAGACATTTTGCTCAATCACGGCACAAAGAGGCCAAAGTGGTGGGTTCACGCCCGCCAGTGCCCAACAGCTACCCTGGTCCCACCTTCTTGGTCGGGAGTCTCAAAAGCTGATGCTATACAGCCCAAGGTAGGGATGGATCATCCCCTACTAGTGGGGGAAACCCTCAACAGGTGAAACCCTTAGGGTCAGGGAGTACCATTCTGTCATGGTTCAGGAAAATCATCTTTTTTAAAAAAAAGTCAAGTAATATACTGTCCAACCCATACCGAGCTGGCTTTGTGGAATAGGCGAATATTCTCATGCCTCACGCCTTACGCACCTTCTCTCCCTTGTGAAACCTTCCAAACATATCAGACACCATCCCAAGCTCAAATCACTCTCCTCTGGACTCCACAGAATTCATACACACCTGGGGGCCTATGTGCTGTCCCTCCCACCGAATGGGGACTTCGTTGGGAACAGCCTGGGTTTTAACCCTCCTCTCGGGCATCACCCAGCCTGGTGCCTGGCATGAAGCGCCGTGCATCTTTGCTGATATGTTTATTAATGTGCATGTATATTCCCAGAAGGAAGGGGTCTGAAATACCACAGGAATCTGAAATACTGAGCTGTGTGCCTGTAAAAATGCCTCTGAACCACCTCAGAGACAGACAAGAGAGGGATCCCTCTTCTGAGCACACACGGAGGCATGAACTTTGCCCACCCCCATCTCTCTCCACACCCCCTACCCTCCTGCAGCGCAAACACGGCCCACGGCTGCCCTCTGGTGGCTCTCCAGGGTAATAACAGAAACTCACGGAGATTTGGGGTGGGCTCTTTATTGGGTGGTTATCACTGCACTACAGGGGTCAGCCAAGCTCTGCAGAGTAAGCAGCGTCAGCCTAAGGAATGTGGATCTCCTCTCTCTGTTGATCACAGTGGGCAGGTTTCTTCAGAAAAGCCCCCAAAGCTTAGAAGTGGAACTGGAAAGCCTCAGTCACATGCTGCTTCCATGTTTCCAGGCTGGGCAGCAGGGAAGAGATGCCCATGACGTGCCAGGTCTCCCCATCTGACACCACTGAGGTCTGGTAGGACAGCAGCTGCACGCCTGCCTCTGCCAGGAGGCCTGGAAGTAGATAGGAAAACCGCTGGTTGGCACAGGGCACGGGGGAAGGAGAAGCAAGAGGCTGGGAGCGGGGTCAGAAGCCTTGGACCCCTGTGATCAAAGTTGCAATGGGGGGTGATGGTCTCAGAATCAAAGAGCGAAGAGATGGAACAGGGCACCTGCCCAGCTCCCCTCACTATTCAGAGACTCTGCACGGACACCGTGACCACCAGGCCAGGCAGGGGAGGAATGATCGGCCACGAATTGCTTAGAGCAATCTCCTGACTTGCTGGTCTTCAGTTTCATCCAGACCAAGAGCGAAGGAGAAAAGCAGGGGAAAGTTCCTCTAGTCAGCTGGCAAGGATGGTGAAATTAGGCCTTCTGAGGTCTGCGGACGCATTCTGCCAAACCTGAAAGTGCTCCAAAACTCCCTGTGGCCCAGAGCCAGGGTCCTGGGGCAGGTCCAAGATGTCCATGACTGCTAGAGCGAACGCCCTGACGTGTTTTGCGGCAGTCAGGCTAGCCCCCAGGGCCTGAGGCCAGAAGAAGGAAACCTGCACTCACAGGCTCGGAGTTCCTGGGACACAGCCCTGCAGGCAGGTCCGCACTGCGTGCTTCACGATGGTGAGCGGGCCAGTTAATATGGGCTTTGGGGTTCTACCCCTGCCACGTGGTTCTGCCACCTCTGAACTCTGTATCCCCTTCCCAAATGTTCTGGAAACTGGCTTCACAGACCCTCTGTATGCAGCAGATCCAGAAATGCCCTGAGGGACGGAGTGGGGCTAAAGGAGGCAAAGGTCCATGGAACCATGGAATCCCGGGAGAGACCCCCCTCCCCTGCCACACACACACACACACACACACACACACACACACACACACCTGCTCCAAGGACACAGGCAAGCCCCGCACCCTCCTCACCAATCATGGTGGGTAGCATCACAGGATTAGACGGCTGAGCCCGGAACAGGAGCAGGGGCAGGCCCCTGCGGAGAGGCACCTCTGGTCTGAAGACAGCTCCGTTGAGCGCCTGTAGCACAGGTGTGGTGCCCTGGACCAAGCCCACAGCCTGGTAGGGGGTACCTGCCAGGGCCACGGTCAAGAGGCCTTCCCCACAGCCCTGCTCCCCGGGCACAGCAGGGTTGTGGGAGGTGGTTACCTGCAGGGAGAAGGTAAGGAGGCACAGTTATGCCTCCCAGCTGCATCGCACCCACCATCTGCGTCCACCTAACAGCCAATTTGTAGGGCTGCAGCCTGGTGAACACGCTCAGCAATTCAGGGCTGGAGAAGAGGGCAAATGGGTCCAGCCTGGCACCCCTGAGCATTAGCTTCCTGGGACAGTCCATGGCCTCCCTCAAGAGAGGGCTAGGAGAGGTCTGCCAGGTCCAGGTGAAGGCTGGGAGCTGGGAAGAAGCAGGAAGAGAGGCAGACCTGCCCCAGAGGCCGACCCAGCCTGGCCCCTCCTGCTCACTGCTACTGGAACAGAGTCAGTGGCCTAGTGGAAGGGGGAGCAGAGGGGGGGAGACACAGGAGCTCCACTGCCCATCGATCCTGCCAGCTCCCACTGGCTGAGAGACACAGCCTGTGACCTAAAAAGGGAGCCAGAGTGGAAGACCCCAAAGGGTCGGCGTGAAGGCAGCAGAGACTAAGAGGACACGCTGCTAACCTCCAGAGGTGGCAAGCTGATCAAGAGCCTGGGTGCTGTGCTAAGCAGAGCCCTGGATGGAGTCAGAAGCTGCATGTGCTGGGCCACCTCCCAGCTTCCGGCCGGAGATAGCCCGGCTCCTCGCGCTCCCCAGCGGTAAATGCGGGCGCCGCCGCCCCCTCCCGTGCACAGGGCACAGATACACAATGCACTTCCACGAGCGTTTGGTTCACTCGTAGAGACACTCAGAGGAAGGCGGTATTTCCGCTTGGCAGATGGAGAAAGTCAGGCTGCCTGTCACAGGTGGACGGTGTCAACAGCAGGACCTGCCCCCAGGGCTCCCACTGCCCGAGCAGGGCTGGGAGCCTGCTCTGAAAAAGCAGGAGAGAAAGACAGCGCCAACAGGAAAGGCAAGGGGCCGGGGGGACACGTACATTAAGGCCAGCCTCTTTCACCAGCAGCTTGGCGTTCACCAAGTTCACATCCGCCTGACTGGAAGTGTCTTTCAGGAGGCCGACAATGACTGCGGGGCTTAGGCAGTTGCCAGCATTCTTCAGGGATGTTCCTGGGGACAGAGAAACTACCTTGAGGTCGCTGTTTATTGAGCAACACAGGAGCGACACCTAGCTTCGGGTCACCGACTCCTCACTGCCCTGGGGGCGCCAACCCCAACCAGCCAGGTCCATCTGCTTCCCTCTGGAAGGCCCAGAGCCAGGGACTGCACCCAGTTCCCTGCCTGGTTTCCTCTGGGGACCCCCCAGCTCTGACCTGGCCTATTACCGGCAACGCCCAGGGTCTCACCACCCCCGAGCTCCCCCTAAGTGAGCAGATGCTCAACGGGCCATAGGGAGGACAAGCCTTGGCAGGGTTTAGGGAACTAGAGCCTTCCCCAGTCTCTCAACAACATCTGCACAGGCTGGAGCCGCTGCAAAAGTGGCCAGAGCCTGCCCAGGACCTGAGGACAGACACCTAGGGCGCTGTCCTCGCTCCCGCTCCCCAGCCGAGCAGAGGCTCCTGAGAACCACCCGCTGGGTCAGACCCAGAATCAATCAGACCCATCGCTTCACCTGGGCCTCCCTCCACCCATCCTGTGGTCTCTCCCATGAAACTCTGTCTCTCGTGGAGGTTGCTCTTGAACCCAGAACATGGACATCTTAAAAGCATTATATAAACGTGATCTGTGAAAATCACATACATTTCCCAGTGATTTTCTGTACCCCTCCCCTCAGTCCCCACTGGGTAGCAAGTGAGACATGGAGTCCCAAGGACCAGGGTCAAGCCACTTCCCAGCCCTTCACTGTCTGTGACCTGCTGCAGACACAACCCTCTTCCCCTCCCTCTGCAGTGTCCCCAGCTCACCCTGTGTTACCACCTGGATGGTCCCTTTGGGGGATCCCGCCCAGGCTCTCATCAGGGTCCCCAGAGCTTCTGCCAGACCAATCCAAGGTTTGGTATGTGGAGAGAAGGCGCTTGTAAGGGCCTGGGCATTCACCTGCACAGAAGGGGAAGCAGAGCTGAGGTCAGGAAGAGGCGGGGCTCCTAAACACAGCTCTACCTGGAGAGCAGAAGGCACAGGGCCATCCTTGTTTCAGGTGCCTGGGGGTGGGGAGCGTGGAGACAACTTCCATCAGCCACCAACAAGACAATGACCTGTGCCTTTAGCCTGGGAGAGCTATAGAGCCAGAAAAGAGCACAAAAGGCTAAGACCATCCCAAATTGCCAGAAGGGGGAAGAAGGCATTTCTCCCACCCACTGAACTGTGCACCCCCTCCACGGGACACTGGTTTTCCTGTGCTGGGGAAAGGTCTGGACAGCACAATAGGAAGGTGGGTCTCTGACGTAAGATGGGTGTTCAGTCACGGATCACTTAAGGTAGGTCGCTCCAAGATGCCTGCCTTTTTACTCTATACCTCAACGAAAAAAATGGGGTGTCATTAATCACTCTGACCAAATAGCACGATTTATAAAGCTGGATTCACATACTCTTAATGATCCTATCACTCTTCAAATGTCGGCCCGTGGGGAGTCCACCATGAGGCATGCTGGGCAGCTGAAGGGGACAAATGCCCCTGTCCTTCTAAAGTTGTAAGTCTAGGGTCTGGACAGCTTGATAACAAAGCCAGCTTGTCCTGGGTCAAAATCTGGATTCC
This sequence comes from Ursus maritimus, assembly GCF_017311325.1. Lineage (NCBI taxonomy): Eukaryota > Metazoa > Chordata > Mammalia > Carnivora > Ursidae > Ursus > Ursus maritimus. The sequence goes on from NW_024423564.1 coordinate 5,338,998, forward strand.
ACTCTGTGGTTCATGATGGTCTGGCTTTGAATTAAACATTGGCCACTTTCGTGAGTCAACTTGTAAACAGAACCAAAGAATCTAAGAGGGATTTAATTCGAAACGCGGGGTTTGATACGAATCAAACAGGCTGCCAATGTTGGAAACGGTCAAGGAGGCAGGGCGTCCCTGCCGGCACTTCTGCGTGGCCGGCAGCCTGGCTCGAGGGCTCCCATGTCAGGGCTCCCCCAGCTCCTCTCCAAGAGGACACAGGAAAGACCAGCAGTGAACCAGGAGGTGGGACGAAGGCAGGCCAGCTGCTGGGAGCAGAGATGAAGTGCCGCGTGCCAGTGGGCTGGGCTGAGGCTGCAGCAGGTGGAGGCAATGTCCTCCAGGCAGCACCTGTGGAACCCGCCCCGAGGGTGCTCACAGCAGGTCTAGAGAACCAACGGAAGGGCTTCAAGAGTCAGGAGCCTTTGAGCACCAACCTGACCCTAATGCTCGTCTGTGTCTGAGGTTACGACAAAACTGAACTGGAGAGGACACAGAGAAGAATTAGACATTTCCCATGTGACACAAATGTCTTTCTAACAGCAGCCTACTGTAGGACAGCCAGTCACTTTGGGTGGAAACTGAAATTTGCCCAAGTGTAACGACTCGACCAGGAGATGTTAGCTCCGATAGAAGATGGGAACAGTGTGCGATTCCATTTGACGGAGCTGGTGGTAAGGTGTCCCCTTCACGAAAAGGCTGGGAATGCCACCACTACCTAATGACACCATGGTAACTCCCAGGGCTGCAACAGTGAGGGCAGAGACCTGCCTGGCAAAGGGCTGTGAAGGGAAAGGCGCAGCCCTGACTGGCTGACACTGGCCCCAGCCCAAGCCTCAGCTTCTGTCCCAGCGCGTCACCTGGGGAGAGCTGCTCAGAAGCCAGAGGTGCAAAGGGAGTGAGAAAGTGTCCCCCACTCTGAGGAGCCAAGAGACGCAGAGTAGAGAGGGGAGAGGCACACGCATGGACAGGCCAAGCATCGTCATCGACCGCCGTCCTATGGCTGGCCCTGAGGGGTCCTTCAGGGAAGTAGCCGGCTCCCTTACTCTCTCAGGGTGTAGAAGGCTGGGTGGCCTGGAGAGCTGGGCTATCAAACCAGGGCTGGCAGCCTGAACAAAGCACCCTGTGTCTCTCCTGCTACGGTTCTGTCCTCAGCAATGAAAATCCCCAGCTGAGGGTCAGCCAGGAAGGTCAGGGACCAGCCTCAGCCCTGCCCCCGCCTTGTTCCGGGCTGTTTCTCCTAGAGCAGAGCCACGTGAGCTATAGAGAAGCTTACACCCTGGCTTTTGTGTCCTCAGAGAATTCGGAATTTAAAGATACAAACTCAGGAAATCTTAACAACAAGAGAGAACGTGGTTCATTGCAAAAGGGTTGAAACTGGGCTGGAAAGGCCAAGCAAGTCTTTGTGAAGGGGTGGCAAGGAGAGCTATGCTTTCCTTATTCATCTCTGTGTCCCTCAAAGGACTATAACAGCATCTGGTACCCTCTGGAGCTTAAGGAACATCCGAAGACTGACTGAATGAGACGGGACTGGAAGTATAAGTCAGGTGAAGCTTGGAGGAGAAACATGCCAGGGTGAGCTAAAACAAAAAGTGGGGACATTAGGCCATGATTTGAGGACAGAAAGGGGGCTTGGAGGGTTCATTCTGGGGGTGGGCACACCCTGCCTGGGGTTCTAAGATGGACACAGTAAAAAGGAACGCTCAGGCCTAGGAGGTGAGAGAGGGCCCTGACACGCTTCTCCACAGGCCAGTCCCCCACCCGCCGCTCCCCACAGCATCCAGCATCACCCAAGCCACACTCCTTCACTCCCAAGGCATGTGGAGAACAAAGGAGCCTTTCTCTGGAGCCTGGACCCTGGGAAGCGCCACAGGCTCTGCAGCAAGGCTACAATCTAGCAGGGCTGGGCAGCCTCCCTGCTGCAGGCTGCAGCCAGCAAGGCTAGGGACTGGGGCTCCTGCTGCCCCACCCAGAGGGCTGCCTCCAGAGGAGTCCTTATCTTCTGCTCCCAGGGCTGAATCTGGTCAACACCACTGCTCACCAGAGCTGTTGCCATTCCCCAAAACCAAACGCCCTCCCCCACCCTGCTCCTTCCTCTGACCTCTGGACCCCAGCCCCACTTGGCCATACTCACCACGCCCGCTAGAGATTTCCCCTTCACCATGTCCACAAACTGGATGGCGATCTCCTCCCCACAGCGGCTCTGGGCCTCCTTGGTGCTGGCGCCCAGGTGGGGGCAGCTGATGACGCTCTCATGGTCCACCAAGGCCCGGTCCCGTGGTGGCTCCTGCCCAGAAAGGGACACCTCTCGGTTGGCCGCCCAGGGAAGTTGGAGGAGAGGAGGGCCGGGGTGAGGATGCCTTCTACTTCAGTTTTGCCGGGGACATCACGGGTTTTGACAACCGCCTTCCTCGTCAGTGTCCCTCCACAGCAGAGTGGACAGAGCCATGGACGGGATTCACCTCTCGGCTCTGCTTACACCTATGTCCCTTTGAGTAAATCTGTACCTCTGAGCCTCAACTTCCACATCTATAGAATGGGCTAATACTACGTACCTCACAACACTTCGTGCAGGTTGCGAACCAGTAACACAGGAGGTTCTCAGCCAGTGGATGCTGCTGCTCTGTTACGGGTTTTTCCGTGGAGCTCCCCCTCGCCCCTGAAGTCTTATAGCGCTTACAGTCGGCTCCTCATGGCAACAGGCTCTTCATAGGCCCTCTGCACAGCTGCCCCACCCTGGCTCTCACCACGACAGGTGGGCCACCTGGGCTCCTCTGCCCACCCTCCAGCGTCCCTTCCACCCCTTCTGCTTACTGACCACAATGTACTGCCCTTGGGAATGTCACTCAGGCCCCTTCTCTGGCCACCTGGGCCTGTGAGTGCTGCCCACATAGTAGTAAGTGCCACGAGAAGGCCAGAGAGAGCCAGGGGAAGGCGCTGAGCCAGGGAATGGCAGTACAGTGAGGGCCAGCCGCCGATTCACCTTCAAGAAGCGTAGCATCTATGTGAGAAAGATGACCAGGGGTACCAACCCCATGCACTGTGTGCTCTGGGCAGGGAAAACACAGTGAGGGCAACAGGGCTCAGAGAGGGCCGGGGACTTGCCAAGGCCCCACCGCAGGTCACCAGCAACCCTCCACTGCCTGAGCCAAAATCTGTGCTCTTTCCCCTGGATCTGTGATGCTGGTGGCAGGACTTTTAAGAGAGGCCTAGAGGATTCGGGTGGAAATGCACCGTCCATCATTCCATCTGGGGTAAGAGCAGGTGGGGGGATGGGTGAGCAAAGATGGAGTCTCTGTCTCTGACAGAGAGACAGGGAGAGCAGCCCCCACAGGGCCCAGGGAAGCGCTCCTAGCCATTGTCCTCAGGCTGCCTTTCCTCCCCAGAAGAGAGGAAGGCAAGGAAAGCCAACAGACTCTGGGTGGAGTGTCTTCTTGGCAACAAAGACCTCTACTAATACATTAAATCCTGCCCCAAATCCTCAACCTCAGAACAGATTTGCTGCACTGTCCTCCCTGGAGTTACCCACATGGCAGCAGTCCAGGGAGCCCGAGACCAGGAATTGGGTCCTAGCTAAAATCTGGGTTTTGCGAAAGACAACATGGCTGCCTCCACACTACGTCCCACAAGGGCTCCCAAAACCACAACGGCGTTATTTTTAGCAACAGAATTTCTCCTGTTTGCCATGGATGCCAGAGCCCTGAAGCCAAAGGCCTTTGTGCATACTGGGCTTTCTCAGTCCTGGGCCCCTCTGCTCAGTGCCCCCCACCTCCCCCAGCTACTCACCTCTGTAAACACGTCCAGAGCGGCACCAGCACACTGACCAGACTGCAGGGCCCGGAGAAGGGCCCCCTCGTCCACAATCCCTCCCCGAGCGCAGTTCACCACGCGCACCCCCTTCTTGCACTGGGCAAAGGTGCTGTCATTCAGCAGGCCTGGAAAGAGGGAAGAGCTCTCCTGCAGCACCGGTGCCAGAGGCCCTCCCCGCCTCGCCCTTGCTCCTTGCTCGCAGGCCCACAGCCTCTCTGGTCTCAACGCTCCCTTCTCACCGGCTCTGGGGCAACAGTCCCTGTTCTGGATTTAGACCAAACTCAGTTTAGAAACATCCTAGAAGTCCCTGAGATACTAGTGCTTTGAGTAGGTCCTGGAACCAGAAAGGGAAGCTGCAGCCCCAGGAAAAACCCGTGGGGTCACTGGTCGTACCCATGGAGCCAGCTCACCCCACACGTTTCCAGCTAGCTCATCCCTCCTCTGTGTGAGGCAGGGCCAGCCAGCAAAGCATCACTCCGTGCTCGAGGGACCTAGTCCCCGGTGTGTGCAGAAGGCCCAGACTGAGAGCCCACCCTTATCTGGTCCGTGGCTTCTGTGGCTGACCCACAAGCAGGGACACACCTACCTGTGGTGGAGGGCAGGAGAGGTGTGTGCACAGTGATAAAGTCACAGAGAGGCCAGATCTCCTCCAGGGGCAGCTGCTGGACACCAAAGGAGGCCGAGACCTCTGGGGCAATGATGGGGTCATACCCTATAGTCTGGTCAGAAGCAAGAAAGAGACAAAGACATGAGCAAACGTCACTGTTCCTTATTAGTATTGGTATTATTAATAATGGTGGCCATTTATTGAACACTTAACAAGCACTACTGCTAAGCCGTTCCAAATGCCGGCTTACCTCTCACAGTAAGGGTTGCTACTATTCTACTTTACAGATGAAGAAAGTGGGGCTCACACATCAGGAGGGGAAGGCCTAGAGTACAAAGGGAGGTTTGTTTACCTCTAAGCTCTTAACCACGAACAGACGCAAGAGCGGCGTGTGTGTGCGTGTGTGTACGTGCACACACGTGTGTGTATGGTTGGATAAGGTGGAGCTCAAAAACCCCTAGCAAGCAGGGAGTCCGGAGAGGGAGGATAGCCACGTGGGGAGCAGTGATGCGCTCTTAGGGTACAACCAGGCAAGGGAGGACAGGCTGGCTGCAGCCGAGGACCCTCAGGGCCAGAAAACAGGCAGGGGCCCTGACTACTTGTGCAGAGTGAGAAAGAAGCAGGTGGGGGCAGTGGCGCCGAGCAGGGTTAGCAAGGAGACCAAGACCAGTCACTGTTTGGGGGGGGGTGGGGTGGATTTGCTGAAGCACCAGCAGGCAGAGTCTGGTCCCCTCTTGAAGTTCCTTTTAATAAGGCTTCAAATGCATCTAGTCTTAGAAGGCATAACTTGGTGACTTACCACACAGAGGTCTGAATGACTAAGGATGGATCCTTTCAGTAAGGCAGGTTTGACGGGGAGGGGGAGCGAGCACATCAAGAGGCCGGAAAAGGGAGACATAAAGGCACCGTGGATGCGGAAGGACCCAGAAAGAACCTTCTTTCGGGCTGGTGGAGGAGGAGGGGGTCCCCAAAGCAGAGGGACCTCTCCGAGGCTGCCGAGAAGGGAGGGAGATAGGGAGGCAGGCAGGGAACTCGGGGTACAAACTTCATCGGCCTCATGAAACTTGCTAAAGGTCATCAGATACTGGTGAGGGCAAGAAGGAAAGTCGGAGAAGATAAGGCTCAGAAGAAAAAAGGACGCGTAGTCATAGCTAATAATGGCGAACATTCCTTTAGCGTTTACTGTGTCAGGGGCTTTTCAACTCAGACCTGATGGATTAGGCACTAGGATGTCCCCATTTTACAGATGAGGAAACTGAGGCAGAGAGGTGACCCCTCGAATGCTCAGAGGTGGCCGGGGATTGAACAACAAACAAACACAACAGAAGCATGATACTCTAACCATGGCCAACTCAGTGTAGTGGAATTCATTTTTTCCTCCTTTAGGCTTTCCTGTGTTTTTTTTTTTTAAAGATTTTATTTATTTATTTGACAGAGATAGAGACAGCCAGCGAGAGAGGGAACACAAGCAGGGGGAGTGGGAGAGGAAGAAGCAGGCTCATAGCGGAGGAGCCTGATGTGGGGCTCGATCCCATAACGCCGGGATCACGCCCTGAGCCGAAGGCAGACACTTAATGACTGCGCCACCCAGGCACCCCAGGCTTTCCTGTGTTTTGCAACGTTTCCCCTGCTCATCCTGAATTTCCTTGCGGGGAAATAGAAAAGTCGTCTTAGAAAATAATGGCAAACAGGATTTCTATGTAAAATTCAGCCCTTCCAGAGAAGAAACGGACATGGTTACGAATGAGGTATAGCTTTCGGATCACGTTTTCCATCATCAGGGGAAGAGCCAAGTGAAGGCGCTTCAGGGGGAGAGGCTGTAGGACCACAAGCTCACGGCCATCCCCTCAGCTGTAACCTACGCGTTTCCGCAAGGACAGTGAAGTGTCCAGGGGGGAAGAGAGGATCCCAGGATCCCTGCCTGTACTCTTCCACGTCGTCTTTGTCCGCCGGCTCAGAGGCTGCCCGGAACAACGGCCCCGTTCATCTCTAATCCAGATGTACTTTGTTCACGTGAGCGGGGAGAGCAGGGGGAACACCAGCAGCGGTCACAAAGCCGAGCCCGATGGAGGCGAGCACACGCCACTCTGGGGCTTCTGGGCTCGCAGGAGCCAAGAAACAGTGTGGAGCCGCGCGGAGGCAGGGCCCCGAGGGGCCCCGAGGTGGGTGCCTGCAGCTAATGGGGAGCAGATGCGGCTGCAGGAGACACCCAACCCCCACAGCGGTCAACAGGCTCCGACTCAGCTTGCCTTCTCTTGTTCACCTGCAGAGAACTGCAGGGAAGAATTTGGCTGAGAAAACCATTTTCATTTTTCAGTGGAGATACCCAGGGCAGATGGGAGCTGAACTCAGCTGGGAGCTGGGATTCTTACACCAGGAGACCACGTCACAGGGAGTAGAAAGAGTAACATTGGGCCCAGGAGACCTGACATGTTCTGGAAAGGGTCAGAAGTCCTGATACACAGAAGTTGGAGCAATTCCAGGTATGCACCGTCCGAAGACTATTCCGACAGAGGAGCCTTAGGGAGACCCACAAAGGGGTTCCCCCCCGAATCCCAGTCTCAGGACAGACTCCTGACGCTGGGCGGCAGGGGAACCCTAGCTTTTCTAGCAGTGCTCCAGGGCCACCTCCTAGCTGGTGTCGTAGAAGGCAGCCTTGAGAGGCCGACCACGGCTACCCTAGGCCCTCTGGCTTAGCAGTAGATGCCGGAGAGCAGGGGGCCTTCACGGTAAAGGGGCTCCAACAAAGGAGCTTAACCATCATTTGGCTTAGGATTAGAACTCTCTTCCCTTCACACAATGGAATCTTAAACAGAAACCCAATATAAAAACTGATCAAGGGTGCAGAGGTGAAGGCCCAGAGCCCCACCACTTACTCTCTCTCTGGGGTTCCCTCCCTGTGACCCTAAGTTACTTTCTAGAACTTGAGGCTCTGGGAAGAACTTAAAAAATCAGTACCCCAGGGCAGTAGGAATTCCAGTTACCAAACTGAGATAGGAGTTGCCTGTCCTGAGGAGCTTTTGTCCCGAGAAAGGTCGAGCACAGTGACCGTTTAACCAACATGGATCAGGAACGAAGACAATGGTGGTGATGCAGGACAAAGGGTACCAGACTGAAGGTCAGGAGACCCGGACGCTAAGCCGGGCTCCATCATTTACCCGTCCTATTATCTTGAACCTATCATATAAGCGCCCTGGGCCACAGTTTCCTTATCTGTAAACCTGGGGTAAGGATATTGATCCCGCAAGGGTCATTGTGAGCACAGTGCCTGACACAGCAGACCTCAGTTAACATGAGCTGGGTCTGAAGGAATCAGCGACAACTGGCGCCGCGGGTCCAATGTCCAATCCCTCCGGGCTGACTTCGGATTCTTCACAACACTGGCCTCAAAGAAGCTTAAGAGATGCTGGCCTGCTCCGCACAGGAACCCTTGGTAAGAGAGCACAAGGCCCAGCTCCTGGCTGGACTGGGCCTGTTGGCTTGGGCTAGCACATTCTAGGGGACACGCCAGCGGCAGTGAGCTGTGTCTGCAAAGTGTACCACCTGTTCTCCAGCAACAGGGTTGAGAAAAAGCTTCAGGCGGGAAGAACACCATAGAGCTTAAGACTCGGGTAACTCAGACCACCAGCAGGCTACAGACTGCCAGAATTCTCCTGAAACCCACATCTGGGCCATGGGGCTCAGAGCAAGTCAGCAGGTGCTCACAGGTGGCACGTGAAGATTCCTTTCCAGGCCTGTGCTGGTGGGGAGTGGCAGCCTCGGAGGGCTCTCCCCCAAGCAACCCCAACACGCACACCCCAGACGCCATTGGAAAGCCTGCTGGCTAAGGATCCCCACTTCCCTGGGTGACCACATAGTGACAAAGAAAGGACAGGAAAGGAAAGGAAAGGAAAGGGGGCAGTCCATCCCCAACATCTGAGCACAAAAGTGTCTCTGCTGATCGCTCCTGTGACACAAAGGGGTCAACTCTTAAATCACGATACTCTGGAAGGGGTCGGATGTTAGTCATCCATTTATAGCCTCGTTAGTGACTAACAGCCTGGGGGACAGAGTAAAGCACAGGGAAGACCCCAGGGCCAGGGAGGGAAGGGGGTGATAAGGATGATCTTCATGTGCTTTGCAGCGTTGCCTGAGTGGCCCAACGGGAACTACTCAGGGCCCCCTGTGCCTCCTGGTCCACACTCTGTCTTTAATTATAGGGTTCTCCCCAGTTACTGCAACAAACCACAGTCCTTAGTAATTTTGCTCTATTTCCTATGACCGTACAGTGAACTCACTGCTAAAGACCGATAAAGAAACTCGCAGCCCATGGGTAATGGGTGCTTGGGGATATCAGAGCTTTAAAGGCCATCTGCTTCTCCCTCTCTGCCAGTGCTCACACCGCATCCTCACGCACTGGCCGAGTGCTTAACCAGTCCCGCCTGTGTATCTGCAGAAGTGGGATACTCACTCTCTCCATTGCGTTTGGTGCCAGCTCTGGCTCTGTCTCTGTCCCCTCTGGCTTGTGCCCGTTGCTCCTCCTCGGATCCACTCCTTAGACAGCATGACTCTTCTATAGACTGCCCGTTAGCTATCTGACGGCCTCCCAGTATGCCGCCCAAGTCATGATGGGGCTCAGTGACCCCAGTGCCTTCAACCCAACAGACATGAGCCTCTCACCATCACCTTCTATCTCCAGAGCTTTCAGTCTCACAGAGCATGTGAGAGTCTGACCGGTACAGGGCATGAGGAATGTCACGTTCCTTGTTCTGGAAGTCATAATTCTTTTAATGCTGCCAAAAGTCACATTACGTTTTCTATCAGCCATGCCACTGTTAACCACGCTGCATTTTTCTCAACCAAAGGTCTCCTGCACTAGAAAAGCCTTTTAACAACACCTGTACATCCAGGTGTTTAGTTGCTTTTGGGGCTCATTTTAGGGCACTGATAGGGATTCTAGCTAAACTTCCTATTAGGATGCCCAACCATTCTAGCTTCTTAATGTGTTTTAGGACCTGGTTCCACACTCTCAAAAATGAGCCACTTCTCTCTGCTTCCTGTCACCCAGGCCATTGATGAGAATGGTGGAGAAGGCAGAGCCCTGCACCATCCTGTACCATCTCTCTCCACACTGAGACAGAGCTATCCTTCAACCAGTTACTAAACGTTTAGCACCAAGCTCCCAGTCTCCCTCTTAACCCCAAGGGTATCACGAACGATCTCACCAATGTCTTACTAAAGTCCACATTTCCAATGTCCATCCTTGAGGAAATGGCCAAATAAAAAGCAGTTTGTCCACACAACAGAATTCCATGCAATAGTTTACAAATATGGTAAATTTATTTACTCCAAGACATACATTTTTATCTTAGCACCATGTACAATATTCTATTTTCTATAGGCATAGAACCTTACGCATTCCCTGCAAACGCACAGAAAAAAGTCTGAGATGATACACACCAAACTGAGGTTACCTGTGAGACCAGGACTGGGGTGGGAATCAAGGAGATAAGGATTTATATTTCAATTTTTGTAAGGATTCCTTCACCTCCTACATGATTAAAATACAATTTTAAATCATCCAGGTATGAGACACCTAAGGACGGCCTGATCGATCAGTTCAATACTGGTTTCCAAAGAGAGAACATGGCCAATTTAAAACAACTTGTGCTTAGTAAACACTGATCATTGTTTCCTGCCTGGATGCTGATAAACCGTCTCTTTCACAATTTGTTCAAGAATCTTCCCTCCTTGCCCTTTAGAAAATCTCGCTCTTCCCCAACTGCTCCAACACCAACCGAGGAGCTTTGGACGACGCAGTCAGTCGTCTGTCTGCCCCCGAGGCAAAATTCACCTGGACCCAGAAATAGGTTAGGAAGCACAGTCAAGGCGAGCCAAGAGTATAAACGAGGGCCACCTGGGCTACTCCAAAATGACCAGGGCTGCTGGCAGGGGCAGGGGGTGGGTGGGGGGTGACCATCCCAAGGCATGTTTCAGTGGTTTACTAAGATCATGTCCCAGAAGCAAGACAGCCTACAGTGACCCTCTGGGGACATCAGATAGAAGAACCCCCAAGGGGAGCAGCAACGTGCGACAGACAAAACCACCCACACCGTCTAAGCTACACTGGGAATGTGGGCGTGTCGTGCGTGGTCTGCCCGGACACGCGGGTTCACATTCACGAGCAGGCTCCGGACATCTCTGAGTCACACACATGCCCGAGGGCTGTCAGCCACTCGGTGGGTCCACCTCCCTCCGTGCCTCTCGGAAGCAGCTCGGCAGCAGCTGCTTAGCTGAATGGGGCCAGAGGAGGAGAGAAGCTTACCCATCACCTCCATGACTCAGGAAATGAGGCGGGGCTTTCTGTCTCAGTAAGTCACTGCCCCAAAGTTTCAAGTCCTTGATCGCGAAGGCTCCTGAGCTAGCATGCGCCGGTGTGCTGTGGCGCCGTGGGGAAGCGGAGCAAACAGCCTTCCCAAAGTCTCTGCTCAAACAGGTGCTCACCTGTTTGGCTATTGCCCTCTGAGTCGTGCTTAACCCCAGGCCCCTGCTTTTAGAGGATCAGAATTCTCTGTGAGCTAAGCCTTTACCTTAATCCCTCAAAGAGGAAGAGAAAGCTCTCCGTGCTGCATATGGCACCTGGCCAGCCCTACACAGGAGGGAATGGCTTTGCTTTGCTCTCATGATCAGTGGATCCTGCCGGGCCGCCTCCCCCTCTCCCAGGGATCTAGAAAAATGTGCTGAGGCTTAGGAAAGACGTCTGGCTGGCATAAATAAATGTGGAAGGAGAACAGGGACAGGAGGGAGAGGAAGATGTTCAATGCGGCATCACGGGATGCCCCCCTGGGTTCTTATCTAGCTTCCTTTTGCTGGAGGCCTGAGCAAAAACAGACAAACTCCAGACATCAACATAAAATTAAGGGTTAATCTCTTAGGTTTCTTTTAACTCTATGAAGCTGGGGGGACACAGAGAAAGGCAGGAAGAAGGAGAGAAAGGGAAAAGGCCACCGCAGCTCTATGTCAATTTTTCTAGAAATGATCTGATTGTCAAAACTGTTCTCCTTTCTGTTTAACGAAAGCCTTCCTGGCAGCAGTTTGAACACATCATCCCCACAACAGCGAATGGTGAACAAGGAGACGTCCACGAGCACTCCTGGCCTCCCTGTCACCCGCCCCTGCAGGTCCCGTCCTGTGGCTGGGCGGCCTCCCCCTTTGCAAGGTCTCCTGGATCGGCCTTGGAGGATGACAAGCCTCCCTCGACCAGAAGAACCAGAATAGGATGGAACTGGGGGCCGGAGGGAAACAGGCGAGGGAGGATTTCTGAGCAATATTCGAGGTGCTCCAGCCACCACACCTTAACATCATCTCACAGCATTTACACAATCACCACGCCGTCTCTTCTGCACTACGGAGCAGAGCTAGAAGGTAGACGGAGAATTGCTCTGCTAGAAGGCTGCAAATTTGCTCCCATGTCTCTGAATTATTACAGGCAACAGACAGAGCCAAACAAAGAGCCCTTGTGGCAGGGGAGGAAAAGATGGGCAGGATACATGACCCCCTGCTTCACGGGGACTTGGAGCTGACGGACCTCTACCAAGCACGCCCAGACTTTGAGTTCATTCCTCCCTTCCCTGGCTACACCGCCAACTTAGTCAGGGGCTCTAAAGGAGGGTCAGACCCTCCGAGGAAAAGGCCTTTACCTTCTCTCTCCCAAACCTGCTGTAGGAAGCCCCACGTCAAAGGGGTTCACCAACCTCTTACCTTCATCCCAAAGGACTGCATTCGGGTGGCCACCTCTCTCCCAATTCTGCCCAGGCCAAGAATTCCCAGGATCTTTCCATTTAGCTCTGTTCCCATGAACTGCAACCAAACAAGCAAAAGGCAAAGCGGCCACAGTAAGCATCAGGAGTGGGACCTTGGGCACCGAGCCAGGCGGGACGAGGCAGGGCTGGCCGCTCACCTTCTTCCGTTCCCATTTGCCATCCTTCATGGAAGCCGTTGCCTGGGGAATCTGCCTGCAAGGACAGACACAGGCTCAGTGGACCCACGCAGAAGGTGTGTGACATGAGGTCTGCACAGCTACCCCCTCTGACTGTCATTCTCCTGGGGAACCAAGCTCAGGCTGGGTCTGGAGCTCAGGTGCAGAGACACCAAGGAGAGTCAAGGAAGTTTAGCACGGGGAAACCCGTCAGCGAGACCTCATGTGGGAACCCCGGGATTTCTGTCTCCAGCTAGGAGTCTGAGTCTACTTCGACTACCGAGTGACTCCAGGCTGCTAAAAAGCAAGCGCCCGTCCTCCGGGGTTCACAGGGGTAACGAAATGGGGTATTGAGGGACTCTGACAACATCAAGTGCTCCAGAAGTTCAAGGATTTTCGTTTCCTCTTCCATCCAAGGCCACAACCTACACCTTCCACTGTATCAGCGGGCAGCTGGGTACTTACTCTTCCTCGAGAGTTTCTTAAGCCCCAGCGGTCTCAGGCTAGACTGGGCTGGGTGGGTGGATGCCGTAATCCATACCACCTCCTGTCCCAAACCACGCCCCCAGCCTAGCTCCTCCTATTGGTTTACATGGGGGTCTGAGTCTCCACGTGTTTTCTGGAAGGGACAGAGGAAGTCAGGGCAGAGTCAGAGGTGAGAGGATAAGATTATGTCATGTGAGACCTGGTCATCCAGGCTTCTTGGGAAGGGAAAAAGGGAGACAGGAAACAATGTTTAGAATGTTTAAGGGGTCCCTGCTCCATTTTACACACTCCATGAGAAATGGTTAGACACGCTTTAGCACATGGCATCCTCACCCCAACTGCATGGAGAGAGACATCATCCCACTGGAAGTAGCTGAATGGACTCAAAGCCGAGCACATCCCCAGCACAGTCAGCCTCCTAAGCATTTAAATGCAGTGCTTCCTTCGGGGCACCAAACTCAGAGTGTTGTGTGTTTGTGTGTGCGTGTGGGTAAGGAGGGAGAGACTCCAGTATACTGCTCCTGTAGTTCCACCTCAGAGTTCTTATAAAAACAACATTCTCTCATGTCTACCCATTGACAGGACACCCTTCCATTTGAGGGTCAGGTTGAGGGGTGACCTGTGCTCCTGCGATCTCACGGGCAAACTCCCAAACCTTCAGTAACGAGCCTCATGGGGAAGAAGCTCCATCACCCTGCTCGGGCCCATCAGGCCTCAGGAGAGGGTCCTTGTGTCAGGAATGTCCCAAGGACAGGGACTTGCCTTGAGGAAGTGCTCCCTTCTCAGCAAAGCTACCTGCTCCTATGCCTCTGACCAAGTGAGACAGAGCCCACCCACCTCCTCCCAGGTCTGGCTCATGTCCTGCTCTTCGCCATCCGAGAGAGCGCATGTGGCACTGGACATCCCCAGCCCCCTCCAGCTGCTATACCCAGCTGCTCGTGGGTCCTCTCCAGCCTTTAGCACTTTGGGGTTCTCATTGGACCAGTCTGGGGAGGACCATGATGTGGGCAACGGGCCCCCCAAAAACAAAACGGTAGCCATCCTGACTTAAAAAAGAAAAGGTAAAGTGGGCGAGATGAAATCTATGTAAGTTGCATTCTCCTCTCTTTCTTTCTGTGTCACTGTTCTTCCCCTGCACCTCAGGAGCTCCTGCCGTCTGTTCAAAGTCCCCCAGTGTGAGGCCCATCCAGGCCCTCTCTCCACCCACATTGCTCAATGCTCTCAACCTTCCGTCCACAGCGTCCACTATGCTGTCACGGCCCTGCTGGAAAAGCAATTTGAGCAGACACACAGGAAAGTATGAGACTGGCCATTCCTCCTTAATAGGGTGCTTAGTTCTTAATTTTGGTGCATCTTTGATGAGTGAGGCTGTTGGATAAGAAGTTGGAAATGGGGTGCTTCCTTGAAATCATGCCACTTTACCTATTCTTTTGTTTTTGTTAAGATTTTATTTATTTATTTGTCAGAGAGAGAGGGAGTGCACAAGCAGGGGGAGCAGCAGGCAGAAGCAGGCTCCCCGCTGAGCAAGGAGCCCGATGCAGGCCTCGATTCCAGGACCCTGGGATCATGACCTGAGCGGAAGGCAGATGCTTAATCGACTGAGCCACCCAGGCATCCCCTTTACCTATTTATTCTCTTAAATAAAGCTGGTCCTAGAATAGGAGAGAAATTATTCCTGGCTCCCAAGTCTTTCCTTCCACCTCCAGAAAAAGAGTTAAGAGAATTAATTAGATAGAAAGCTACAGATCAGTCCCTCACTCAAAAACAAAAACACCGCTGAATTTAACAGCACAGGTGAAACCAGGGCATCAGGCTTCTCCAGGGGAAATCCGCCCCGCCCAGATATTTTGGAAGAATCGGACCGCCAGCTCACGGACCCCTTCCAAGCTGGGTCCCTTCTGCTGTGCATGCTGACCCTGTCCCTCCCCTTCTCCAGTGTCCTCTGCTCTTCACTGGCCAGTGAGCTCAGGTAGAGCTCTTGGGGAAGTTAGAACAAAGGTCAACTCTTCCAGACCCTATCCCAGCAGGAGGGAGAACAGGTGTTGAGAGGGGAAAAGAGTAATTTCTCGGCCCCAGAAGCTTCAGGCCTGAGTAGAGAGGTAGAGTCCTGGCTGCTTAGGTCCGCTGGTTTAAAGATCCGAGGGTGTGTGAAGGGACCTAGCGAACTCCCTGCACAGTCGTTGGCTCCTTGCCCTTCCCCACTGACCACAGAAGTGCCTATTGCAGTGCTCAATGCAATCATTCTACGACCCTACACAGAAAGACTCATGCCCTTTCACTGCCGAACCCAGGAGTTCCTAGGCTGTCCCCTCTACTCAGGAGGACCACACCCCCCAGAATTCCAGCTGGAAGAGCAAAACATTTGACCATTTGAATTCCCGTGTGTTAAGAATCCACAGGTAAGTGCAGCTTTTACTCCATTTTATCACGATAAGGTTTGTAAGGCTAGTGACAGAGGTAAGCCCTGGGGGCCAGGAACACAGCCCAGTCAGGGAATCCAGAGAAAGCTTCTCGGATGAATGAACACTTGAGCTTAATCTTTAGGAATAACAGTTACCTGGATAAAGATGATGGGGAAGACTTCAGTTAAACGTTATGGATCGATATCTCAATATTAGTTCATTGATTGTGACCAAAGCACCATACTAATGTCCGATGTTAATAACAGGGAAGACTGGGTGTGAGGTATATGGGACCTCCTACTATCTTTACAACTTTTCTTTATATCTAAAACTCCTAAAATAAAAAGTTTATTAAAAAAATCCCTACGCCAAGTTTCACTCCATACCAACTAAATAAGAATTTCTGGGGTGCAGGCCAGGCATTAGTATTTTTTTTAGATCCCAGATGATACCAACGTGCAACAGAGTCTGTGAACCTCTGGGGTATGAGAGGTCTCTGAGGTATGGAGGCTGGTACATTTTGCCATTAATTCTCTCAAAAATGTTCTGAACTAAATAAAAATGTTGAGCGCTTCTTCTATTTTATACCTATGTGAGGTTGGATTTTTAATGAGTATGATAAAAATAAAGTACTGGAAAGACTCAGAAAAAAAGAAAAAAAGATGATGGGGAAGGATATTCTAGGGAGCAGAAACCGCATTTTCAAGGCTTAGAGGTTCGAGAAGCCAGAGGATGGCGTGGCCCGCGGGAAATGACTAAGGAGGAGAGCAAGATGGCACACAGTTATTTTCTCCATGAGCCTGCTCCCAGGTAAGGAGCAGCCATGCCGAACGCCCCTCCCCCACCCAACCCCTTGGTGAGAAGCCACCCGACCTTTGTGTGCCAGAACCAGTGTGTCAAATGTTTCATAAAGGATGGGTGGCCTTGAAGGTTCTCGGCAGTGTGCACAGTGCCCAGCTGAAGTGTTTCTACCCCGCTCCGTGTCACTCTGTTTGGGGACACAGGGACACAGCAGAGGCTGGCTCTGCTGAGAAGACAGGGACTTACCTGGCCAGGCACATAATCATCCCGCAGGTGAGCTCTGCAGCACTGAGGCTGTTCCCATTGGGGGTGCTAAAGATGGAAGAAGGGCGGGGACGTCAGTAGGTCCAGACCCCATATTCCCACTCCTGTCTCAACAGAAAGCCGTGAGTGCAGTGTGCTCACTCTCCCGCCCCCTCAGCTCACCCGCTCTTAGGACCAACCCCCACCCCATGCCTCCAACCTGGGCTCTCCTATGGACTCCTGCCCAGTCCCAGGGCTGGAGGGAAAACCCCCCGCTCTGGCTTTATGTTTTTGTGCGGAGGGACTTCAGTTAGAGAAACACACCTGGCCTCTCTACCCAAGCTCACTTCTCCCACGGCAGAGAAGTGTCTCACTCGATTGGGAGATACACGTGTGGCTCAGCATTTCTCTTTCCTCTCGTTTCAGGATCCTGCCTATGGCAAGCATGGATCCCTGCTGCTCGGTGCCATCACTCTTTCTGAGGCTGTGCCCAAGATGGGTGTGCAAGCCTGTCAAATTCAGGTCAGCTCACTGCCCACATACCTTCATCAAGCTGTCCAGGCCAGCTTCTGTCGTTAACAAAGCTAGGATTTTTATTTCCACCTGTTTGACTTCTCCTATCTCTCAAGTTCTGGAGTGAGAAAGCTTCCTCACACCTTAATGCACAGGGCCATGCTGACATGGTGACTCAGCCCATTTCACAGAAAGGAGAATAGAGCTGAAACCCAAGAAACGATTTGTCTTTTCTCAAAGGCTCTCTCTTTTTTTTATTTTTTTTTTTGGTTTTGAAATAATTTATTAACACACAAGTTCACCCTCCTTTTTGCCTCTATTGGATCTTTTCATCTCTGGAAATGAAGGTTACAAGGAGGGAAAAGTCAAGAGATCTTATCCAAAAAGGAAAAAAAAAGGAGAAAAGGATTCTCAGAGTCCGTCTTTCCACCTAGCTTCCTGTCTAACCCTGCGAACAGGCTGTACTGGGATGCAGGAAGGGGTGCAGGGCTGGCGGCGCTGCCTCCGTGTCCAGGGCAAGAATGTACGATGGGTTACCATTTAACACTTCTTCTGTTGGATATTGACCTCAGTCAGATGACCAGTCAATTAACCCCTACACTATAGGAGAAGCGGAGGGAAGGAAGGGGAAGGTTTTGAGGGCACTGAGCTTCCCAAGGGAAGGGAAAAGGCTTGAGGATGAAGACGCGGGCTACCATCACCTTGCCACACCATCTAAGTGCCAGACGGGAGCCCAAAGCGAGTGTGGCCGAGCTCTGGCTCAGAGTCACGACCTCTGCACTGCCGTTTCTGAAAAAACAGCTCTAATGGGGACCCTTTCCCTCTCGGCACGGGAGTGTGAAAGAGAAACTGGGGTCCTGGCTGCAGAAGGGTGCCGGGCCGTGAGGAAAGGAAAGAATGTAGAGCTACTCAACTAGCCAAGGCTGTGCACCTGCACAAGGGGGAAAGAGCAAAGCAGAGCTAAGGGACACTCAGCTCTAGCCAGAACCACGGAGGGAGGGAAAGGGGCGGCGCTGGAGCAGGAAATGAGGATAAATTCACTGACATTCTTCTGATTCCCAACCAGGCTGCAATTCAAACATCTGTGGAGAGGGTTTGCGAAGTGATCTGAGATTACAAAGAGAGCCAACTTGTCAAGAACCTGGGGAACCACGACGCCGTGGGCGCCGACACCTGTCTGGACTCAGCCTGGCCCAGGCATCCTTCTGGAAGCCCTTCCTACTCTGACCTTCTCTCTAAGCTAAGTCTTCCCCTTCCCCCGCGTGGTGAGCCTCCACCCCCACCCCCGGGGCTCCACGACTTACTTCATGACCAGAACGCCCTTCCTGGTGGCAGCCTCCAGGTCCACGTTGTCCACGCCCGTGCCGGCCCTGCCCACCACCTGGAGCTTCTCTGCAGCGTTGATGACATCAGCAGTGACCTTGGTGGCCGAGCGGACAATGAGGCCTTCACAGTCCTGAGGCAAAAGAAACATCTGGGTCCACAGTTGGTCCTCAAGACCTCCTAGGACCTCCTTGCCTGAAGTGGGAGTTCCTGCACGCTGGCTGAGTTTGGATAGCTTCAGAGAAAGGAAGCTGAAAGCATCCACATCCGGAAGCGGCTGCCAGACGGCAGGCCTGGGGTTAGATCCAAGCTCCATCCGCTATGAGCTGTGATCCTGAGACTTGGCCTCCTCAAGTGCGTGAGGAGGAAGTGAGAAAGGACAGATACAGCCCCTGACGTGCTCTCTGGCTCCGCTCAGTGGACAACACCCCCACCATCAGACACGGTGCTGCTGAAGGGGCTGGGGCACTGACCGGCACATGGAAGGTACTCAGTAAGTACTGGCTGGCTGAATGACTAAGACGTGAACAAAAGACAAACTGTTGAAAGAAAGACACCTCCAAAAATAGAGACCAAAGTAAGCGGAGGAGGGGAGAACAATTAAACTGGTCTATAGCTGCTCAGAAACGTGGGCAATTTGGGGCTAAAAATACACATATGCAAAAAATAAATACTTTCTGGATTCTTCGTAACTGCTTTCCTTGGGCTAGGCTAGACCCCAAGACAGTCTTCCTTAGGCTCATCCAGAATCCTGTGATATCTTCTCAGAATAAGGATATTGTTGCCCAAACACCCAATGAGAGTCCCCAAGAAATGGAGAGGGAACAAGGGCACGCTCTGTCTCAAACTGGCTGTCCCGGGTTGGTAAGGAAGCAAGTGTCGTTGCAAAAGCAGCAAGCTGGGGATCAGAAGGCCAGGGTTCCGGTCACGGTGCTAAGTCACCCCACCCCCAGGCCTGGTCTTCATCTGCAAAATAAGAGGGTTGGAACAGTTGGCCCCTCGGGTCCATCCCACGTCTGGTCTGACACCAATGATGTAAACCGCTCTGCAATTTCCACAGAGAGCCAGATACAGGGCCCCTCCCAAGCTCCCCAAGCCCTTTATGTCTACAGTTCTGAAACAGAACCTCAAATGTGACACTCCAAGCAACACCGATAAGCCTCTGATCCAACTCCATTTCACTGATGGACACTGAAGCCCAACAAGATTGAGGATGACCATGTCCCCTCCTCCTGCCCTTTTCATGCCCTCCTTCCATCTACCAGGTGCCTGATAGGTATGTATCGGCATCATGCTAGACTCTGCCAAGGCAAAATAAGAAGTCACAGCCCACCCTCAAGGAGCTCACAGTGCCAGACACGCCACAACTCACCAGTACACGTGTATGCTGTGACTTCAGAGTGTCCAAAGCACATGGACATGGAAAGGTTAGAGGAACCAAACAGGAGCCACCCCATCTCGGCTGACTGCCAACACCAGCCAACGCCAGGCGAATCTTGAGGGTGCTTGGAATTCCTCCCTATAAAGCAGCCTAGTTGAACATCAGCCAATGCCTGGGCAGACGGGGACACTGCTGACTGTCCCACATTCAAGTCCACTGCACTTGGCTCCAAAGAAATGGCTCCCTGCCTGGCCACCCACTACCAACTTTTCAAGGCACAGTCAACTTCTCTTCCATGAAACCTTGGCCAACGACGCGGGACTCAATGTTACTCCCTCCCCCTATTTTTCTATCTTCTATTTTACGTTCAGGTGTCCTCTGTCTGACCTGCAATTTGGTCTCCTCATCTACATCTTACCTCTCTAAAGCAGGATCATCTTCATAGCTGATGCTAAAACACTGCGTTGAATGCATGAATTCAGTGATTTGAGAGGCCAGTGGAAACCTACCCACACCCTTCTCCCCACCACCACCTTCCTTCCCTAAATAATTCAAACATGTCACATGTTCAAAAATCCACCATGGGAAATCCCTTCTCTTGACTGTGATAAGGACGCATCAGATGTACATGACAGCACTCAAGAGTTTGGTGAGCATAAGAATAAGGAGAGACAGGAGAAAAATGTTCCAAAACCAACAAATTGATCAAAAGAACCGAACAGACACCTGACACACAGACCCATGTATGTCAAACTGATGGGGAAAGACAGCTATGTGATAAAAGGTATAAGGAAAATTTAGGAAAAAAAACAAATTTAACTCCTATCTCACTACAGATTTTTAAAAATCCAGAAGAATTAAAGAATTTTAAAAGAGAAGCATTAGAAGAAAATGTAAGGGGATATTTTTTATGATCTCAGGATGGGGAAGCTTCATAAGCAAGGCACAAATCCCAGAAACCATTAAAGAAAATAACTTTTCAAATGTAAAGTAAGCTCTAGACCCGTGACCCCTCAAGTCAAGAGTCGTATGCTCTACCAATTTTCCAATGAAAATTTCTTATAGAAAAGATGCCATAAACAAAATTAAAGACAAGTGATAGGCTTAATATGGGAGAAAATCCTTGGACCATATATAACAGAACAAAGACTCATCACCAAAAATAATCAAGCCTTCCTACAAATCATTGTTTTCAGTGATAAAGAACCCAGTAGAAAAACAGGCGAAGGTCCAAGTAGGCAATTTGCAGGAGAAATACAAAGCGGCCAGTAATTTATAGACTTTTAAACTGCTAGATATCAAGAAAATGTAAATTTTGGGGATGCCTGGGTGGCTCAGTCAGTTAAGCATCTGCCTTGGGCTCAAGTCATGATCCCAGGGTCTTGGGATCAGCCTGGCGTCAGGCTCCCTGCTCAGCAGGGAGTCTGCTTCTCCCCCTCCTTCCTGCGCATGGTGCTGTCTCTCACTGTCTCTGTCGCTCTGTGTCTCTCTCTCAAATAAATAAATTCTTAAAAAAAAAAAAAATGTAAATTTTAAAATGTGGTATTTTCAGGCATCGTATTGGCAAAACGAAAAGTGGTAACAGTCAATGTTGGTGAGAGTGCAGGGAAAGAGGAGTATAAATTGCACAACCAGGAGAGAGCAATTGACAGCGTGCGAGCACATCTGCACCGTGCATTCCTTCGCCGCCAGCTCTGGCACCTCGGCTCACTGGTAACACACTGAGGAAGTCAAACGTCCTTTGAAGTGGTCACTCCAGGGCCAAGAGTCAACTGACAAGAAGCAGGCCTGGAGCAGGACCACCCAAAGAGTCACAATCTTCTCACCTTGCCGCTCTAGTATCAAGTTCCTGGGCGCAAATCTGAGGTCCAGTCCTGCTCCAGATACTTTACCCAATCACCCCCTTGGGCCCCAAGAATCTGGCCTCTTCGAGTGCTTTCTCCAAAGCCTCCACCACCCTCCCCAAACCTTAGGAATCTGCTTCCCACGGGGATGCTGCAGGCTCTCCAGGAGCCCACCCCATGCTGGCGGGCCCCAGGACAAGCACAGAAGGAGCATGATTAGCCTTGAACAGGCCCAGCCTTCTCTATGTTGGGATCTCCCTTACAGATTGTTACCCGTAGTCTCTCCACACTTTTTCCTCAAGGGTGCTATCCCTCACTAGGAAGTCTGAGGAGTCTCCAGTCAGACCAGCACGGATGTTCATTCAGAGCACAGCTGTCCCAAGCAGAGAATCTGCCTTTGGAGACCCCCCATCAGCCGACCTTGGACCCACACTGAGCGCAACCAGGGTCCACCAGCTTTCAAGGTCTAACACCCTCCACCACCCCCAGCTTCACTCAGTTCTTCAATCAACTGCATCACCAACTGATACATTCCATCAGCACATATTGATTGAGAGCCTACTGGTAACCTATCTCCTGCCAGCCCCTCAGAACACCTGTCCTCCTGGATACCAGCCCCTCCTCAGGTCACAGATCATCCCTCCAAGCCTTGGCTCCCAGCTGCCTGCTCCTCTACTCTACGTATGCAAACTGCAGGCCTTTGCAAATCCTCCCACGTCCTCAGTGCAGTCCGCCGTGACCACGGCTTTCTTTTCTCCAGTGTCCTGCGGGCCATTCTGGCACCTCCTGAAACTGCACCCATTCTGCTGTGTACTGCTCTCCGCAGCTGCCTTGGAGTTGGAAAATGGCCACTCTTCTGCTGAATTTACAGTTGTTCCAGAAAAACTATGCTAACTCAGCAGTTGAAAGCCATTCACGTTTCTCAAGTTCAAACATGCTTCCTTTCCCAAGGAGGACAGGCTTGGCCTTGAGAGTGATTCTAGCATGGCTGGTGCCGCTGACTTACATCACACGGAAAGCCAAACTCTCCAGGTCCTTGTTCCCCAGCTAGAGAATGCAGGAAGGTGCTGTTTGGCACAGTATGCGTGATTCTGATTTAGTAGATGTCTATTTAACTCTAACAAATTAAATCCTAGTGCAAAGGCTGAGAATTTGCTAACGTTTTTCAAAGATTTATTTATTTTTAGTTTAGAGAGGGAGAGCACACACCCGAGCAGGAGCAGGGGCAGAGGGAGAAAGAATCCTCAAGCTGACTCCCTGCTGAGTGCGGAGCCCAGCTGGGCACTTAGTCCCAGGACGCTGAGATCGTGACGGGAGCCAAAATCAAGAGTCAGACGTTTAACTGCCTCAGCCACCCAGGCACCCTGTTACTCGCTATTTTAAAGGAGCCTTTCAAAAGCTGGACTCTTGCATGGAAACTTTCCCCCCTCTTTATCTTTCTTAAAATTCTGAGATAGAGATATAAACGTGTTCGGTCAGTTAAATGCATTACGAGCATATGGCTTACTGGTTTCTGACCAGCACTGCTACTCAATAGAACAAAGAAAAATATATGTATCACAAATAGTAAGGATATTATTTCATGAAACTTTACTGTGTGTGTACACATATGTATGTGTATACTGAGTTATGACGTAAAATGAATTTCTTCTTGTGGGTCATGGTCAAAGTTTAAAAGCCATGGATACGTGGTAAGATTTAAAGGTCCCTGCATATTAGGTTTATTTAAGATGTCACATCTGCTGATAGACGAGGGGTCCCCAGTCTAAGAATTTTGTGAGTTCTGAACACGATGCTTCACTATTCAAAGCCAGTGTTTTCTGAACTTTTTTGACTAAGACTTAGAGTAAGAAACATATGTTTAAGCTGTGATTTTATACTCACAAACCACAGAGGCACCATCACTGCCTACATAACTGAACAAATTTCATGACACACTACTCAGCCTGACTCTCTGCCTTGCTCCCAGATATTTCTTATTTTGTTTTTTAAAATGCTAATCACGACCCATTAAACCAACTTCACTACCCACTAATGTGCGGTGACTCGCTTGGAGTCTGAAAAGCACCATTCTCAGGGGTAATTTTACTTCCTGACCACGGAGTGAGTGAGAGCAAACTGTGCCTGCCCAGAATACCAAGGCGTGGGAACAGAGGCCAGGCCTGGGCAGGCAATGTGCTCGAGCTTCCTGCAGTATTAAAGATTTCAGTGGGAGAGGGCAGGGGCACTAACTCGGACACCCCTCCACCCAGAATGAAAGGACACAGTGTAGACATGCAGCCCCTCCAGCGGGCTGCCCAGGTGGGCTAACTGGCATTCTGAAGCCAATGTTTTACAAAGACAGACCTGAAGCCTGGGGGCTCCCGAACAACCCAGCCACGCCACCAGCCAGTAGCCTACAAACACCCCTCCCTCCTCTCCTACCTGGAGCTTTCAGGGCCTTTAAAATGTCCTTCAAGTTGCAGCTCCAGACTCCAGCAATGCACCCAGCCAACTTCCCAACTTCATGGAACCCCTCCACTACTGGAGAGGCCTCCAGGTCTTCTCAATTCTGCCTTTACCCTACCTGCCCCCCTCCCTCGAAGTCCTACAAATTAGGATTTCTAATTTCCACAAGAAAGCTGCAAACCCCCAAGTGAGGCCACTCACCCCAACCTGGTGCTCTGGCGGAGGTGAGGGTCAGAAGCGGGTCTAGAGCCCACTGCACTGCCTTCTGGCCATTGCCCTGGGCCAAGGCCACTGACAGCACCCATACAAAAGAGGAGGGGACAAGCGAGAGGGGCCTGCCTCCCATCCAGTCCTACCATGCTCCAAGGATCAGGTCGTGAGCCCGTGTCCCCCACGCCATTCAGGCTAATCACCCCATTTTCCTCCACTTTGGCAACAGCCGAGCAGGCAGGCAGAGGCTAGGCTGCTGGGTGGTCTCACGTGGCACTCAGGTACTGTCATCTGGTCAATCCTGGGTGTCCTGGAGTGCTGGCCAGGCTCCCGAACTAGTCCACAAGCTTCTTGAAGTCAGGGACTCTGACACTTCTCTAAGCACAGGACTTACTTATTCTTAGGTACTCAGATACAGCACCAGGACGGTGGAGGGGGTGCGGGGGACCCGTCGTGGAGAAACAAACACAGCAGCAGATACAAGGGCAGACAAGGGAGCACCGACAGTTTCGAGGACCATGTGGTTTCGGCACAGCTAAAGCAACTGCAGCCGCCTCTGTGGTTTGACTCAAGGGGCCCTCTGGGGAGAAAATGGAGGGGGTGGAAGTGCACTGGGGTCGAGCGAGGTTGGTAGTAGGCAGCACAGCGGGGCTGTGGGAGTTGGAGAGAATACATGGGGCAGTGGGGCATGGACCCCGGGGTGCTGGGTGCAGGAACTAGAGTCAAGAGCTCACAAAGTAAATATCCTGCACGAAGCCACCAAACCTCCCAGGGCCCTTACAAACAAGGCAGAGAAAGATCTTTAGTAGATTGCGTTGATACATGCCTGAGAAAGATTTGCTAAGAAACAGAAATTTCCTGGGGGCTTTTGTGATCCGATTCTAATCCAGGCTGGTCATTCCTGACCAGCGATTGAGGCCAACGGTGAGGCAGGCGGGCAGGAACTAAGCCTGGATCCCGGTGGGGTGGCGCGGACGGCCGCGTGGGCCTCCCAGGGACCTAGGGCGCCCCCCGCCCGCCCCCCTTTCCTCCGAAGGCTCCCTGGAGGCCGAGGGGCGGGGAAACTCGCGGCGGTCTTGCATCAGACGAAAGGCGGGTACAGCGTTTGCTGTCCTAGCCCGGCCGCCTTGCCTGCAGCCTCTCCAGCTGCCACGAGACAGGCTGGAGCTCTGCCAGCGCCCCCCCAGCGCCCCCCCAGGGAAAGCTGGACTCGGCCGGGCTAGCCAGGACTTAGTCCGGGAAGGATCGCGGGTCCCTGGGCTCCCCACGCGGAAGCCACTTTGGCGCCCCTTCCCCCCTGGGCCACTGCGCGCGAAGGCGCTGGGGAACCGCGCTGGCATCCCGCGCGCAGCCCGCAGGACCAGTTGGAGCAACCTGCGCTTTGCAATGCTCGCAGGAGGCGAGCCAACGTGAAACACGGTTGCAAACTGAACGCAAAGTGTGCATCCTGCAGCTCGCCGCTGTTTGTTCTCCCCTCCCCCAGCCCCCAATCTCGGGAGGCCCCAGGATTGACTGGTACCGGGGACGGGGAGTGGGGGTGGGGCGCGCTGGCCCTGGCGCGGCCGGTTTCGGCAGGGGATGCCAAGGAACCCTCGTCTCTCTTCCGCTCGCCTTACCTGCAGCTCGGCTATCAGCTCCTCTTTACTCAGGTTCTGCTTCTCCACCACCTGCAGCCCTCCATCTTGCAGGATCTTCCGGCAGCAAGGGTCCAGGCTATCACTGATGAGCACTTTCCGCAGATTTGCAAAGGCCATTGCTGGAGTCAGCCTCGGAATCTGCCGCTCCCGCCGGGCAGAAGCGCCTAAGCCGAGAAGCTGTAGTTCCGGCGAGCGGGCTGGTGTAACTAGGCAGGATTCTTGATCTCCCGCTCCCCTTTTATCTTCCCCTTCTGCTCCTACCGCCTCCTTCTGATTGGACAAAAACACTCAAACTCTCGGTGACTCCGCCTCCTCCTCGCAACTCGAGCCTTCAATTCCCCGCCCACTTTATTATTCTCCAGCGATGAATTTCTCAATCTCAGCGAAAGCCCTTGCCTACACCTGGTGAGCGCATAGAAACACAATTTGCGCTGACTGGCTGATTCATATCTCAAATAGAAATATTTGTTCTCACCCTAGAAAAATGTTTCACGTTCACTTCTTTCTTCCAAAGAACGTATTCAATAATTCCTTAACAAGAATTTACTGAATGCAGGTAGTATGTGCAGGGCACCGTGCTGGATGCTGAAGGGGCTAGGGCATCCTCTGGTGGGCTAACACCGAGGGTACCAGAGGCAGACACGGGAAGTTACATAGTGAAAAGCAATAGGAAACTTTCTGAGACCTCACAAAACAGTGCTTAATTACAACAGAATGATGCACTGAGAATTAGGAATTTGAAGGAGAACAGGAACCGGGTGCATGTAGAGCAGCCAGAATTTTTGTTCAAGTTCCCCATTCTCTTCTTCCTCCACTTCCTCTCTGATTATGAAAAAGACAAAAGGAATGTGAGAGGTCAGTCTAATTTATATGTTGACCAAGGAGGCACTTCCCAACTCTTAACTCTTTAATGTTTAAACCCCACAACAAACGTGCCTATCCCATGGCCCGCTTTCCAGAAATATTCGGGGGAAAATCCGTTTGGGATTATTTAAGGCCCTCTAGGATCAGAGCACAGTCAGTCGTGCTCCTAGGTGAATGAGAATTCAGTTTATCCAGCGGTGAGCCATCTGGTCCTGAGAAGCACCCAGCATCACCTAGGGGTGCCAGGAAGGCTTCCAGCAACGCTGCCTTTCAGAAGATGCTCTAATGCTCCTTGAAGGCAAGCACCCTGAGACACCTGAGGGTATGGTGATAAGCAAGACCTTATCTGCCTTCAGGCTGCTCTTGTCAATTGTCTCATCTTGAGAGCTGAATAGAAAGAACCCAGGGAGAGAAGAAGTGACATTGACAAAGGCCCAGGGTGTGAGGAATAGCTGAAGGAGATGCCTAGGGGTGCAAAAGACAGGTGCAGAGGGGCCAGGCTGCCCAGCAGGGGCCTTGGCCTGGGGGGGGGGGTTTGAACTGCGCTCCAAAGTAGTACAGAGATGCTGAGTGATTTTTTAGATGGGATCCTCTTACATTAGCTGAACTGAGCCCTGACACTCCTCATGGAGATAATACCGCTCTGCACCACCCCCCTATCCCCACCCCCATTCCCACCCTTCCTCCAACATCAACTGCAAGTTGAGCATTTTTCTTTTACAGTCAGCCTAGAAGCAGAGGAAATATTCTTCCCCCACCCCATGTTATGGCTTCCATCCATAAAACAGGAACTTTGGCCTTCTTGGAAGTATTAGGAAAATAATTCTGCCATTCTCTAGAGACCCCTCACTCCCTCCCCTCCCTGAGCCCCAGCCCCTTGGGAAGAGAGACAGTCTGGTTAGTGAGTTGAGGGGAAAGGTCCTAGTGCCAGCCCAGGCCAGCCCCTGCTTAGCTCTCTCTTTTGGAGCTGAAGCCCACAAATAATGTGCCCTCCCCTGCTTTCTTGTGTATAGTGAGCCCGCCAGGGCAGGCCTCACCCCATGTACCTGAGGGGGCAGGAGCCACAGCTGTCCGGCTGCTCTCCCTATAGAGGATAAGGTTCATGGGAGAGAGGGAAGGGGGAGAGGTAAGAATCTTGTTTTTTTTTACTTGGAGCCCGGCCGTGATCTCCAAAGTCACATTAGGAGTAATAAAACATATTTTGATAAGTAGATGATGAATTATCATCTGCAAAACAGGCACATCTGAATCTGAATTCCAGCTTCTGCAATTACTGATAATGTTACCTTGGGGAAATTACATTGCTTCTCTTAGACTTCGTTTTCTTCTCTGTAATATGGGGCTAATAGGATAGTGCATACTCCATAAGGTTGCTATGACAATACGTAAAGCACTCGAATGAGTGCAATCTGTAGTGCTTAGCTTTCATTCATTCATTCATTCATTCATTCACTCAGACAGCCAACGCATATTTATTGAGAGCTTATCATGTGCCAGGCACTGCTGAGGGTGCTGGGAATAAAGTGTTGAAGGGGACAAACACAGTCCCTTCTCTCATGGAGCTTATGTTCTGTTTTGGGACCAGAAAATAAACGATAACCTCAGGATGTGAAAGTATGATGAAGAACGCAAAACAGAGTGACGTGATAGAGAGGATGGGATGCAGGGGTATTTATGTTAGACTTTATAACCAGGAAGGGGCATTCCAAGAAAAGGATACTTGGGTTGACACCAAAATAGGAAGTCAATTTGCAAAGAGCAGAGGAAAGAAAATTCTAGGCAGAGGGCAAAGCAGAACAAGTCTGGCACATTCAAAGAACTTGGTCCCAGATATTCCTGTAGCACTTACTGTGTGCCAGACACACCACCATGCCCTGGGATAACAATGCTGAACAAGTCACACACAGTGCCTGCCCTCCGGGGACTTGGGGTCTAGCATGTGAGCCTGTGTGCGGTGTGCAGCCTGCATGGGACAGTCAGTATAATCTCTGAGAAGGGCAGCGTTAAGCTGAGATCTGAAGGTGGAAGAAGAGCCAAAGGAGAACATTTGGAAGAATATTCAGGGGAAAGAAGACAGTAAGAATAAAGTCACTTGAGTAGGAAAGAGCACCTGTCATATAGAGACCAAAGGGGAAATGAGGTGTGAGATGAGGTGGAGAGGTCAGTAGGGGACAGACCACTCAGGCCATGTGAATAGTCCGGACTTCAGTGGATGCAAATTAAAAACTCAGTTTAAACTGGCTCAAGGTGTCTGAGAAGATCAAATGAGGACAGAAATGAGCTCAGACTGGTGTCATTGGCAATCTATCTCTCTCCCCATCTCTGTTTTCTCTGGTTTTGCTTCATTTCCAGAAACGCAAGATGTGGCAAGAATGTTACCAGTTAGTGAAGACTATAAGATTCAGTTGTATATTCTAAGCACTTTTGCAATCCTCGAAGATTGCACTCATTTTCCAAGAATTTCCACAGTATTTTAATACCTGATCCTCAATGGGTAAACTGGGGTCATGGATCTGTCCTTGAACCTATCCCTCTGGCCAGGGGTAATGGATACACTGACTGGTCAGTCCTGAGGAAAACGCCCACTTCAGATCTGAGGAATGTTCCATCTGGAATATATGCTAAGAGTATGAGGAAAGTGGGTCCCCAAAGAAAACTTGAGGGTGCTAAGCCATAGGAAAGGGAGTGGGGATTGGAAGACAGCCTGGCAATACCAACAGTTGACCACTCCACCATGCTAAGGTGTTTAGATTTTATTCTAAGTAGGATGGGAAACCATTGCAGTTTAGTTATAAGGAGGGAAAGTATTATCTAAGTTTTAAGATGATCATTCTATATTTTACACCAAAAACACTCCTTTTTGCAGTGTTGTTTTGATTATCATTATGATGATGACAATGAGTACCATGATGTTAACGATTAGCAGAGAAGTGGGTCCCTGGTTTGGCACCTGGAACGACTCAGGAAGGCACAGTCAGAACTTGAAAAGGCAACTCTCTGACAGTGAAACTAATAAGAATCAATGAATAATGGATGGAGTTAACCACCTGAGAAAGTAACCCACCCTGAGAGAAGGTAAATGTCTGAAAAAGGAGTTTTGGGAATGACCAGATCAAATGAAAAGAATACTGTTTCATCCAAATACTACTAAATGTTAAAAAGAAAAAAACCCTCTTAATATAATCAATCGCATTATAATTTTTTCTGCAAGAAGAATATATTAATGGAAAGGCTGGTCTGCATGTTCAGAAAGACAACCCAAGGTGAGTCTTGGCTTTTACCCAGCACTGTTCTAGAAGAAAGAGAGGAGGACTTCATGTGACAGACAGGAGTGGTCAGTAGCAAGGTGTACTTCGATGTGGTACAGGGAGAATTCACCAGATTTTTATCATAGTCTGTATAAAAATATCCCTTCTGATTCTGTAACTCCTTTCCTTTGTGGTTCTTCTGAGTGCCTATTTTATATTCCAGAAACCCTGATTTCAGTAAAGGGTTGCTGAGTGGATCTGTTTCTCAGCAGATCTCATTGCCAGGTCCTGTGGCAAAAGGAGAAACACACAGATGCTAAAAGGCTGTGTTTTGAAGGGCTCCTGCAACAGGAGAATGTTGTCAAGCAACAAAGGTTGAGGGAATTGAGCACAGTCACTAGATAGACAATCTCCCTGTTCATGAACACATGAGTAAGGGGGAGCAAAGTACATGACCCCAAAATATGCACTATGACATGTGGATTATTTGGAGCTAAAGGCAATCAAGACCCAGCAGACTCAAGAAAAAGCTATTACCAGAGACAACTTTTTATCTGAAAGACCTATCCACATGGCAAGACAAACATCGAATTACTGAACATTTGCTCTTCCTACAGTCCTGTGAATTACCCTCTTCCCCTTTGAAGTCCAGGCCTCTATCCTATTCCTTACGTCAGGAGGGTATATAATCTATCGCCTGGCTTGTCCCTGGGTCTCATATTCTAATGGGGCTTTGGTACATACATAATTACATTTGTTATTCTCCTGTTAATCTGTTTTATGTGAATTTAACTAATAAAGTCAGCCAAAAGAATCTAGAGGTGTAGAGGAAAAATTTTCCTCCCCTGTAGAATTCAGGTTTGTATTCTTGTCTCTTGTGAGTTAGGCTAGTGGTAGTCTCTGAATTTCTGATTGACACCGGCTTCCCTCTGAGATTTTAGGCTCTTCTCTCCTTACGTTTAACTACAATGTCTCAAAACCTCTTTAGGTCCCATTGGGGCGCCTGGGTGGCGCAGTCGTTGGGCGTCTGCCTTTGGCTCAGGGCGTGATCCCAGCGTTCCGGGATGGAGCCCCATGTCAGGCTCCTCCACTAGGAGCCTGCTTCTTCGTCTCCCACTCCCCCTGCTTGTGTTCCCTCACTCGCTGGCTGTCTCTCTCTGTCAAATAAATAAATAAATAAATAAATAAATAAATAAATCTTTAAAAAAAAACAAAAAAACCTCTTTAGGTCCCTGAACTCTATAAGAATCTCAGGAAATCTACAAACCCGCTCACCTTCTAAATAGTGCATACAGTTTTGGGAATTCATGCACCTTTTACAACCTACTCATGGGCCTCCTAGGATCCAATGAACCTCTTGTTAGAAGCTCATATTTACATGGATTAGGCATGGTAACAAAGTGCAAAATAGTCATAATGATAATACACATATTTATTGATCATTTTAAAGTGCTAGCTAAGTGTAACTCAGGAAACCCTTACAACTCTATGGTGTAGGTGCCACTATTATTTGTGTTTTACAAGTGATAAATCTTAGACACATATTCAGCCCAGCTTTACAATTTAGAGCAGTAAAATGATTTATCAAAAGTTACATGACAATAGGTTGTAAAGTTATTATTATAGCATTTCCTTAAATCTCTAGTCAGACTTCTAATTGCACTGTCCTCACATCTTTTCAAAATAAAATCAAAAGTTGTCCTTTCTCTAAAATAGTATACTCAACTTAGAAACAACAATACAGGTGTGCCTGGGTGGTGAAGATGGTTAAGTGTCTGGTTCTTGGTTTCAGCTCAGGTTGTGATGTCAGGGTCATGATACCCAGCCCTGCGTGGGACCCTATGCTCAGCATGGCATCTACTTAAGATTCTCTCTCCCTCTGCTCCTCCCCACCCCCATGCTTGCACTCTCTCTCTCTCTCTCTCTCTCAAATAAATAAATAAATAAATAAATAAATAAATAAATAAATCTAAAAAAAAAAAACACAATACAACAGATTTTCATGTTATAGCTATTTTTTAAAAAGTAAACTCTACCGCAGTGTGGGGCTTGAACTCACAACCTCAAGATCAAGAGTCACATGCTCTACCAACTGAGCCAGTCAGCCCTGTGGGCTACTGGATTGGATGGGGAGGGCACTGTCACTTCCTTAATGATTGCCATGTATGCAGGAAGTGGCATTGAAGACAAAATGGGCATCTCTAAGTAGACACCAGACAGAAAGTTTCATCCCATTTCATGTCCTGTCATTACCAAAATGAATCAGAGGACAGAGCTACTTTCCTGTAAATGCCTCAGTCAACTCAGGCTACTATAATAAAATGCTACAGACTGTATGGCTGAAACAACATTTATTTTTCACAGTTCTGCAAGGTAGAAGTCCAAGATCGGGGTGCCAATATGGCTGAGTTCTTGGTGAAAGCCCTCTTCCTGGTTTACAAATGGCTACTTCTTCTTGGTCCTCACATGGCAGAGAGCGTGCTCTGATCCCTTTATCCCCTGGTAAGAATATCAGTCCCAACATGGGGGCTCTGTCCCCATGACCTCATTAAAATCTAATTACCCCCTTCAAAGCCCCCATCTCCAAATACAATCACTTTGGGGTTAGGGCTTCAATATATGGATTTTTTAGACATTCAGTCTGTAGCATGCCCCAAAACCTTAGTAATACCCCCCTGCCTGAAAACATGGGCTCCAAGGTCAGGCTTCCTCAACATCTATCAAGCCCAAGGGTCCCTACTTCTACAGCACAGTGCCCAGGCGATTTCAGAATACAAATATATATGGGAGAGATGAGGTACAAATTCAAAGTCTCCATTTATTCCGCTTGCATTGGCTGTACTGTAGGAATTAATCTTTATTTTTTCCCGTTCTTCCATTTCATTGCTCTTCCAGACAGCAAACTCCCCATTCATAACCTTAACCTTGGAATTACTCTTCTCTCTTCTTAGGTCACCTTCTGACATTTTCAGGCCAGAATTGCTCTCTCTCCAAGCCCTCAAGTCTTCAAAGAGGCAGTATTCTTCTCTACTCAGGCTCCAGGTCCAGCTCTTTAACTTCCGATAGAAACATTTAACTTTGTATTTTAGGGTAATCTGGAATAATTCATTGACTAATTTACTCTCCTCTACACTTATTCTCCTATATAGAACCCCTGATTTCTGTCTTGTGTTATAGAGGCTGGGAAGGCCTGGAACAAAAATGGGTTGCTATCTTTAATGCTACTGTCAACTCTGAATCTGAGTGGAATCTCTGATTAATCATTCTCACTAATGTGAAAATGACTGATACAATATTAATATTACTTCTCTCACAGTTATCTTTATGCACATTTCATGTCTCCAAATGAGATCTTATATTTATGTAGGAATTGTGTAGTTCATAAAATAGTGATGACTCAGTAAGGTAGAACACACTGATATTATCAACACCCATTTCAAAGATGAGCAATTGAGGCTCAAAGAAGATGCATGGGACTTCGGCTTGTGGCCACCATAGAGTAATGGGGACCAGGTTTACCCCTTACCTGAAACAACTAAAACAAAAGACAAATCCATGAAACAACGGTTTTCAAGACACTGACATTAGAACAAAAGGCAGTGATAGCTGAGAGATAGGAAGCAAAGAAGGTAAGTCCTATGATTGCCTCAGCTTACTGTCTGGAGAGAGTTTCCAGGCCAGGGCAGAAATGGGGAAACGATTTCTGGGGAAACGTTGGTCTCCCTGAAACAAGAAGATGGAGCTGTGTCACAGAGAATAGTGGAGAGGAGAGAGCTGAAAACAGTGATAGTTCTGGAGATCTGGTAGAGGAAGTTCTTTGAGTTTGCAGCTGAAGATGCCCACTGTATGCATGTAAAGAAACTACTGGAAGGCAGGGAAATAATCTCTTAAAGGAATAATCTCTAGAGCTCACATGGTCCAGAAACAGCTGTTATTCTCACCATCCAGACCAGAAACCCTCACAATTCACAAGATACTGGCTCTTGCTTCAGTAGTAGATAAAAATGAGCTTTAGACTAAGCACTGCTTTGGTCTGGCCTACCAAAGCTTAAAAGACATACCCAAAAAGATTGAATTGTTCCTAAGTAATTTAACCACATCCCTGATCAACTTGAGAATATATGTAGAAATACAGTAATTGCCAACATGCAACAAGGTAAAATTTGCAATGTATAGATTTCAATAAAAAATTACCAGGCATGCAAAGAAACAAACAAATGACCCATAATGAGAAGAAAAGCCAATCAATGGAAATCAACCCAGAACTTGACACAGATGCTAAAATTAATAGTCAAGGACATAAAAACAGGTATGAGAACTGTATTTCATATATTCAAAAGACTAATGAAAAGAGTGAGCACATCAAATACAGACGTGGAAGATGTAAAAGACCCGAATCAAATTTCTAGAGATGGTATAACTACAATGTGTGAGATGGAAAGCCACAGAGTGGGCTTAACAGATTACACATTATAGAAGAAAAGATTGGTGAATTTGAAAATTTATTTATTTGAGAGACAGAGAGAGAGAGAGCATGCGGGTGTGTGCAAGCAGGGGGAGGAGCAGAGAGAGAGGGAGAAGGAAGAAGCAGATTCCTGGCTGATCGGGGAGCCCCAGGCGGGGCTCAGGCTCACGGCCCTGAGATCATGACCTGAGCCGAAATCAAGAGACAGACGCTTAACCACCCGAGTCACTCAGGCCCCCCCAAGACTGGTGAATTTGAAGACATCGGTATAAACTATCCAAAAATGAAATGCAGTATGACTGGGAAAAGAAATTAGCAGGGAATCAGTGAGTTGTTAGAAAATTTCAAATGACCTGATATAAATGTAACTGGAATCCTTAAGGGGAAGGGAAGGGGACACGGGGAGAGAAAAAATATTTGAAGGAATAGTTACCAAAAATGTTTCCAAGTTTGATTTGTTGAATCAACAAATCCAGAGGCTCAAGGAACCCCAAGCACGAGACGCATGAAAAAAATTACACCAATGATCATGTAGGTATGTCAAAAAAAGTGACGAAGGGCAAATCCTAAAAGCAGCCAGAAGGAAAAGACAGACGCTATGTTCAGAGGAACAAAGGTGAGGATGGTGGCAAATTTCCCATAGATGCAAGCCGTAAGAGAGCGTAACGACGTCCTTAAGTCCTGAGAGGAAACACATTCTATAGCCAGCAAACACATTTTTCAAGAACGAAGATAAGTTTTTTGATATATAAGAGCTGAAAGAATTAATCATCAGCACACTTTCACTGTAAGAAATATGGAAGGAAGTCCTTCAGGCAGAAGGAGCACGATACTCTCTGGATCTATACAAAGGGATGAGGAGCCCTGGAAATGCTAATTATGTGAATAGATGCAATAATGTTGTAGATCTCGCTCAGAGTTCGAGAGCGGCAGACCAGGAACTTGGTGCAGGTCTTTTGACACCACGGTCACCCACTACGTGCAGCTGTACGTGGCGAGCAGTGTGCCATGTATCAATCAACAAATGCGGATTACACATGGAACGGACCATATGCTTTGCGGTTTGCTCAGAGGCGAGCTAGGTAACTGGGGGTTAGCATTTCTGGAAGACTTCATGGTGGGCTTGGCCTTTAAAAGGGATGGGATGGGATGGGATGGGATGGGATGGGATGGGATAGGATAGGATAGGATAGGATAGGATAGGATAGGATAGGATAGGATAGGATAGGATAGGATAGGATAAGGTAGGGCAGGGTGGGTAGGATAGGGTAGGGTAGGTTGGATAGGGTAAAATAGGGTAGGGTAGGATAGGATAAGGTAGGGTAGGATAGGATAGGCAGTGAAGCAGAGTGGGGCTCTCTGGAGGGTTCTAAGCACAAGTGTGGAAGCAGCAATGTGCATTAGAGATTGGTGGAGGTGAAGGTGAGGAGAGGGGGAGGTTGGCCTGCCTGTAGCAGATGCTTTCTGCCGGAAAAGAAAGGAGATTCATTTGGAAAAGGAGGTTATGGAATAACCTTTAATGTCACAGAGGGGTTTTTAATTTAGAGATTGGCACGTGACTCAGGCTGTTGATAGGGAGCAAAAAAAGAGAAGCTAACTGGTAAATTTTAGAGTCAAGCCCATGATTATATGTTCATTAGCAATTGGATCCAACCATCTATATAACAAGCTTATTAGGCAACGTATAATACATGCACACCAGCATTTGTGTTTCTGTATTCTCCAGAAGGCAAACAGAGACTCAGGACATTAGGTAGGCAGAGAAGGCATAAATCAGACATTTGATCATTAAAGTGGATAGATGTTCAGTTTGGCCATATAGTGCCTATTGGATCTGTGATAAATCACTTCTCCTCTATGTAGCTCCTTGTCCTCATCTGGAAACAGAGTTGTTGTGAACATGTCCTGAAAAAAATAAAGTGAACGTGCTTTGAATGCAAGCATCCTAAGCAATTGTTATTTGATATGACTGTTCCGTGATGAGAAAAAACAGCCCTTACTGTTCTGGGTGTGTTTGGACAGTACATACTTGGTAAAAAAAGGCAAATGTGTTCAAAGGTGATTGTTTATTTTCTCTTAGTCTGTGACCATTTTCACTGAAACTGTTTTTCTTGCAGTCATTGTATTGATTGCTCTTTCCTTTACTCCAGTGTCTCTTCTTGCCTTGCCCATCTGCACAGCGTTATCAAAGTCACCTCAACTGTAAGTCAAACAAACCAGAGTTGAAGCATATGGTGTAAATACTCATTTATTCATTTATGTGTTTGTTTATTCACATTTATGGTTCAATTAAAGTATGCCGAGATCTATGCAAATAAGAAAGACTGTCGCTTTGAGGAGCTGACAGTGAGTGGGTCACACAGTTGGGTAAATCAGTGACTCTCTCTCTCTTTCTTTTTAAAGATTTTATTTATTTATTTGAGAGAGAGAGAGTGTGTGTGTGTGTGTGCGCGAGCAGGGGGGAAGGACAAAGGGAGAGGGTGAAGCAGGCTCCCCACTGAGCAGGGAGCCCCAATGTGGGACTGGATCCCCCAGGACCCTGGGATCAGGACCTGAGCCGAAGGCAGAGGCTTAACTGACTGAGCCATCCAGGTGCCCCAATTAGTGACATTCTTGCAG
Source organism: Ursus maritimus (assembly GCF_017311325.1). Taxonomy (NCBI): domain Eukaryota; kingdom Metazoa; phylum Chordata; class Mammalia; order Carnivora; family Ursidae; genus Ursus; species Ursus maritimus. Next base: position 5,375,886 of record NW_024423564.1, read on the forward strand.
AAAAGTGTGGGGGAGTGCTGTGGTGAACATGGTCTCAGATGTGCTAGTAGAAACCAGATCAGCTGGCAGGGCTGTGGGGATGGGCTGAGAAGTCCCAATGTCCAGGACCCTGACCTGAATATGGAAAGGCCACAGGAGCAGTCTAGTAAATATATCACACTTTATGCAGAGGAACTGGGATGCCTTAAAGTACCAGTGTGTGAGAAACCATGATGTTCTGGAAACCGCAAATCGGTAGGTAATATTGGAGCATAGGATGGGAGGGGGAAGTGATGTGTAATGAGCCAGGACGATGGACACTTGCCAGGTCAGGAATAGCCCTGGAATCAAGGAGTGTGCATTTGATCCGAAAAGAGATAGGGAAGTAGAGAGGGGACAGAGAGTCCCTCCAGTGGTGGGGTCTTATCCAGAATGTGTAAGAGGGACTCTAGGTGTGGATGTGTTGACAGCATTCAGGTATGAAATATTGTGGAGCCTTAGATATTCTTTGTATTGTCTTGTCCTTTTACTTCTCTTACCGGCTATTGTTACTGAACATCTCTGGACTATTTCAATGTGAATAACCTTCAGGACAAGAGAGTAGGGTGAGGTGAAAGATAAATTAAGCCTGTGACTAAGTGAGTAGCTGTACCACTGGTCATCCGAGGGACTCATGGGATGGGGGTGGACTGAAAATAATACAATGGAAGCAGCTTGTGAGCAACAGTGTCCACCAAGGGCTGGCTATTACTATTATACATATTTCGTGTCTAGACACTTCGCACAGAGAGATGATAACAGGCAGCATCTCCAATCCATTTGAAAAATCAAAGGGCTATTATAGGTAAATCTAGCAAAACCATGTAGCAAGGCAGGAAACTCTCTGAAAGACCAGATATAGGTCTGTGAATGTTCTGGAATGGAGTGCCATGGGTAGTCATGAGATTCATACAGATACACAGCAGAGCCCAAAGGGATAGCTTGTAAACTGGAATCTTACCCAAACCCCTGAGGGTTCAACAGACACCCACAAATAATTAATTTCAGAGAGTGGAAAAACTGGCTTGTTGAAGTTTGGGGGTTATTAATAATGCTCTGTTTCTCCAGTGATCCTTTCCCTTGGGGGAAATGGAGTGCTTGGCAAGCAGCCTCATTACTCACTCCTGCTTCCGCTGGGGTTGGCAAGGTTGGGAGGCATCATTAGACACACCATCATCATACAGCCATAGCAGTGAGAGGTGTGGATAGGCTTCCTCAGGCCACCCTAGGAAGTTAGGTCCAGGCACCAATCAAGAAACATTTAGAGTCTAAACATGTCTGGCACTTGATAAGTGTTCTTTAAAATCTCAGTTATTACAGCCCAATGTCCAGTATACAGTAGGTACGGCAGGATGATTTATTGTGGAAGGGATCGAGAAATAAACTTACCATGCTCCAAGGCTAGAGCTCCTGCTACAACATGTTCCTTCACAGTCCCTGCAGCAGGTGTTGCTAGCTGATCACCAACCCTGTTCTTCTCTAGGACCCACTATCCTACAAGTACACACACAGACCACATTCTCCAGCCTTGCTGAAGTTAGGTGCTGTCACATGACTGAAGTCCAGCAACAGAATGTAAACAGAATCGATGAGAGCCCACTCCCATCCTGGTCCTTAAAATCTCCTTCGTACAGTCCACTTCTTGTAATGAGAAGACCTTCCCCCTCACCCCATCCCCAAAACAACTGTCAAGTCTGAACATTTAGCAGCTATCTGAAGATACTGGAAAGTACTAGATAGTACTTGGACAAGTCCAAGTGGATTGTATTGTGCGAGACAAAAAATGTTTTATTCCATTACCTTGGGAATTCTTCCAGTTGCTTCTCCCCTTTGATGTACTGACTCAGTCTTCATTCTTAGGCAGTCACTTCATATTCCAGAAACCAAGACCCAAATATATTAGAGCCAAATCTCAGTAGGTCCCTGGAGTCCTGTGGCCACCACCTCATGCCACCCCAATACCATCATCATGGTGGACCATTTCTTGAGCACCTCCTTGTCGAAGAGACTTCGTTCGAGACTCAGAATTTGTTTTGAGGTGAGGCCTGAGTTATAAATGTGTTCAGTTTCTTTATGTATATTTCAACATATTTATCATGTGCCAGGCACTGTTATAAGCACATTCATTCATTACCCAGAACAATGCCATGAGGTGGGTACTAATAGTATCTTCTATCCTATAAAAGAGATTATATTAACCTCTCTTTGAGGAATCTAGAGATTCTCACACATGCATGTCTACCAGCTAGACTCGTGGCAGAGCTGCGATTTGAGGTCAGGGATCCCACCTCCAAAGCTTATACTGATAACCACAACACTAGTATCTTTCTACTAGCTTTGTGGAAAACAAAAATTACATAAAACCCCAAAAAATATCCCCAGACTAAATACTTCTGGTTTAGGGTATGTTTAGTGCTGACTTCCCACCCTGATTATTATATAAAATACTACCAAAGATGGGCATGCCGGTGATATTTCTCTGGTTTTTGCCTGGCTCTTCATCCCCTCAAGACCTCTGAGACCCTCTAGTAGATCCATTTGGTCCCCACTTGCAGATTCAGCCCCATCCCTGACTCAGAGATGAACAGATACCTAGGAGAAATGTAAGTAACTATAGACCCAAAGCTCACTGACTTAAAATCAAGTCAGCCTCCTGCTAGTCCTGCTGGGAACTTATACTTTTGTTTGTGGAGTATGCGCTTATTTCAAATTCACCACTTCCTACTGTAATACTGGTGACTGGGTGTCTGTTTTGTTCCCCTGTATCTAATGTCCTGCCTCGGCTGCCAGGTTCTGTCTTGCTTCTCCCAATCCTAGAGATCATACTCCTGGCCTGACCCTCAATTCCCTGGCTAGCTTCCTGATGCCACCTGCTCTCCTGACGGGCTTTCTTGAGGTGCCGCACCGCCCACCTGCCTGGTTACTTTCCTGATACTAGTCCCAGGACATCCTCATGTTACCTGGTACTGAAGCCTATCCCAGTGTGGTAGAATGGTCAGATCTGCAGGCATTAGCCTTCTCGTGGTTAGCTCATCACTGATGCTAACATACCCCCTGTTCTGACCCTAACCCCACCCTAATCCAGCTGAAGGAAGAGAGATACAGTAAACGGAGGAGACGGGACCCACGCAAAAAGTTAGAAGTAGGAGTGCTTAGTGGTCAGATATGATCTCAGTAGGCTATTAATGGCACAGGGAAGCTTTGTATGGTACAGGGCCCCGAGTTCTTAAGACAGTATAAAAGGTGAGTCTTGGAATCTTGGTTCAGTTTTGCTGGAAGGTGTGATGCACTTTGGGAGAGTTTATGGTCAACAGGCTACCTTCAAATTAAATGAGGTCTATAGGCTCTGTACAGTTGCCTTACTCCTCATTCATCTGGCAGGAGTTCTTAGCCTGGGGTCTGTGTATTCCTAGGGATCTACACGCAGGCATCGGGAAACAGTATACCTGAGTGCTCTTCTGGAGGGAAGGCTCAGTTGCTTAGGTCAGATTCTCATAGGGTCTTGTGACTGACAACTCAAGAAACTTTCCCACAATTACCAGCAAGACTGAGTTAAGGGGACAGACATTTTTTTCTCCACTCTGAGTTCTCTAGAACTTTTAAGTTGTAAATAAAGTGAAAACATGTAGTTTAAGTAAAACACATAAACAATTACATATGTTCATTACATGTAATCTAGAACGTGCATACAAAGATAATTATATGTATATTATATTACATATATATCTGTGCGTGTGTATATATATGTCTTGGGGTCTACATTCAACCCTGCCCTTTTTAAAGACCAATTGGCAAAGTGATTCACTAGCTTTAGCACATGGTGCTTGATTGAAATTAATTTGACTAATCTGACAGCATCATAGGCTTCTAAGTAAATGAAAACAGAAAGTTTGAAAGACCGCACCCTGGGAAAAAGAACAGATCGCAGATGCTGGGTCTAGTTCAGATGTACAACATACAACATGTTGCAAAGATCTGTAGCAGAAAGAAGCGCAGGAGACAGCTGGGTTTGGGTGGGGTGGGATTGGGGGTAGGGGAGGGTTGCTCTGGGAAATTCTGTACCTAAGGAGAAACACCTTGTTTTTTTCCTGAAAGAGAAGCTCATCGTCCTGAAACTGCAAAGAAAGAGCACTCCTTTTTTTTTCTCTTCTTTCTTTCTCTTTCCTTCCTTCCTTCTTTCTTTCTTTCTTTCTTTCTTTCTTTCTTTCTTTCTTTCTTTCTTTCATGTAAAGTTCGATGATTCATTAGTTGCTTATAACACCCAGTGCACCATGCAATACGTGCCCTCCTTACTACCCATCACCAGCCTAACTCCTGACCTTGAGGTTCACACTGAGCTAGGATTATCAACTGACACTGTTTAAAAACCAGCCGTGGTGATAGGCTGGTGATGGGTAGTAAGGAGGGCACGTATTGCATGGTGCACTGGGTGTTATACACAACTAATGAATCATCGAGCCTTACATCGGAAACCGGGGATGTACTGTATGGTGACTAACATGATATAATAAAAATCATTTAAAAAAAAAAAAAAAAACCACCCGTGTGTCGATGTGGGCAGATGCCAGAGCCATGGCAAGTCAAAAGAGTGGAAGGAAGCTTAGAGATCTTCTAGTTGACGGGTCACTGACTACTGGTCAAAAACACATTTGTTTTTTGGCCCATTGAGTGTTTCAAAAGTAACGTGAGCCAATGTTGGAAAATTCAGAGATTTCACATGATAATCAAGATTTGCATTTCTTTTGAGAAATCTGAGAACATTGCATCACTGGCCCTGCATGCCCACTAGGCCCGCTATTGGCAGCTGTCCCTGATACAAGGGGAAGTGCCCGCTGGTTCCCCTGGGGCCCCGCTGTCTGGAGGGGGGCTGCTGGGTTAGCAGGGACTTGAGAGGCAGAGCTGAGATGGCAAGGGCGAGTGTAATCACATCCCGGAGAGCTGTTCCCCTCCCGGCCTCTCATCCTGTGAGGGCCTGAGTCTCCTCCGTCAGAAGTTGCCTAGAGTCCCGGAGAACTCTGGTGGCTCTCTGTGTGTGCCACAGAGGCTCCCTGGCCTGGAGCTGGTTTTATTCCTCAGTGGCAGGCATTGCACTCCCTTTACAACCAGGATCACGGCTCCTTCCTGATTTGTAGCTCCTTCTACCACCAGTTCCGACTTGACTCCAATATCCACTCTCAGCTTATACTGCATTTACTCTTTCAACCATTTCTGGTTGCCTATAATCTGTCAATTGCACAAGGTGCTGAGGAATTGAAGAGAAGACATAGTCCCACGGCGAGAGGAGCTTAAAATGTAGACATGTGGCTAATGTGACTGAAATCCTTGTAGGGAAAACGGGGGCATGTTTGACGTGTTAATAGAAATCTGTCCACCAGATGGCGCTCAGGAGAGGCCAGTGTAACAAAACCACAAAGCGAAAGGCGGGGGTGGGGGTGGGTTAAGGAGCAAAATTTACCCCGCGGAAGAACATTGCACCAAGGCTTCTATTTCACGTGTACGTTTATGTCCTGTCAGGACTCCAGCTGTTACATTCCCCAACCTCCAGGACTCTACGTGTGATGTTTGGACAGGGAGGAGGACCTGCTCCCACACAGCCCGATGCCCTGCCAACGCTATTCTCAAAGCGGAGCCCTTGCAAATGAGACTAGGAGAGAACTGCCCCTTTGGGAGGTGTGCTTTCGGAAGGAAACACCTCCTTTTAGATAGAAAGCTGATTCTTACCTGAGTTCTTTAACCAGCTCGGTGGCGTCCTTTGGGAACAAGCCACATCTCTCTTCTCATAGCTGCTCTGGTCTTTGTCTCTGTCTGTTCATCTGCGGCGTCATTTGATTAAATATATTGATTTTTTAAAAATAATATTTCATTGCACACGTGCGTGCATGTGCGTATCAAATTTCGATACATTCACTTTAAAAAAAAAAAAGATTTTATTTACTTATTTGACAGAGATAGAGACAGCCAGCGAGAAAGGGAACACAAGCAGGGGGAGTGGGAGAGGAAGAAGCAGGCTCACAACGGATGAGCCCGATGTGGGGCTCGATCCCACAACGCTGGGATCACGCCCTGAGCGGAAGGCAGACGCTTAACCGCTGTGCCACCCAGGCGCCCCAATATATTGATTTTTTTAAATGTGTCGTCTATTCTAACTGCTTATAGCTTTTCTAAACTTTTTTTTTTTCTGATGATAATAAGTTCATTAAAAGAAAGGCAAAGAGAAATGAATGACTTAGAAAGAGTATAATTCCACTACATATAATTCAACTCTTGGAGATACTCAGTATTAAGAGTTTAGCATATATGCGTCTAGAACAGGGTTTCTTAACTTTGGTATTTGGGTCCAGAAAATTCTTTGTTTGGAGGACTGCTGTGTGCATTGTAGCACGTTTAGCGGTGGTCTCCAACCACTGTATGCCAGTAGTAACCCCCCCCCACACAAATATATACAGTCATTGTAACATGGTTTCATACTGTACATGCTTTCCTGCAACTTGCTTTAAAAACAACAACAACAACAACAACTTAATGAGCACATTTAGTCACTTTTCCATTTCAGAATATCTGGATCTATTACATTCTTTAATAATAACAACAATAATACAGAGTGAGGCTTAATTGATTGTATCTTTGCTTCATACTAGCGTTGTGACCTTGGGCAAGTTAATTTGCCTCTTAAGCCCTGGCTCCCTCTTCTATAAAATGAAGATAATGATAGTACCTGCCTCATAAAATTTGTTATGAAATTTAATTAATGGCTGAAGCGTTTTAAGAAGATTAAATCAGACTGTGCATGAAAAGCACTTACACAGTATCTACTATGCAACGTGCACTCACCTAATATGGGTATTATGATTATTGTTAAAAGAAACTATTGAATTCTATTTACGTCGGGTTTGGCCTTTGTACTTTCTGTTCTTATTCATTTTGACTTCTTTTTTTCAGTTTATTTCTTTGGGTTCTTTAGTGGATATTATCATTTGTAAATAGTAATACTTTATGTTCTCCTTTCTAAAAGGAAATTTATTTTTGTGTCCTATCTTACTGTGTTAGCCAGGACCTTTCAAATGATGATAGTAATCCAAGAGATAGTAGGTATTACAATGGGATGACTTTCAGTAATTCACTGTTGAATACATTGTTGGCTTTTGGTCTGAAGTTAGATTTTTTTTAATCCTTTTTAAAGAAGCATTCTTCTATGTGTAGTTCTTTTTTGAAATACATTTTATTTTTTAGGGAAGTTTTAGATTCACAGAGAAACTGAGCAGAAAGTACAAAGAGTTCCCATAGACCCCTGCTCCCGCACATGCACAGCCTCCCCCGCTATCAACATCCCACACCTCGCACCAAAGTGGTACATTTGTGACAATCTTTGGACCTACGCTGGCACATCATTATCACCCAAAGTCCTTAGTTAACATTAAAGTTCACTCTTGCTCTTGTACCATCTATGAATGACATCTTTTTTAAGGCCTTTATCAAGAATGGATATTTTATCAAATGCTGTTTTAGCATCAACTGAGTTGGTATGATTTTCTTTTTTGACCTATTATTGATATTAATGGACTTTTTCATAGTATCTTGTCCTTGCATCCTTATGAAACTGCTTTGTCCTCATGATTTTTCGATTAATGGTAGTGTCACATTTGATTCATTGGTATTTTTGGTGAAGATTTTCATATGACAGTTCATAAAATGGATTGGACTGTAAATTTCTATTGTGTTCTTAGACCATGAAAAGCCCTTCCAAACATTCAAGCCATTCTCTCAATTTGAGCCAGTCTTCTTTCTATTAAAAAAAGATCTTTTTCCGACAAACAATTAGTTTGTCCCTTTCAGGTTCAAAGAATATGTTCTCTCAGCTTTTCTTATGGTTCTGGCAAACATTAAAACAAAAGAATTGATACCAATTATTTACAATTCTTCAAAAAAAAAAAAAAACCGGAAGAGGAAGGAGTAGTTCCCAAATCTTTCTACGGGATAATGCGCTAATACCAAAATCAAAGGCATCAGAAACTACAGACCAATAGCCTTTATGAATCTAGACACAAAAACCCTCAAGGAAATATTAGCAAGTTGAATGTAGGAACATGTAAGAATAATTATACACCATGACCACGTATTCCTCTGGATATGAGGCTGAAGCACATTTAGGTAGTATCTATTTACCCTCTCTTCTGCCCACCACTGCCAGAGATTTGACCAGCACTACAACATGGTCAGGACAGAATGTCGAGAACTGTTGTAGGAGCAGAAGTCTGGTTAAAACTAATTGACCTAACTCTTACCCTTGGAAATCTTACCTGCCTACCCCCAACCTCAGGAAGTACTGATCAGCTATTCCTTGGTGCCCCACTGAATACCATGCCCACATCCATCCTAGGCAATTGTAACATTTTCTTGAATGTATTTGCCCACACACCTATGTTTCCCTTAGCAGTGTAACGACTGTAAACAGTTTGTATCTTCAGCATCTGGCACAGCACCTGGAACTAAGTAGAAGCTGAAAACGTCTGTGGAATGAAAGCATTTATGAATGAAGTGACATAGTCCAGAAAAAGTTGGCAGGGTCGAGAACCTTGAAAGTAGACACATCAATAGAATGGGGCAGTTGGCAGCAGGGCTGCTCCAGGGGCAGGGAGAAAGGTCTGTGAGGGAGAACACGTGTCCAGCAAAGTTACAGGTACTAGTCCAAATAAATGATGGTCATCTTGAGGCCTCAGTGGAAGCGTAGGGTGTCTCCAGAGAAGAAGAGTTGCCAGGAGCCTGAGAGTGGGACTAGTCAAAGATTCACACGTGTGCCACTAGGATGGTCTGCTGGTGGGAAGCATCATCTTGTCATCCCCAGCATTTGGCAGGTGATTAACGAGTTTTTCTGAGTGAATAACTAGTCCTTGCCCTCCAGAGGCATATAGTCTGATTGGGGTCTATTGTGCATAATCTGTAACATTAACAGGTGGGAAGAGGTGGTCCCTCAGATAACCACTGCGTAACCGTGTCCCTGGTTTGTTCCCTGAAGCCAAACCCACACTTTCCCAACAGATTTTATGATACCTAAGTGATCTTGAGAAAAATACTAATAACATAATTTGTAAATGTTTTTCAGGTAACCTCTTTCCCATTTCATTTCACGTGCTTCCTTATAACACGGTCATGGTTTTTGCTTGCAGTTTCTTTTTTTCTTTTTTTAATTTTAATTCCAGTATAGTTAACATACAATATTATATTAGTTCCGGGTATGCAATATAGTGGTTCACCGCTTCCATACATCACCCACTCATCACAAGTGCCCTCCTTAATTCCCATCACCTATTTCAGCCATACCTCCCACCCACCTCTCCCCTGGTAACCGTCATTGTGTTCTTTAGAGTTAAGAGTCTGTTTCTTAGGGCGTCTGGGTGGTTCAGTCATTAAGCGTCTGCCTTCGGCTCAGGTCATGATCCTGGGTCCTGGGATCGAGCCCCGAATCGGGCTCCCTGCTCAGCAGGAAGCCTGCTTCTCCCTCTCTCACTCCCCCTGCTTGTGTTCCCTCTCTCAGTGTGTCTCTTTCTGTCAAATAAATAAAATCTTTAAAAAAAAAAGAGTCTGTTTCTTGGTTTGTCCCTTTCTCTGTCTCTTTTTTCCCCTTTGCTTGTTAATTGTATTTCTTAAATTCCACATATGAATGAAATTATATAATATTTATTTTTCTCTGGCTGACTTATTTCACTTAACATTATACTCTCTAGCTCCATCCATGTTGTTACAAATGGCAAGATTTCATTCTTTTCGTGGCTGAATAATATTCCATTGAATATATATACCACATCTTCTTTATCCAGTCATCTATGGTTGGATGCTTGGGCTACTTCCATAATTTGGCTATTGTAGATAATGCTGCTAAAAACATCAGGGTGCATGTATCCTTTTGAATTCATGTTTTTGTATTTTTGGGGTAAATACCCAGTAGTGAAATTACTGGATCATAAGGTAGATCTATTTTTAACTTTTTGAGAAATTTCTATAGTGTTTTCCACGGTGGCTGTACCAATTTGCATTCCCAACAGCGCAAGTTTTCCCTTTCTTCACATTCTTGCCAACACTTTTTCTTGCTTGAAGTTTTTTTAGGGGGGGAGGGGCAGAGGGAGAGAGAGAGAATCTTAAGCTGGCTCCATGCCCAGCACAGAGCCCAATGAGGGGCTTGATCTCATGACCCAGAGATCATGACCTGAACCAAAATCAAGAGCCAGCCGCTTAACCAACAGAGCCACCCAGACACCCCTTGCTTACAGTTTCTTAACTGCCCTTGTTACTAGCCTGGAAGAATGAAGCCCATTTTGTACAAATGCATAAATCTGGTTTCAGTTTATTAAAAAACCCAACACATTATTTTTAGGCCACATTCCCTTTCAATCTTGTCAATGCTCTAATACACCAGCCCAAGTATGCTAATACTTTGGAGACAGCTAAGTCAATGATTAATGTAAAGGGAAAAACACTTCGGCAGAATTCAAACTCCCTAGGCCAAAGGTGGTAACAGACACAGAAAGCCAAACATGCACATTTTATATATTGATCTCTAGAGTAGAGACTTATGAAATCCCCATGCCACCCCAGACTTGTTTTGTTGTCTGCAATTTGGTCCTAACAGATGCTTTCCACTTAAATTAACACAGCTGCCCCTAGAGAAATGGTCTATGAGAAAACAGTCTGCCCTTTCAAGATCAATTACAAGGAAAGCCTTGCGGCTCTTCAAGTAATACTGGCTGCAGGTCTCTAGCAGTAATCTTCCCCACTCTGAGATGTGTAGACTAAATGAAAGGTCCATATGTTATGCCATAGTAGTCAAACATCTAAAGAGATGATGTGCACTCTAGTGAAAGTGTTTGCATTGAGCCTTCCTGCAGGTGTCTTATTAAAAGACTGGCTTGGGAAGGAAAGGAAAAGTTCTTCCAAGGCCACCCTTCCATCTGCCCTTGGTTTTGTTCTCGTTTGGTTTTGCTCTTGCATTCAGAGAGTGGAAGGACCTAAAGCCTTGAAAACAGGAACATGCCTTTCCTATAAGCTAACCCTTTTACAAACATATGCAGAAAGAGAATATCTCAGAGAGTCATGTGTATCTTCACAGCGAGGACTCCATTGGGCCAAATTTCAGAAAAATCTTGGTAATTGGGAGGCACAGTCCAGGGAATCTGCCAGATCTGAAAATGAAACTAAAAATTTTATGTATATTTCACATCCACCAGAATGGTCAAAATGAAACAAAACAAAACAAAAAACAAGACGGTGCAGCAAAGGATATAAAGTGACTGGAACTCTCAAACATTGTTTGGGAGAGTGTCCATTGCATGACCACTTTGGAAAACTGTTTTGAGAGCATCTTCGAAGGCTGAATGGATACATACAGGACTTATGACCTAGTAGCTCCTCTTAGGTGAATACTTAGCAGAAATCCATCATATATTTACCAAAATGCGTGTAGTAGAAAGACCATGGCAGCCCTATTCCTAAGAGCCTCAAACTGGAAAATACCCCAAATGCCCAACAGAGGTAGAATGGATAAATAAATAGTAGTATATTTGTGACCAAATTCTATACAGCAATGACAATAAATGAACCACAACTTCCACAACACAACATGAGTGAACCTTGTAAAATCCACGGACAGACAGAATTAATGTACAGTTTTAGAAGTCGGGGTAGCAGTTACCCTCAGGAGCGGGGCAGCGACTGGGAGGGGACACAAGGTGGGCTTCTGGGATGGTAATAACATTTTGTTTCTTAATCTGGATTTTGACTGCACAGATGTATTCTCTTTGGGAAAATTCACTGGGCTGTACCCCTGTGATTAGTGTGTTTTCTGTTAGTATGTGCCTTCTAATGGAAAGTTTACCTTAAAAAGAAATATAATGTAATCATAGTCTGTATGTCCCAAGCTTTCTTAGGCAGTTTTATGTAATTATAGCCCAGGGTCCCGTTCATAATAATAATTAAAATCTTGATCCTTCATGCTCGCCTCTGCTGACTAGCTGGAAGGCTTTTGTTTTTCCTCACTGTTCATTTCTCCAACTCTTTCTGAGAATTCCCCAGAAATTCTTTAGAACTTTGGTGGAATCACCAGTTTTGGTGGTCGATCCCTCTGAGATTTCCAGAAGTCAGACCATCACCTCATATATCGTCAGAGCCCCTGCTGACCCTCTCCTCTGTTGTCAACTGTCACTTTGATCACCCCTGGGTCCCGGTCTTGCCGCTGCTATCCTTCTCTGGAACGTCAGAGTCTCTCTCTCCCAGGCTTCTATGCTCTCATCTCTCTGGCCAGGACACCCACATGTCCAGTTCTTTTAGGAAGACCCACACAGCTGCACTCTGTGAGCCCTTAGATACACAACCCTAGCATGTCTACCACAGCTCTACCCTGCTAGGACTCACAGGTACCCTGGGAATGATGGGAGACTGGGAGAAGGGGTAGAAATAACTGTTCTACACAACGGCTGGAACAGCTGCTCCTTCTAACTCCAGATACTACTGCTCAGACCCCATCGTAGCCATACTTCCTTATTCCAGGTCATTTGTTCTCTAGGGGCCAGATGAGAGTCCCTACTGCTCTGCTTCCCTCAGGGTTCACCAGTTCACTAGATAACCTATATGTTTCTGAACCCTAATTATAGACATGGTTCTAGTTCCTTCCAACCAGTTGGGTAACCAACTCATCCCAATGTGCCCAAGATTTTCCCAGTTTTAGCATGGAAAGTCCCACGTCCCCAAAGCCTCCCCAGTCCTAGGCAAACCAGGATGATCGGTCATCCTACCAGCCTGGCTTCTGGGACCCAGAATGAGCTCCGCCAGAGACAGCTGGACATTCGTTTTAATTGTCCTCTGATTTTCCATGTCAGTTAAGAAGCTGATCTGCCCAGAGCAGGCACAGGACCTTTAGAGGACACTTTGGCTTATCTCTACAAGCAAGCCTATTGGCTAGACCTTGACAAGAAAATGGAGAAATTGCGAATTAGAAAAAACTTGGACCCACAGTCAACTGAAGAGTGTGTCCTAAACCTGGCAGACCCTATTCTTCCTGGCCAACATGAAACATGTCTAGCCAATTCTTAGAGTCCGAAGCTGGAGAGTCTGCTGGTTTTCCACACCAGGTCACATTCATAGAGGCAAGACTCACAGGAGGTGAGCCAGATGATCAGAAAGTGAGCCACCAATCATCACCAAAGAGAGGTGATTGCACATTGGCTGTGGACAGCTTGAGCTTTCTGGCGATCCATCAGGGAAGATCTGGGATCAGATGGAAGGCCCAAATCTTCACAATGGTTATCAACCAAGCAGAGAAACTTCTCATTCCCTTAGCTGCGGAGTAAAGTAAACAAGAGGCTGAACTGGCTAAAGCGCATTCAATTGGGAGATTCCTTGTCATTAGACAAAGCTAAAGATTAATAAAACAGTAACTAGCACATTGTTCTCAGATAACACTTTGGGAGCGTGTTGATTTTAAGCAGTGATCCTTAAACACACCCAGGTGAGGAACAGCCTGAAGTCAAAGTACTCTTCAGCAAAACCAAAAACAACAAAACAGTGAAAAACCACCCTGTCCCTATAAAACATAAAATACTGCTATATTAAATATTTGTTCCTGGAATACTTTTGTGCTGATACTAGATTCTAGTATAAGTGAAAGATAAACAGTTATGGATAGAATTGAGAATTTTCCCATTAATTTTTTTCTGGGGAAATGACACCATTTGGTTTCAAGTCAGTTCAAAAAACCTTCCTGTTTATGGAAAAAGTAGGATCTAAATTCGAGAACCACTGCTTTAAGGAACAAGTAAGACTCTTAGGATTTGTACTCAACTTGCTTCAGTCCTGTTTTCTTTTTCCCTTTCTTTTTTTTTTTTCCAGACCTGTTTTCTTAAGTTAAACATTTCCTATCACAATCTTGGTTTTGCTTTTCATTTACCTTGCAAATCCTGTTATTCAAATAGTTCAAAGATGAATCAGATGCGCAATTTATTGAGATTTTTTTGTAGGGAACAAGAGCTGGTTTTTCTCCCTTTAACATGGTCCTGCTTACTTCTTGCCCCTTGTGCTTCTAGTTCTCTCCTGGGTGACTTCCTAATACTCGGGAGTGACCGTATATTCTCTGCAATGCAGGGACTTGGTCCCGTAGTCAACAAACCTCACTCAGCAACTAAGGAAGTGACTTATCGTCAAGGAGGGAAGGAGATAATGAGCCAGCGGCAAATGAGTGTCTCTTGACTCCAACTGATGACTTAGGTAAAGAACCACAAGGTCATCCCTGTGGTGTAGTTGGGCTTATCAGTTGGAAGTCTCCTTAACCTAGAGCATATCAAGCTCAGAACTCTTTCGCAGTGCGATGGGTTTCAGTGAGGTGGACTGATGGTTTTTTTTACTGTAGTGTAATTTGTCACAGTGTTGGCAGTTGGCACAACTGTGGGGGTGGGCAAATCTCCCACTATGTGCTCTGGTAAGCGTTCTCTGGGTCCATCCCTACCACCCAACCTTTCTCTCTACTGTTTCATCTCATGGAATGTGACATTAGCCCAGTCATTAACCGCTACTTTTTCAGTTTCCTCTGAAACAGAATCATCCCACAACACAGTTGCTGATCAAATGAGGTCATATGTGCGGGAATGTGTAAAGAGTAGACAGCTTACAAGGTACCTTGTTTAATCCTAGTTGGAGTAGTCAAACAGAATCCACCAAGTTCTGTAAATCTCCATTAGGGGGCACCCGTTCATTCCAAATTCTCCGTGCAGTTCTATTCCAAATTCGGCAGGTGGAATTCACGCACTCTTTTCTTAGCCTTGAGTGGCAAGAGAAGGGAGGATACTGTCTCATGCCCTCTTAGCCTAGAGATTGGACATGGCTATCATTTAAGATTAGGAACCAGAAAGATCCCTTTCCTTTAGTCTCTTAGCAAATAACATCCTAAATAATCTATTAGTTTTGAAGTCCATTTTTATGGGAAAATATTTTGGTCAGCATTGCAGAAAAAGAAGTGATAAAGAATATATGCATATGTATTAACTACAACAGAGTGTGGAAATGGGGGGCCAAGACACTTTGGGGGGCAAAAGTAATAGCCGGATGTGGGAACAGTTATTTAAAATCTACCTTGTTCTAGATGTTTTTCAGATATTATTTCACTTAATCCTCAATAACAGGGGCTAGCAAACCATGACCCACAGACCCACGCATTGTATTTGACTGACTGGCTGTTTTTGTAAGTACAATTTTACTGGAACATGGCCACGCTCATTTGTCTACGTATTGCTATGTGCCTTCACCAGACAATAGCAGTGAGCACATGGCTTTTATTGTCTCAAGGATTTACAATCTGGCTCATAACAGGAAGGATTTGCTGACTCCTGCTCTAGAGCCAAGTGAGATGGGAACTACTTGCATTTCACTGATGAATAAATGGAAACTCAGAAAAATTAAGTAACTAGCCAAAGTCATACTGCTAGTAAATGGCACACCTAGACTTTGACTGAGAGGCAACCTTCTCTCCAAATTCCTTGCTTTGCCCTAAGTGTACAATAACCTCCCAGTTTATCAAGTGCCCTCATAGGCTTGGTGTTTTATCTTGTGGATCTCATATCTTATAATGAACCCAAACTACTTTGCATTGTTTTGGGAATCTGCACAATCTAATTTCAGCTTGCCTTTCCTGTCTCCCTCCTGCTCCTACCCTGGTGAGTGGAGCGAGAGTGGAACAGGGGCTTCCACTGCTCCCAAACACACCTGTCGCTTCCTCACTCCATGCCTCCGTTTTTTGATTCCATTGCCTCCAGGTAAATACCCTCCCTCGCTCTTCAGATCCTGTCTCCAAGAATCCTGCCTGGACTGTACATTCAGAAGTGA
Source organism: Ursus maritimus (assembly GCF_017311325.1). Lineage (NCBI taxonomy): Eukaryota > Metazoa > Chordata > Mammalia > Carnivora > Ursidae > Ursus > Ursus maritimus. The sequence goes on from NW_024423564.1 coordinate 5,391,765, forward strand.
TCTCTCCCTCCTCCATCTTGGAAAGCAGTTCTCCTTCCTGTTGACTTAGTATTCATTGTAGGTTGCCTTGGACGATCTTTTAGATACGCTCGTCTTATCTTCTAAAGGAGTTTGTAAACTTCCTGGGCATGAGGACTGTCCACACCCAGGTAGACCGTGTCATCCATGTTACTACTACGTAATGGCAGGTCCATTTGACTGATGAGTATTCTTGCATGGAAACAAACTCTGTTCACCCTTCTACACAACTCAGCATGCAACTGAAAGCACAAATGGTGGTCCATCTGGATGTGGGGCATAACATGTGATCAAAGGAAGAAAACTAGGGAAAATTTGCAAAGAAATAAGCATCCTTCCCTTATTTTTTAAATCTGGGACTTCATTATTAGATTTCCCTTCAGGTGCCTTTCTGAGGACAACAGAGTGATTAGCAGCCTGAGATCTGGAGTCAGACCTGGATTTGACATCTAACCGTATTACTTACCAGTTCTCTGACCTTGAGCAAGTTACTGAGCCTCTCTGAGCTTCCGTGTCCTCACATTTACAATAGAAAAAAAATAGTCATGCCTAACTGGTTTGTTGTGAGGAGTAAATGAGGAGATACATTTAAAGCTACATTTAAAGATCATCTTAGCTCAGTCTCTGGCACATATGAAGCTCTTAATCATCAGCCATTATTTTCCAAAGCTCTGTCCCTTAGGTGGGCACCAGATGGAAACATTTAGGACCAACTGGACCCTGTCCACCCACTGCTATGCATGAACCATCCTCCCTGACCGTGTCAGCAACACCACAAAGTGGCCCGTGGTGATCCGAGGGGCTACCAAGAAAGCAGATGATGAATACCCTGCCCACAGCACCTGTGTTTTAATAGAGATGCAGGAAGCAGAAAGAGATATTTCATCTCGTCCCTTTCTCTCCAAACACCATTTACAGCAGACGTGTGGTTTCAAACTGGAGACAGAGTTGAGAAACAGTCATATGTCCTAGTCTGCTGGTGTAATGCCTCAGGGTCTCTTGGATAGGAAACTCTCTTTGATAACAATAGGTTCCTTCAACTGTTACCTCCAAGAGAATCCAGCAACTCATTCTTGCTCTACTGTTACCTTGGGGCTGGAGGTTAGTCCCCCCCCCCACCTATTCCTTTCTTCCCTAGACCTCCTCAGCTATTTATCGGTCCAGAACACACCTGAGGTTTCAGATTTAAAAACTGATTCTACTGTGGGATGAGGAATTGGGTTGATGTAAGCAATATACAGATGGAGAAGTTACTGGTATTAACCATGGGCATTTAGTCCAGCCCGATTTACTGAACTCTGACTTCACAGCTCCTATCTTTTTCCCTCTGTACTTGGTCAGACAATTTTTCAGTATGGTCCCTGGAACTATCTGGTGTTTTCTGGTGACCGTGAGGTTTTATCCCTGGCTTCTAGTGAAGACTGAATTCTCTATGTAGCTGTCTAAATTCTTAGAATAGTTATTCCCCTGGTTTCTGTGCCTTCAAAACCTTTCACATAATCTTTAACTTTGAGACGCCAGCCTGGCACACACCCTTATTCTGATTTTCCGGTGTCTTTAAATGGAGTCAACCCAAATATCCCAACAGATGTACTTCAGGGCACAATCCCAACGAACTGTCCACCTCCCAACTGGCACTGCATTCCACTCGCCCTCCAAAAAAAAAAAAAAAAAAAAAAAGCCTTGGCATAACATATAATAACTCTCCATAACTCTTTCACTTATTTTTAATGGGCATACAGATTGGTTCCTTTTTCAGCTGACCTTTTAAAGCTATTAAACTGGTTTGTTTATATTCAACAGCCAAGGCAAATGACCATGAGTAAAATCTCACAGGAAAACAAACAAACAAACAAAAAAAAAAAACAAAAACGTGCACGTTTTTCTCTCTAGAGTTACAGGTTCTGTTCCAGGTAGGAGAACATGCAGGTACAATCAAAACACATCAGACACAGCCATGCTGGGAAAGAATTTCCCATTTCGTGGACTGGTGTGGGTAGTCGCTATAAATAATCATAAGTGTTAATGATTAAAGCAACTGATAAAGAGTCCATTGGTAACGATACAGTGCCTCTGGGAGCAGCCAGAAGAAACAGAAGGTCATACAGTGAATCCTGGAGTAGGAGAAGGAAACAAAGTTAGCAAAATAAGAGAGAAGAGTGTCCATGAAGTCCTGGACCAGAAAGGATTTCTGGCTGAGAGTGACGAGGAAGGTAAGCCAGGAACTAAGTGCAGCTGGAGTACTGACTATAGGACCAAGGAAAGTCTACTTTGGGAAGCAGGACCAGGAAGAGGCTGAGTGAGTTTGCGGAGGAGAGCTGAGGGCCGGCCAAGACTGACCTCCATGCTGGGAAAACATGAACTCAGCATCTGCTCTGGGCCGTGCCCGTGTGTCTACCGAGTAGTTACTCTGAGCTCTATAGAAGAGAAAGGGGAGGGCTACACTCCTCCAGGTGCTTCTGAACCTACTCTGTGCACATCGGAGCACTGGCACTCAGTGGGGGAGGCAGGTGAGTATAAGCATGAGGCGAGATTCCTGCCCCAAGAAGCTTCGAGGACAGCTGGGGAGACAGAACCAAGAACTGGCACAAAACGTCTTATGAACCAATGGAAACAGTTTAATAGAATGCAATCCATCAATAGAGGAATGGATAATGAAGATGTGGTATGTGCATGCATGATGGAATGTTACTCAGCCATAAAAAGCATGAGAGTTTCCCGTTCACAGCAACATGGATGGACCTAGAGTGTATTAGGCTCAGTGAAATATGTCAGCCAGAGAAAGACAAATACCATATAATTTCACTTATACATGGAATCTAAAAAGCAAAACAAAGCAACAGGCAAAAAAAAAAAACCAGAGTCTAAAACACAGAGAACAGAGGTTGTTACCAGAGGGGAAGTGGGTGGGGTGATAGTCAAAATAGGTGAGGAGGATTAAGAGGTACAGACTTTCAGTTATAAATGAATAAGTAGCAGGGAGGAAGAGTACAACACAGGGAACATTGTCCATACTTTGTAATAGTGTTGTGTGCTGACATGGTGACAACACTTGTCACGGAGGACATCGAGTAATGTACAGAATCACCGAACCAACATGCTGTACGCCTGAAACGAATACGATATTGTATACTGATTGTATTTCAGTTTTTAAAAATCTGAATAAAATAGATGGCGAGTGCTCTGTGGAGCAGTCTATCATGACTCTGGGCACTCGGGGTGGGAAATATGGTAGTGGAAGGAGCAAAGAATTTCAAGTGAAAAACAGACTGTAGAGGTAAAAGAAGGGAGCCTCAGCCAACGAACTGAGGTCTGGAGGGCAAGTCCAGACCTTGGAACATTTGGCGTCCCTTCAAGTTCATAGTATTTAGTAGGGAGGGCTGGTGAACACTGACGATTAGTTCCATTAAGAAAAATCAAATCTCTCTTTATGCTCAAATAAAGGGATTTATTATATGTACAAACTACAGCCGACTATTTTACTTGTTTGGAACTATCTTTTGTGGCGCAGTTTCCCAGCACCAGTAACTGGAAAGCATTAGTCACTCACACTCACCAAAGGCAGAGATAACTTACTTGGATATAATTGCATAGTCTTGTTCAAGATATGTTTCCTAAAAAAATATTTTTCTTAAATCACTGTGGGAGTAGCAAGACCGCCCGCGGTATGTGAAGAGGACTTTTCATTTTTCATCTGAATACCTTATTGTTCTAATTCCTTATAAGCAGGGATGTATTCACACTTCTCTTGTATCATCTATAACCTGAGTATATTTTTTTACATTTCTTTCTATTATTTATTTATTGGCTTTGACATCCTAAAACACCGCACTTCTGCAATCTTTGTTTTCTCTTCAGTTTTCATTTCCAATTACATGGCTCCATGGGAGATATAATGAAGGGATTAAAATTTATCCTTAAAAACATCTCTCATTCTCTGTGGTTTGTCATACACTGGATTCAGAATTCAGCGGCCAGCTCCAGGTCTTCTTGGGATCGGGACAAAACTCTAGTTACACCAAGAAACATGCATGTATGTATCAGAAAAATCTCAACTACGGTACATCCACAGACCTGGGAGAGTTCTTGTATTTTTATCCAAGGACACTTACATCTTGAGTGAGAATAGAAACAGTTTACATTTCATCACTTGTGTTGAGAGTGTTGGTGGAAATCTGAGTTAATCAATTAACATTAATCTGATTGATTCCCAGGTACTTTCAGTGCCTCAGTGGATTGCGGCCTGGGGCAGCTGACCGTGCCCTTCTGGCTCTTTGTCACGGTGCTCATGTCACTGAAACTCTAAAGCTCCGTTTCCTCATCTGCATGGAGATCAGTATCTACGGAGTCTGCCTCATAGGGTCACTTGAAGCTCAGATGAGATAATGAATGTGAAAACTTTTTTGTAAATTGGACAATGGTGGCTTTTTCTAGGCTGTTATCTCATGAGAGGGAGAGAATGTTCGATTGCTCAAGGAATAGTCCAGTGAGAATCCCGACTTACAGAACTAGTTGGCTTCTCATCAAACACTCCTCTTGAACCCATGGTTCAGGAGATATAAGTGAGTGGAGTTCTGCTGGAAAGAGCGATGACCTGGACTAGGGAGGTGATTCTGGGTCAAGTCCCCCGCACTGCACTACAAGGAGTTGTATGAATGTGGGTAAATCGCTTAATCTCTTTAGTTTCTTTATCTGTAAGATGAGATGTTTGGACAAAAAGCTTTATATATTCCACAAATATGAAAACCATGGTTTCAGACTTCTCAGATACTCAGGATTTGCTGAAGTATGCATCATGCAAGCTCATGGAGCTGTTTTCTTCCCTGAGGTGTCCTCTGGTGTCATACACTAGGCCTGACGTATAGTAGGTGCTCAATAATACATGGTAAATTTAAGAATGATGGTTCAGTCATAATAGTAACTGACTTGTGGGGGTAATTTTTTATCGATTTTAATGCAATTCTATTCCTTTCAACAAAGATGAACAATTAAACATGTAACTCCATTTAGTTAATAAATACTTTTCTAAGACATTAAACGAATCCACAAATCCAAAAAAATGATTCTAATTTTGGCTTGGGAAAAAAGTCATCATGTCTTGAAAGGGATATAATGTTTAGACTCAGAATTTTCTGGAACTTAGTTCCATTGTCTTGTCTACGTGCTTTCTTCTAGCACTAAATGTTAAGATCTAAATCAGCCAACTTAACTTCTATTCCTCCCCACCCCCACCATCACTCCCTCATCCGGGCCTCATTTGGCCTTCCAGGATGCTGTGCAATGGGTGGCAAGCTGTTTCTGGGCTCGGAGACTTTGCTTTGACCCAGAATCACCTCCCTCCTTTCCTCTGTTACCAGGCTAATTCCTATTGCCCCTTTCAGGCTTGGCTTGAAAGTGTTCCAGAAGATGGCTCCAGATCCCTAAGACTGGGTTAGGTGCCAGTAGTACCCTGAATGTTTCTCTAATGCAACGTGTTTGCCTCATGTTGTTTATCACACTAGATTGTCATTAGGCTGTTAAAGTGAAGGGGATAAGTCACAGACACTGGAGCTATGCTGCTGGGCTTCCAAGCCCACTAGTCGGGTAAGATGGCAGGGATGTCTCATACAACCTGCCTCAGAGGGTTGTCCAGAGAATTAAATGATTGACAGATTCCTGTGTGGAAGAACACAGCTTGGCACACAGTATCATATAATGTTTGCTGATTCTGGTGTTAAATATTATTATCTGTTTGGTCAACTCAAGCCTGTAAGCTCCTTCAGAGTAGAAACCATATTTTATTTACTGTGGTATCCCAGCACCATAAATGCTCTGTAAATATTTGTTGAATAAATGGATTTTTCTTTTCTGTTTCATTGAAGCCATATTAGGGGACACTGTTGCTTGACTGGAGATGATAAACCTAGTGATAAAGCCACAAGGATCAAAGAGAAAAGATGATGAGTGGGTGGGGGGTACTAGCCCGGTCGGCTGAAGGCTTAATGCAATCTTATTCAGCACAGGGCGAAGTTTTGGTAACACAATTTAAAAAGCTGTGACTAGTGGTAAAGGGCAGGAAAATGAGCATGACAACGGAAGTGATCATTGCTGTTGAGTGTAGACACAAAGAAAATAAAGCAGTTTAACCCCACTTCCTCATTCAACCTATGAGGGCTGAGCCATGTTCTTTCCAGTCTGTCTACCCTTAGAGATGCTTTCTTTTCCGGTCTGTCTCATTACCCCAGTGCTGCGTCCACGGTCCACACTCTTCCATGTGGCTCACAGTGTTATTCAGGACCTGGGCCCACGCCTAATTCTCTAGCCTCTGTCAACCTGCAGGACCATCCTGCCCCAACCCCTCCGCTACGGCACCTTGGTCTTTGTCCTCGCTGGGAGTGCCCAAAAAACCTACTTCTCTTCTCCAAGACTCAGCTTGGTGTCACTGCTGGGAAAGCAACCCCTGACAAGCGCAGTTTCTTCTGTGCCCCGGTTGCTTGCCACGTAAGCCCAGTCACAGAGTTATCTCCCGTGTGGTTATTGTTCTTTTACCAGATTGCCACCAGGCCCTGTGGCTGTCACTGTGGTGTCCCCAGGGCTTAGCGCTGTGCACAAAGGGTGCAGGCATACACTAACACAGGAATGGATGCGTACATGGGTGGAGGGCTGCTGGGTGGACTTTCCCGGCTCTGCCCTTCACACTCCCACACCGAATGTTCTCATTCTTCTTGCCTCGTGGGCTTAAATTCAGCCTCTGAGGCTTACTTCTGAATAACCTTGGGTTAATGTAGCCTCTCAGAGCCTCCTTATTTGTGAAAAAGAGACTATGAATGCTAAATAAATAGATGGTTCCTGGTTTATAGTGAATTCCATGAAGATGATCATATCATCTGCAAATAACAGCTTTGCTTCTTGTTCTTTAATGTTTATACTTTTGATTTTTCTTGTCATGTGGGGTAAGCATAGATTTCCAGTACCATCTTGAAGAGTAACAGTGATACTAGGTTCTTATCTGGCTTCTAATCTTATGGAGGGGGCATCTAAAGTTTCTCCATTAAATCAGATACAGATTTGTTCTAAAAACTTAGTGAACTAAGCATCTTTCTAGTTTCTGGAGTACAGAGATGACTAAAAGCTATATGTTGGCCTATATTAACCAAATTTTCCCCAATGCTCACAGTTTATTTTCCTCCTCTCCCCATCCTTGAGGGATAAGAGGTTCTAGGCTATTTGGAGCCCAGCAAGGAAACAAAGTCTTGTGCTCAAACTAGGGGAAACATTAGTAGGAGGCAGATATCCAGAGCCAGCCTTCAGCCAAGTTAATCCCAGCAAAAAATCCCCTTCTCCTCCCTCTACTTCCTTTGATCAGGTGGAAAATACTCTCACTTATCCCATCCCCACATTCTGCTCTAGGAAATAAGATAGTCTTTGATATCTACATATTTTATACTTTAATGAAATCTTCATTTTTATACATTATACTTTAGTAAAAACTTTCCTTTAAAAGTGTGGATCTAAGAGAAGTTGCCCACAGTGAACATTAATGCTCCTTACAAGTGCTTAAAAAATATTTCTTTATTAAATGCATTCACCAAGTACCTTTTGAGTTCCCGCTATAAGAGCTGAGCACTTTGCTGGACTGTTGGAACAAAACTATGAATCAGAGACACACAGACCACACTCACGGAGTTTCCATGCTAGCTGCAGGAGAGAGACAAAACACAGGAAAACAAAGTTTATTAAAGTGTTTCAAACATGAGGAAAACAAAGGACTGAGAGAAAGACAGGGAGTCTACTTTAGATAGAGTGGTCTGAGCAGGTCTCTATAAGGAGAGGACAGTTAGGTTTAGAGTGGGAAGTAACTATCCACAAAAAAATTGCGACTGACAGTGGTGAGCCAGCTCTCGGCAGAGGAGGAAGAAAGGTCCGGACGTGCAAACACAAGTTTTAGGGCTTAAGAAGAAGCAGCTAAATGCCACCAGAAAACAAAACAAAAGAACAACAACAGCAGCAGCAAAATGAAGCTGTATGTTACCTATTAATAAACAAACCAAATTACACAATAGCTGTAAGGGTTGAAAATCTTTTGTTGTTGTTGTTATTTTTAGCAAATATACCAATACAAGGATGAGAACATGTCTGATCTCTTCCAAGTCAGGCACTGACTGATCCTTGCCTTCTGTGTCATTTCAACCCTAGAAGGCGGTCAGTTTTCCACACACAGTCCTAACCAGCCTGGGTTATGAAATTAGAGAGCCGGCACAGGTGTTTACCGAGGAAAAAAACAGTTCACTGATATGCTGTCTAGGTGAGCCCATTCTTGCCTCCTGCTCCCCTCCCTCTTTCCTGAGTATTTCCTTCCTTCCTTCCTTCCTTCCTTCCTTCCTTCCTTCCTTCCTTCCTTCCATTTTCTCTCTTTCTTTTTCTTTCTTTCTTTCTTTCTTTCTTTCTTTCTTTCTTTCTTTCTTTCTTTCTTTTTCTTTCTTCTTTCTGAAAGATTTTATTTTTATTTATTTGACAGAGAGAGAGAGAAAGCACAAGCAGGGGAAGCAGGCAGAGGGAGAGGAAGAAGCAGGCTCACCAAGCAGGGAGTCTGATGCCAGGCTCGATCCCAGGACCCCGGGATCATGACCTGAGCTGAAGACAGACGCTTAACGACTGAGCCACCCAGGCGCCCCTTTCCTGAGTATTTTCATCACGAGAAACACCAAAAAACATTCTCGGAAGAGTTTAGTTAGAACTATTTCTGTTGAAGTGGGTAGACGTCCAATTCAATTAGATAAATAAATAAACACAGTTCTGGTTAAGGACATTTAATCGTTCATAAAACTGACAAGTACAAGGATAGGTTGAACTGAAGATCTCAAATAAACTTCTCTTTCTCTGTCTTTCCCTTTTCTCCACTCTTTTCTGTTTTGATGCCACATTCGGGCTCCAGCCTCCAGCCTCCAGCATCTTCAGATTTATGTGGTCTTTCCAATTATCAGCTCCAATAGAGAAAGAGGGCTTCTTGAACCTTAGCTTCTGGGTCAGTTGCCCATTCTGAACCCATCACTGGTCTGTGGGAGTGCTGATTGGCCCTCTGGGTAACAGACCTAGCCCTGAAGCTGCAGGACAAAGAGGTAGAGGTGGGGAAGGTGAAAGGCTCTTCCAGACAAGACTAAAGTTGAGAGATGGATAGTTCCTCTGAAGGAAAATTAGGGCATTTATTATAAGAAGGGAAATGTAAGCTGAGCCAGCCAAAAATAATAGCTGTGCCCTATAGTCCATCAACTGGCTTCCTTTCTTCTGCACACATGATTTAAAAAATGTCACCACTTAGTAGCATATAATGATTCTATGCATGCATGAAAATGTACCCACCCACACTCCAAAGGGAGAGAACTTTACTTTGGGTCTAGTTCCTAGTCCCTGACCTTTGAGTGATTGCTGCTCTTTCTGGTAGCTCATGGCGAAACTACAAATCTGATGATTCCCCACACAGTCCGTGTAAAGTGATAGAAGGAAAAATAGGGCAACTCCTACTTGAAAGCAAAGCAAAGGGAAGGGAAAATAATAAGCAACACGGCTATCGTGTAGGATGCATTCCACTCTAATTAGAAATAGCAACAATTACCTGCCGCGAAAAGAATGGAGTTGTTGGGCCCATGGAGCTGTCCCCACTTTAACTCTTGAGAAGGGGAGTTCTTATTGATTATTTTCATTGGCGACCAGAGCTGCAAGGGGAATTGGGGAGGATTTCTGTTCTCAGGACCGAACTGCTTTAGCCACCCACTCGCTACAGTAGCTCAGGAGTGCTGGAGTTCCTCTACACTCTAGACCCTGGCCCGTAGCGGTCTGTCTTTTAAGGAAAAACCTTAGGGTTGATTCACTTTCCAGTCTTCGGTCTAATGGCCACCATCTTGACCTCTGCCTAGGGGCAACTGGAAACAATTAGCTGGGATTGAGGAGGACTGACACCTTGGCCTCTTGATGCGAGGCTGTATTCTAGTGGTGAGCTCTTTTAATTAGGGTGACCTGCTTTAGAGCTGTCATTCAGGTGTAATTATTAATAGCACCCCTCCCCACACTCCAAATTGTCCCATTTTTGATGATAAATTATATGGTCACCCTACTTAAAATGGGGTTAATTCTTCCCTTCCTCAGGCACAGCAGGGGGAAGTTTGGTGCAGACCCTAGAGACAGTTTTTCCATGATGAGTTTTTTTTTTTTACCTTCTTGCCTTTGCTGTTACTCTGGAAAGGGCAGAGAATTTCCTTTTTCCAACTTGGCATGGCTCAATATATCCGACTCTTGACCATTTGGGTTTGCTGGCTAGAGTCAGAAAGAGCATCTTTTAGCCGGGCTGTAATTTCTTCCTCCCTGCTTCTGCGGAGGCCAGTTTCAACATTAGCATGTCTTTTTCTTTAGAATATTTATAAACAGTGCAAGCAGTCCAAACCTTCTAAAATCCTGACATTTGTCAATCAAGACCTCCAAAATTTCACTGTTGAAATGCTGGAAACTGGAGACCTTTCGTTCAGTGTTTCGACGACCATATCACAAGGATTTCCAATTCCCTAGCCTGGTACGGAGGGATCCTTTTACCTCTCACCCTTCCTCAACTTAGCTAGTTGCACATTGAAGGATCTGCACTGCAACACCCCATACTCAGCTGTAGAGAACTGTCTTGGCTGCAAGAGATGGAACTTAACTCAAAATAGATTAAGCCCAAAAGGGAATGTTCTGGCTCATCTAACAAAAAATCTAGGGTTACTTTGGCTTCAGGAGTGATCGAACAGTATCATAAGGATTTGCTTGTGCATGCGTTCTCAATCTCGGTCTCTGTCTCTATCTTGCACACGCGCCCACGTTTCTCAGCTCTACTTCCTCCAGTAGCTTATCCTTGGTACAGCAATGGAACAAAGTAGTTGGCAGGTGTTGATTATGTACCCACCACTGAAGCAGAGCCCCTTTCTAAACGGTAAGGACTAAGGTGGAAAGGGGATTGTTTCCCCAAAGGTGCTGTTACCAAAAAAGGTGGGAGGATGGATGCTTGTGAGGGTAAGGAAACAACAGATGTCCACCTTATGCTTGAAAGCTTAAAACATGTAGGCAAATCTCTCCAGGTTCAATTCCCACTTTGAAAACTGAGGATGAGTATAGTTACATTCTCTATCTCACAGTGAAGGGGAAGAAAAGGCAAGGGTAAAATATTCGCTTCGTTTTTAAAAAGGATTTTAGTTATTTATTTGACAGAGAAAGAGAGAGAGAGAGAGATTGAGCAAGCACAAGCAGGGGCCAGGGCAGAGGGAGAGGGAGAAGCAGACTCCCTGCTGAGCAGGGGGCCTGATGTAGGGCTGGATCCCAGAGCCCTGGGATCATGACCTGAGCCAAAGGCAGCAGCTTAACCAACCGAGCCATTCAGGCACCCAAATATTTGCTTAATTAAATAATTACACCCACAGGCTGAAAAGTTTAGACTTTTCTGAAGTTGCCGTGTGCCTTTGGAACCTGTTGTAGAACTGGAAAACTTGACCTCCATCTTGTAACATCGGGGAGCCCTTGTTTCCCTCCCCTCATTCCCTACTACCTCCCCTGAGGACTTGAAGGGCGGGGAGGATGCATGACGAGGGAGAAAGGAATGTCATTTCTGTCTGGTCTCAGACTTTGCCTATATTAGCTGGGAAAGTGCAATTTATTAATGTCGATCTCAACATCTTCACCAATGATATGTAACAGGAATTCGTTAATTCAACAAGTATTTGCTGAATGCCTGATCTCTTCTTTCTCCCTCCACTGTCATCACCCTCTGCTCTCTCCTAGACCTTTCCCATCAGCTTTTCAACATCCCCAAGGAGCTCTCATCTTAAAAACTAAACAAATAAAAAGCCACAAACAGAAATCGTCTTCCCCTTAGACCCTACTTCCTTCCCAGTTACCACCCCTTCACAACCAAATTTCACACACTGAGTGTCCCTATGTATTATTTGCACTTTCTGGCCTCTCTTGCTACTTCCTCCAGCCATTGCTGTCCCACTCCTGATCTTGCTGGAACAAAAGGGTTTATGGAAAGAGCACTACCCTCTGAGAACACAAACATCTGGGGATGGCTTTGTTATAGCACTTAAATATCATGTGGTAATTGTCTGTGTGATGTCAGCTGGAGTATGAACTTCTTCTTTTTTTTTTTCTAAGTAGGCTCCCTGCTTAGCATGGAGCCCAGGAGTATGAATTTCTTGAGGGTAAAGACAGAGCTTACTCAGTAAATGTCTTACAGTGGAATGTTAACATGTGTCTACTCTGGGCATGGTGACTAACATGTAGTAAGTGCTAAATAGATCTCTACTGAAGTCACCAGTTAACCTCGGTTGGCAACAAAACAGAGGGACAGGTTTGGTATGGGATGGAGACGAGTGAAATTTTAGGTATCTTGAGCTAACTTAGAAATGTAGGAGGAGAATGAGGAGAGTGTGCTATATTAGAAGGAAGGCAGAAAATAGCTTCACTGAGGGCGTAGCAGGCAGTGTTAAATGCTACAGGCAAATGTTCATCTTTTCAAACTGAACACTACAAGAGGTCGCTGCATTTGCCAAATGATTGTCAATTATATATATATATTTTTTTTCTTTTTTTTTTTCTTTTTTCTTGGTGGTGGTGGAGGAGGGAAGTTTCGCTAGGATGTTACCAGACTGCAAGTCCTTAGGAAGAAGTAATTTGTAGGGTCCGGCAAATGCAAGGATCACAGCACAATTAATTTAGGTGGACAGTCAACAGGGTGATATGCAACAGGAACTTTGGGGAGGTAGGTGATCGTATCTGTAGGCTTCTCACCACTGCTACACCTTAAATGGATCCAGCCCATCTTATCTCCATGGTTAAGTATCTGGAGAGAAAGAACTACAGCAGCAAAGTGGATGCACTTTTCTTAAATGTACACTGAATCCCTCATGCAATTGTTCTAATTCACGTGCATTTGAAATGTGAGAGGCCAAGTGGATACAGGACCTTCTCTCTGATTACTTTTCAAACACATTTCAGAGCATGCTGGAATTCTTCCTTTCCTAGCTCTGTTCATTACATTCTGATCACTCTCCTTAGGAGAGAGCACTGCTTTTCCTCATTAAGTCTCCATGTGGCCCTTTCTTGATTTTTCCCACGAGGGTCCTGGATATGCAGTTCCAGAATTAGACAGGAATTTGTGGAGGATGTTGAAGACTCTTGATAGGCTGGGTTGGAAGTGGAGTTCTCTCTTACAGCCAATGCCCTCCGTCCCTTAACTCCCAATACAGATGGCCATACAGTGGCCATCGCGTCTGTTTGTAGGGACGATGAAACCGAATTCTAAAGGTGAACGACAGAAAGATAAGCAGAAATTCCAGCATGCTCCTAAGCAGCACATGGGTTTTTTTTTTTTTTTTACACGTGTCTTGGAGTTAATTCATATAATTTGTTTTCAATCTCTTAATTACTTTCCTTGAAAAGATGCCTGGGACAAGGCCAACATCGGAGAGAGCAATGCCACCGGGTCAGGATCTGGAAAGGATCAGCTCTTAATGGTTTTAAGGATGAAGAGCCAAGATCTTAAGGAACCTGAATTCCTGGTGAGCAGTCAAGTTCTTTAATCCGCTCCCAGCAGGATTCCGGCGGTTTAAAAAAAGACAAGGAAAAAGAAAAAGAAAATCTATTGAAAAAAACAAGTCAACTCAAAGCGAACCCACCCCAAACTTCCTCCTTTCTGAAGAAAAGGCCGCTCCCACCGCAGAGTCCTCCCGCACCCCGCGACGGTTCCGCGGCAGGCCACCAGTTGGAGGGCGGCCGCCTTGGGGTGAGCGCGGACCCGGGCGCGCGGACCGGCGCTCTGCGGGGCGGGGTGGGGCGGGGCAGGGCCCGGGCCGGGACGCCCCTGCCGCTCCCGGCCCTGGAGCGCCGAGGGAAAGAGCGAGCGCTTGTCCTCGCGTGCCGGGTCCGGGTCTGGCCGGGGAAGCCTCCCGGCCGCCCGCTGCCGTGGTGGCAGGAAGTCCCCGGGAACTACAAATCGAGGCATGCTGGGAACATTCCCCTGCTCCTCCCAGGAAATGTCCTTTGTCCAGCCCTACAGGAAGCCCCAGTGAGGAGTCAGCCGGGCAGCCAGCCAGATCAGCCAGCCAGCCCGCGGCCGCCGCAGCCGCCGCCGCCGCCGCCGCAGCAGCACAAGGGCAGACGCGCCGCGGCGCAGGGCTCTGTCCGGGGCGCGCGCTGCCCTCGCTCCTCGCCGCCGCGCAGGTAAGAGCGTGGCAGCGGCTGGGGTCACGACCGCCTGGGGCTGGGGTTGGTCGGGATCCGACCCGAGCGCGGTGGGTTTGGGCTGTGCGCCGGTGAGCGGGTGGCGGAGCTGCTGGGCGAAGTTGTGGGGCGCACACTGGACCGCTGTCCGCTCCCCCGGGGAGCAGGGGCCCCGCGCGCGTAGGGTGCTCTTGCGGCCCCCGAGCCCGGGCTGAGCTGCCTCCGGAGTCTGTGGCGAGGGGCGGGGAGCAGGCGGCTGAGACGCGAGGTCGGAGGCAGAGCTGCGAAAGCGGGTGGGACCGTCCCGCCGACCACCGAAGGGGGCATCCGAGACCCTCGGAAAAACGAAGCCCTGGGAGGAGCTTGGAAGGCAAGGAGAAGGTGAAGGGCTTTGTGTGCAGCTGCGGACAGGGACCGAATGTGCTTCCCTCCCCTTGTTTGCGCCCCCAGCCCCGCTCGAGACTGGAGGGGTGGGGGTGGGGCACTCCAAGGAGGGGCAGCGGGTCATCTTGGGTCCCTGTGAAATGTGTTCCTCCTTTGCCCTCTGCACTGCATTCTAGCCGACTCACATCAGCGGCTTGGGCTGCCATCAGACTGGGCAAATGGCACAATAAGGATGAGTGGGTGGGGAGATGGGTAGCAGCTTGTCGCCCTGGAGGGTGGCCGTTTAGCTCTGGTAGACTTCCCAACCCCAGATGTCCATGTATGCCGATGGGTGGGTAGCGGGGCAAAGCTGACACGTCCACCCAAGGATAATGCTGTGAGTGGAGGTATGGGGTGAGGCGCGTGTTGGGAGGAGAGGGCGAGTAAGAGGTTGGGGGGGTGGGCAGCGGCAGTAGGGGCGCTGAGCGTACCTAAGGGCCAGTGTACATTCTGGCCAGGCTTCGAGAATCGGGTTACCACTTCCTCTGGGACTTTCCACGATTTTCCTTTTTCCTAACTGTCCCCCTCCCCCTAGTAGTGAATCACCCACCCCTTGCTACATGAGCGCTAGGCTGGATTCAATTTGGTCTTGTTGTATTCCTGCCTTTATAGCGGACCTATTTGTCCTTTACCTATGGGGTGACAAGAATACGCGGCATCCCCTCTGGCGTTATCCTCTTCGCTGGGGGACTGAGGGTGTGGTGAAGGCGGTGGGGTAATGGCTAGCAAGTTAATAGTCTTCGGGGAGCCGTGATGGATGAGTGGGCAACTTTGAACACCGCCCAAGTGTTACTACTGTATCTGAACTCACTTGTCTAAGGGCCCTCTGTTTCTCCTTTTCCCCTTCCCCTGTCTTTTTTTTTTAAATGCTGTACCCAGATGGTTACCTCCTTCTCTTAACAAGCCAATATACGGATATTAGTTAATGTGGAATATATTTTAAGAGCCAAATGGACTTTAAAAATGCCACTTGGGTGGTGAGGCAGGAGCAGCCAAGGCTCATGGTGAGGAGGATGTGGTAGGGCAAAGAGCCCTGCACCTGATATAAATGGTTTATAGGGAGAGACACGCTATGGACACTGATTTCTGTAGGAGAGGTGAAGCTTCTGAAGGTAAGGTAAGAATGGAGCAGGGGGGAAACCCAGTTGTCCGTGCTGAGGGCATGAGGATGGCAAAATAGAGGGGGAAATCTCTATCAGTTTGGAAGATGATTTCTAGTTGGAACCTTCTGGCTGTGTGTGTGTGTGTGTGTGTGTGTGCGCGTGTGCGCGCGCGTGTGTGTGTGCGCGTGCACGTGTGGGAGGTGGAGGTTGTTGTTGGGGGAAAATTTGATGTCAGAATTCCAGCTGGGCCCCAAAGAGAGTAAGATGGCACTAGAGTGAAGTGAAGTCCTAAATGGGAAGTCAGGCCACCCTTTACGTTACACACAAAGGAAAACATGGATGGCCTTCAAAAACCTCTGGGATTAAGGAGGTGAATGGAAACCAATCAGACTGAGGCAAACCAGCTGATGCAGCTGGAGTGAGGTGGTAAGGCTGACCTCACTGAAGGTTAATGACTAAGGCCGATGGAGTTGCACCACATCCCCCCCCCCAAAAAAAAAGCTTTTTGGATTGCCTCAGAATCTACATGTTTGCCTCATTTCTAGCATCCAGTTAGGGAAAGGAGAAAGGGCAAAAATTGATGATACAGATGATAAATTAAGACAAGAAAGACCCTGCCTGCTCATGGAGAGTGGGGAACACTCCCCCACCCCCCGACACCCCCCTGCGGAAAAATTGCTGAGGTCTGGAGCTTGAAGCTACCCCAGTGCTATGTGGGCTTTTCTTTGTAGCTAAGATCTGACTTCTTTGCCTTCTTTTTTTCCTCCCCTCTCCTGAACAAGTTACTTAGCACTATGTAATATTAATGTACTCAATATCGGTACCACCTTAGTTTGGCATGCAAAACCCTTCACAGTTCTGTGCCCACCTACCTTAGTCCTCCACTAGATCCAGGGCACCCCCAAATACCTACCCATTCTTGCAGCAAACAGCTCCCCATTCCCAGACGCCACAGATAGTCTTCCACCAGTGTGTGTCTCCACCAGGCTGGATTCCATGCTTGTTAGGCATCCCTGCACTGCATCTGATTAGTTTCTGCAAATCCTAGCCTAGCTGATGTAGCACCCTTCTAGAAGTCTTCCCACACCTCCCAATCAGAATTCATCTCATCCCCATGGTACTTTGTATCCTTTGGATGACTCACATGTCTGGTCTGCCTTGTGATAGCTACATGTTAATTTTATTCCCTTCAGACTGTAAACCCCTTGAGGGCAATGGCTCTCTCTCCCGGGTGCTTTATATCTAGCAGTGCAGAACAGATGTTTATTTGAAATGCATAGGTAAATGAGGAATGAGTGAAAGAATGCATATGTCTTAATTTATCTCTTTCCTTTTCTACAAAAAAAGGGATGGGGCCTTTCTCATAGACCTGTGAGGATTCCTTGCAATTGTGAATCGAAAGCATCTGGTGCATGCTAGTCTGGTGCTTTTCCTTGTGCTCCTGGATTAAGAGGCCCTAAAACGATCTATCACAGTGTCTAGTACAAAGCATTCATTAAAAGTTTGTTGAATAAGGGTTCATATCTCTTCTGGTCTCGACCACCTCCACCCCTTCCTCACCCCAGCTTGGGATGTTTGCTGGATTTTATTTGTTCGCTTGTTTTTATTGCCGTTGCTGTGACAGTGAAACATAATAAAAATGAAAACAACTCCAAAAAAAAAAAAAAAAAGTTTGTTGAATAGGTTCTTTGCCAGCCTACATTTTCAAACTTACAGACAGGGTACAGAATGGGTTAATCCCAGGTGGATAATTAGTGACTTTTTGCCTGGCTGACGAACTGAAGGAGGTGACTGTTCCCTCTCAGTTGTGAAGGTGAGATGTGTTTTCTAGGAAGCAGCATCACAAAGGCCATCCTGGTATTTTTCAGTGAAACCACTGACATCTGTTGTGTTGCTTTGATTTTTTTATAGCCCAAGCCATCTCCCGGGATTAAAACATTGTATATAAAAGTGCAAGGCAGATAAGACTCTCAGATTTTCCCCAAAGATGCTGCCATTTTGTAGTCCCTCACTTAACCCTACTGGACAGCTTTTCGTGCTTCTTTTTTTTCACGTGATGATAGTAACAGTTAACGTTTATTGAACATCTGTGTATCGACTGTTGAACTAGGTAATTTCCATACATTGCCCCGACTTACGTATTATTATCTCCATTCAAAAATTGAGGAAATGGGGACTCAGAGGAAAGTTAAGAAACTTGCTTCAAGTCCCAGATTCTGATCCAGAGATAGCCTGGAATTTGGGTCTGTTGACTCCCTGTCCTATTCAGAATGGGTGGATCTTTGCTTACCCTGGGAGAAAATTGCCAGGTCTCTCTTCTTCTTCCTCCAAGATCCGTCACTTTCCAGATTTCCTACCAGGAGCACTGTTGGGTTTCTAAAGTCATCCTAGTGGATCTCGTTCTGAGAGGTACTGCTTTTTGATAAATTCATTATTCTTATGACTTTAAACTCCCATGGGTGTTAGTTAGAAAGCTCAGGTTCAGAACCCCTAATAAGACGTTTGAGCACAGAACTGTTTGCCCGGAATCCTTTCCCCTTCTCTCCCAGCCTATCTGAATTCTTTCTGTTCCTCCCTCCCGGCCAAGTCTTACCCTTTTCAAGCTGCCTTTCTTGACACTCCAGGTCACACTCAGCCTCTCTGATTTTTTGCTTTGTTTGAAATACCTGGAGCTCAATGTCTTCCTGATGAAAGCAAACCTGAATAAGCCCCCACACTGTGTGGGAATATTTGCATAGTCCCTGCGTATGGCACGGAGCATATGTCCAGAGCACAACCTGGCATACAGTGGACCTTCAGGAACTGAGTTAACAATAAATCAGTATGACTGAAAATGCAGAAATGTAGACACGAAACATCATTTGCATGTTGACAGTTTGGGAGAGAGGTCAGAAGGATCATTTTCTTAGTTAATTTTCATCCTTTTCATGGCACTGCCACAAGAAATAAACACCTTCTGGGCGCCTGGATGGCTCAGTGAGTTAAGTGTCCAACTCTTGATCTCAGCTCAGGTCTTGATCTTGGGGTCGTGAGTTCAAGCCCCATGTTGGGCTCCATGCCCAATTTGAAAACTGGAAAAAAAAAAAAAGAGAGCGAGAGAGAAAAGCACCTTCTGGAAATATGCCAGAGCAGACCTGTGTTGCTGTTCCACCATCTTGAGCTTGACTAACAACATCACTGCTAAGTGATAATGGTCTTTTATGGATATTGGGCAGCATGGGTGGGACCGTTGCTTCCATGCCTCCCCCCTTGATGTCATGCCCACCTCTACCGTAATCTTGTAGGACGGGCCTTTTGTTGCACATCTGAGAAAATCAGAATGCTTCTGCAGATACGGTTGGGGGAGGTGAGAGGTAAGGCTAGGGTGAGGAAGGAAGAGAGTTCATTCCGTTTTTACCTCTGGGAGTGCAGCATCACTTGGGTGGGGTGTGGATTTGGGCTTTACTGCATCATGTATTAATGGGGATGGTAGAGGTCAGTGGCCTCTCCTCTTTGGGTGGAAAAGGCTTTTACCCACCGCAAGATTGAATCCATCTCTCCAGGCTGACTGTGCCACCTTTTCCCCTGACCTCAAGGCTACACAGCACTTTGGAAACCTGGGTATAAACACAGTGTGCCCCGGGGTTGTTACTAAGCACATGAGTCATTTTAAAGGCCAACAGGCTAGTTCTTGGGATTCCTACATTTGTTCAGCCGGTCATTCACTGTGTATCCGTAGGCTAGCGACGGTGTTCCAGCTAGGTGTATGGATGGGCCACATGCGAGTCTTCCTGTCCCTGCCTGCAAAGGGGAAAGCGTGCATCTTATATAGCCCCATATATATAGCTTGTATAGCTTTAATTTGCTAAAATATGTGTAGTTAGGGGGAAAGGGCCTACTTGTATTCAGAGAGGCATTTTAGATATGTATTGTCTAAGAACTTTATTAGGATCTTATCGTAAGTCAGAGAACAGGAACCATTCTTCCTGGGTTTTATTAATAAGAAATGTATCACTTTTATCTCAGTGCTGTGCATATTCAAGTGGTTACCACACCTTTGATGCTTGATAACATTTAGGCGGTGCACTATGGGAAGAACACATTGCCATTTGTTGACTCTCCCCCCCCTTAGGAACCTTTGTATATTTCAAAGAGTCACTGTTTTTTTTTTTTACCCCTAGTCTATTTTCTCTTTTCTTAATAATCTCTCAGGCAGGTATCGACTGTGATTTCTGGTAGCAGTAGGTGGTTTTGAGAGCAGTGGGTTTTGGGCACCTGGCTGGCTCAGTGGGTTAAGCATCTGCCTTTGGCTCAGGTCATGATCCCAGCGTCCTGGGATCAAGCCCCACGTTGGGCTCCCTGCTTGGTGGGGAACCTGGTTCTCCCTCTCTCTCTGTGCCTCCCCCTGCTTGTGCTCTCTCTCCCTGTCTCTCTCAAATAAATAAATAAATAAATGAAATCTTAAAAAAAAAAAAAAAAGAAAGCAGTGGATTTTTAAGATTATTTCATTAGAATATAACCTCCACAGAGCAGAACCCAGAATAATGGAAGCACATGGTAAAATGTTCAGTAACTTTGTTAGGTGAATGAATGTGTTATATTTTAAAACATTTCATTTTGATTTTTTCCTAATATGAAAATTGGCATTGCCAATTTTCTATAGTGACGTGTGGCAAAGGGTGCATGCTTTTATGTTCTATAAGCAGAGGAAATAGATACAATTTTATAAAAGGTAGCCTTTATTTTTAGAGCAGTTTCAGGTTCACAGCAAGGTTGGGCGCAAAGTACAGAGAGTTCCAGTGTGGCCTCTGCCCCTACAAATGCACAGCCTCCCCCCTTATCAACCTCCCGTACCAGGGAGGTATGTTAAAATCCATGAACCTGTATTGACATATCATTATCACCCAAAGTCCACGGTTTTTAACGTTCACTCTTGGGATTGTACATTCCATGAGTTTTGACAAATGTATGATGACATCCTTGTTTCCTACAGAATAGTTTCACTGTCCTAAAACATCCTGTGTGCTTCACCTGTTCATCCTTCTCTCCCCTCTAACTCCTGGCAAACACTGTTCTTTTTACCATCTCCATAGTTTGCCTTTTCCAGAAGGTCATATAGGTGGAATCATAGAGTATGTAGCTTTTTCAGATTGGCTTTTTTCACTTAGTAATAGACAGTTAAGTTTCCCCCACGACTTGTCATAACTTGATAGCTCATTTCTTATTAACTCTGAATAATATTCTGTTTTCTGGGGATATGGCAGTTTGTCCATTGATCTGTTGAAGGACATCTTGATTGCTTCCAAGTTTTGATGATTATGCATCAAGCTGCTGTAAACCTCCATGTGCAGGTTTTTGTGTGTGGACGTAAGTTTTCAACTCATTTGTATGAATACCAAGGGGTGAGACTATTGGAATATATGGGATGCAATGCTTAATTTTGTAAGAAACTGCCCATCTGTCTTCCGAAGCGGCTGTCCCGTTTTGCATTCTTTACAGCAGGAAGAGCGAGCTCTTGTTCCTCCACATCCTCACCAGCATTTGGCGTCCTCAGTGTTCTAAATTTTCTGCTATTCTGATAACTGCGTGGTGGTATGTCGTTGTTGTTTTCACGTGTAGATCCCCAATGACGTATCACGTTGAACATCTTTTCATATGGCTCACTTGCCATCTATAGATCTTTGGTGAGGTGTCTGTTTAGATCTCTTGCCCCTTTTTAAATCAAGTAGTTCATTGTCTTTAATTTCTGTTTCCCTACTCTCTACTAGGTACTGTGGGTATTGATTGAATTGGTAGTTTGGTAAATATTTCTGGTCACCTACTTTCTGTAGATAAAAGGCATGTATGCTTTTTACAAACTTCTTCAAGAGTCTATGTGTGTCTCATAGCTTAATTCTGGACCTTTAGGAAAGGGGTTTCTAGGCTGATGATTGCATGTAGGTGAGAAGAGAAATCAAGACACGCATGCCCTTCCTATAGTAGTAAGAAAACCAAACCAAAGCACAAAAGTCTTGAAATCGGCCAGAGAATAAGCTTTGGTTTGAGTAGATACTTTCAGCGTTAAATCAGTTTCTTCTCTATTTGTTTGTGCTTCCTGTTCTGCCTCCCGTATTTCCCCCTCCCCAACCAAGCAACTTCTGAAGTTGTTAGTCTTTGTTCATTAGTCATTTAATTTCTGTTACTTCTAGTCCTGTCTTTCCTCCGGGGGTGAGAGAGAAGCAGCTGTCCTGTCAGACTGGCAGAGTCTAGTGGCATTTCCCACCACAAACACAAACACAGCTCTGCGCCATCACTGTTCTTTGCAGAGCTGAACTGAGTGTTAAAATCTTGGAGTGGAGGGGAGGACTCCCAACAGGACAATTGGATGCAAACAAGGGGTGCTGGCATTTGGCTAAGGGATGCAGGATTCTTTTTCGAGAACATTCTGTCTAACTTCTGAAGCTAATCACCACTGTCTATCACGTCCACTTATTTAGCAGGATAATTAAGCATGCTTGGCTCTTGGTGCTGACAGGTTATTGGATCCTGTTAGGAGAGCAAGGTTGTTTCCAGGGCTCTGCCTTACCTGATGTGATCTTGGCCAGATCACTACATTTCCTGGTCTTGTTGGTTCTTCTTTTTGAGACCGAGGGAGAGAAATAAGTACACCTAATTTTATCCATTTCAAGATATATGTGAGGGCTCATTATGTGGGGAATAACCAAAGTGAGTAAATCGGTATGTTCCCAACAGGACCTGGCAGTTGGGAGGTGGGAGGGAGGGAGAGAGAACAAACAAGATATAAATTATTGTAACTGTGATTATATTTTAAAAACTAATATCAGACAGAATAAGATAAGGAAAAGTACCTTAAAGAGTCATACGAAGTGAAACAGTAGTTCCCTCTGAGCACTTAACAATAATCCTATAGAGTACATTCAGTTGTGACCCATTTTACAGATGAAAAAAACCAAGGCTTGAAGAGACTGAGCAACTTGCTTAAGGTCATAGAGCTAGAGGCTGGATTCATGCAGGTGGTGTGGCTCTAGAGTCTGAGCTTTTAGCCACTCTAGGACTGCTTCCCTCCAGGAAAGGAGAGAGTGCTTCATGTGGTTTCTCTCTGAGGAGGAAGAGCGTGGCTAGAGAGGAAAAACACCGGTGCCTTCTGCGGGGCATAAAGCAATCCCTTTTGCCTGGGGTTAGCAGGTTAGAGGTCAGGAAGAGGTAAGAGAGTCTTGGGTTACATTGTTGAGGACTTGGAGTTCGTGCTTCTTTGAAGACCGGCAGAGTCAATGAGTGGTTTCTGAGCAGGAGAAGTAAAGGGAGTAGTAACTGTTTTAAGATGGATCCAGCAGTGGTGTGTAGGTAGGTGCATGTAACTGGTAGGAGTGTCAGTGGCAGTGCTAGTGGCCACAGAAAAAGAAAAGAAGTAAAAGGAAGGACTGGGCAATGGATCTGATTGAAAGGGGTGATGAAGGGTCAGACTCAAGGGTTTTGAGCCTCACTGCGAGTAAGGACAGAGAGGCATTAACGGGCACTGTGAGGAGCTGATTTGTAATAAAGATTCAGGAAAGGAACTGCTGTTTTTTGGTGTGATGAGGATCAGATTATAGTTGAAAATGACAAATGGTTACCTTACAAGTGGAAATTCATTTAGTCTTCACAATGGCCTTTCAAGGTCACTTGTTTTTCTCATTGGATAGATGAGGAAACTATGCCTCAAGGAGGTAAATAACTGCCCTAGGGGCGTATGACATGTAGGTGCAAACTTCTGCTTGAACCCGGGTCTGTTGGTGCCTCCTGTCCTGTGTCCCGTGTGACGTCAGGACGAGGAGAGTTATGAAAGCTGCTCACTTGTGATGCTTGGTGCATCATTAGAAACATGGACCTGGAGTGTGTATCAGGGCTGGGGACAAGAGGCTCAAATTGAGGTCTCTGGATAGAGGTGTTTATTTAAAATTAGCAAAAGGGGCTGGACGGTTCAGGGGTGAGAGAGAAGAAAATGTAAACAAGAACCTTGAAGGTTGACTTTTTTAGGCGTTAAGAAGAGACAAAGGGGAAAGTGATCTGAGAAGGACTGGGACAGTGTAATAACATGGATGCCCAGGAAAGAGAATTTCCAGGAAAAGTGTCTCAACAGGATTTCTGCAGTCATTTATCAAATCCCTGTTATGAATGCCAAGCACTTTACACTGTTGATGGTGTTAACCTTAAAAATGAAAGTCAATTATTTTACTAGCAAAATGGGTTTATTTGGGAACAATAGAGAACTGTAATTTGAGACATGAAAGCAATGGCAAAACCATAGTCAAGTCCAAGCAACAAAGGAGAGAAACATTATTTTATGGAGAAGAAGTGGAGAGAGGTTGTTTTGAATGCAGGCCAGCTCAGAAAAGCCCGAGGCCAGGCTGATGAACACTTCTCATTGGCTGAGTTGCAGGGTAGTTGATCTCTTGCAGGAGATGCAATGTACATCTTTCCCCTTTGGGGTCTGTAATTGACAATGCTTCCTTTAATTGACTTGAGTAGCTGGTGGTCTCTTTGAGGCTCTCCTACCCTCCAGACTCTACTTTAGCAAGGTTTCCCTTTATTAATTTTCACAATGGCAAGACCAGAGGGGAAGAGACCGCTGGATTTGGAAGTTTGAAAATTATAGCCGGTACTGATATGAGCCTGATTCTCGAAATGTTAGCAGTTAATGCTGTCTGCTGAGATGGCTCACACTTGGGAAGACCGCGGTTAACTGGGAAACTGATGTGTGTGGTGATGATGACTCAGTTTATCAGGGACCCCTGGTACCGGTCCCTCCTTTGCCCAGGAGCCCGTGAGACTTGTTGGCCAAAAAATGGCACTGCAGAAGGGAATGTAATATAGTTTGATTATTGGTTTGGGGCATTTAAAAGATGATAATGTGAGGAAAAAGTGTCCCTTCTTAAGAGTTTCATGGTTTGATAGAAAAATGTCTTTTAAAATTCTTTTAAAATGGCATAATGAATACTAATTCTTCAGGTTGATGCTTCCTTGGCTTTCTTTTCTCTCTAACCACCCCCCTCTCTCTTATGATGACTTTTCTTTCAAATGCTGTACCAAGGACTTGGAATTATTAACTGTTTACCCTAATGGTCTGTTAAGTGGAAGCTAATTCAAATGACTGCTTTATTCTAGCCAACAAGATGTCTGTTTTGTCTAAGAAAAACAGTTAAATCAGAGACCATCTCTAAGCATCACATGAAGATAAGTTTGAAGAACATTTTCTGTGGTTTTTTTTAGAGGAAAGATAATTAAAATCAAAATAGAAAAAAAAATTAGGAGTCAGGAAGAGAACAAGGAAAATAGGAGGAAAGAACGTAGCGTCCTTGAAGTGCTCTGTCAGTAAATCCAAAGCACTAAACCCATAAGCATGACAGAGCTGTGAGAGTTCCGTGCAGGGGAGCTTCAACTTCCAAGGAATCACATAACTTGGATGGTAGTCTCAGTTCTGCCACCAACTCACTACCTTTGTGAATTCAGACAGGCCATTGATTTTCCCCCAGTCCTCATTTTCCTTATTGGTGAAACGAGGGATCCTTTAAAGACATTTCAACAAAAACAGTTGTGAGATTTTCTCATTATCTGTGGATATTGTTCCTTCAGCAACATTTAGCTTGTGGTTGGCCTGCTCCCACCACCTGGCCTGCTTCTGCGTCACCTCCCACACAGGGAATAAGGAACTATTACAGCCGCGGCAAACAGATGTAATAGAAAAGAGGGTGAATCTGAGAAACTGTATTCGTAGTAATGGGTCATGTTGGATGAGTATGGGGGGTACGCTTTTTTACTTGTCATTAGGTGTGAACCAGGGCTCCTGATATTGCAGAGTTTTTTGATACTCCCAGAATCCCCTTTTTCACCTGGGTATTTCCAAGTTATTATTTGTAGGCAGGATGACTTTGCAAACACTTTGAAGATTTGTGAGGAACGAGTTGGCGACTTTGGCCAGATTTTAGTTCTTTCTCCTTCGAGAAAAGGAGGATTAGCTAACAAAGCATTTTGTGTCCTGGGTAGGTAATGGCTTGATTAATGTGCTTTGACTCACTGCCCAAGTAAGCAGCTGATGGGAGCCATAAACCCAGGGTCAAACTTGTATAAATTAGCTGCATCCCAGAGAGGCAGTGTGTTAGAGGCTTGAACAGCTACTTAAGGCCCTCTCAGTGCACCTGCCGTGTAACACAAGTGATTAGGAAGTGAAAAGCAGGTGAGGTAATGATGGGGGGGGACGACAAATCGTCAGCGTGAGTGTTTCAGCCAAGCACCGTAGGCTGCGTGGGGTTGAATAGAAAGGGGATTGGAACAAAAGTTGCGATGTCAGTGATTTAAGCTGGAGTCTGCCCTTAACTGGTACGTTCATAGGTATTTCACTGAACCTTTCTGAGTCTCTGTTGCCTGATGCATCTGTAGAATAGGGTGCTGGGTGGGACCAGCAAACCAATCAGGCAGGTTGCCCTCTTGCTGCACCCCTCATTCTGCTGTAGCCCTTATTTGAAATTAACTGGCATTTTTTCTCACTGCCACCTGATTTTGGACCTGCTGTCCGTATCTTCTCTTCTCCAGTGATCCACCAAAAGATTTCGTGGCATATAGTGGTGCAGTGGGCTCTTATCCCTCCTCCCCAAAACCAGTGTGGACTTCTGAAGTACTATGCTAGGGAATGTATTGTAAGTCCTCTGTAGCCATGGTTTATTGCCGGGTTTTTGTTTTGTTTTTGTGCCGTGAATCCTTTCAGAGTCCAAGAGAAAGCTATGGGTCTTCCCATCAGAAGAAAGTTTCTGCAGACACATTCACATAAGGTTTCAGAGAGTTTATGGACTCCGAAGGCCTCAGGCTAAGAACCCACACGCAAGAAAAATACCATTATGCTATTTCCAAGCTTGTACAGGACTATTGCTCTCTCCAGGAAATGCTAGGAGCTGGAGGTAAAGGGGACCTAAGGAACCCAAAGGGCCTGAATGGCTTGGGAACTGTGGTATTCGAACAGTGAATGAGTCCTGGACACCACAGTCTCCTCGAGACAAGTGCGCCACTTCCTGGATGAAAGCTGTGACCCGTGATAAGTTCTGTGCACCCTTTGCTAAAACGGATGATATCCGTGAGCGTCTGGTTTCCAGTCTAAAGTGGGAACATGATACCTTCTTGCTGCTCTCTTTGTAATGTGGTGCGAGTAAATTTGGATGGCATTTCTCTGAGAAGGACACTATCTAAATTTAAAAGTACTCAGTTTGGGCTAGTAAAGTAATTCTGTCCCTGCCTGAATTCATCTCATGGAGATCACATTTTCATAAATCACTAGTTCGTGTATTAGCTTCCTTTTCACTGACACACACCCTAACATTTTTCTTGCCCTTAGGAGATCATTCTGGGGGTGACCAATTATCAACGTACTCAAACTGTTGGATACTCACATCAGTTCGGCGGTTTGACTTTCCTAGGGTAAAGCATTCCTCTCGCAGACTCTTCAGGACTGCAGGCCCTCCCCAGGTTTATTTCCCCCCTTGGTCTTGGGTATAAAGTTGCTGAACTAATGGTGGAAATAAAGAAGCACCGGCTGTGGCAAGATCCTTTTTTGAGTTCTTTGGAAATACAAAAGTAGATGAAAGTGGAAACCGTTTTCTTTTCTTTTTTTTTTTAAAGATTTTATTTCTTTATTTGACAGAGAGACAGCTAGCGAGAGAGGGAACACAAGCAGGGGGAGTGGGAGAGGCAGAAGCAGGCTCCCAGCGGAGGAGCCCGATGTGGGGCTCGATCCCATAACGCCAGGATCACGCCCTGAGCCGAAGGCAGACGCTCAACCGCTGTGCCACCCAGGCACCCCTGGAAACCGTTTTCTGATTCTATTTTGCATCTAACAGCTCTTCTTCTAGCTCATAAAAAGAAAAAAAAAAAAGTCTCAAAAGCATCGAAGTTAAGGTCCTTTAATCTCTTTACCCCACTGCCTCTGCCCCCAGTTCTCAGGGGGCAATATCAATACTCAATATCCAGCATTGTAATCAGCCCTGATTTGGCATACTTTGCAAAAGCAAGCTAGTTCTTTGGTGGAAGTCACTGACTGTTGATTACAGTCTGTTCAGATTTAAATGAATCTAATCAACCTTCAGTTTCAGAAACAAAAATGTGTGTTTTCTATTTTAAAACTTTTTATTAGTAACTTTTCTAGCAAACACGAAAGTAAGTAGAGTAGTAGAGTAAAACCACGTACACCACGCAGCGTCAGCCGTGACCCGTGGGCGGCCATCTTGTTTCGTCTGCGTCCCTGCTCACTCCCCTCTGTCCTGGAATTCCAGACATTTCATTTCAAATGAAGCAAATTCCAGACATACCATTTCACCTGTAAATATTTTATTACGTATACCTTTACCTTTGTAAATTTATTCCCAACACCAACACCTTACAAAACGAACACGTTTCTTACTATCAGATATCTAATCAGCATTCACAATTTCCCGACTGTCTTATGATTTGTTTCTGTACTTTAGTTGAACTGGGGTTCAGATAAGGTCTATGCATTGATGTTGGTGGATACATCTCAAGTTTTTTGACATACAGGTTTCCTGCCTTTCTCTTTATCGTTCCTGCTATTTTTCTCATCATTGTTGATGTGTCTCCTGTAATTCTCCTATAGTTCCTATGATCTAGGTTTTGCTGATAATGTTATTTTTTAAGGAAATAGGAGTACCACAAGTATGTAATTTTTAAAAAGGTGATTTTCAGGGTATATAAATGTTTCACTTTGTGCTGAAAACAGCCTAGCTCTAGAGTTTACAATTTATTTAGGCAGGGAAATGGAAGCATCAGGAGACATCTCTACATTTTTATTCCTGCTTTCTCTTTGTTGGAAAACACCTTGGCAGATTATATGTAGAGGCGTCACTTACTCACTGCTGAAATGAACTGGGCTGGAACACCAGCCATTCTTCATCAACAACACCAAACAGTTATTTTGGGCAGAGAAATGGAAGAGCAGTTTTTGCCTGTTGAGTCTGTAGTGGGAAACTGGGGTGATTGAATGTATGCATCAAACCCTTTGGTCCCAATGCTTCTCTCTCCCTGTTTGCTGTGATGACCATTCTTGTAAGGACTCTTCATTCCAGTGGAAATAGGATCACAGAATCATCTGGGGTGGAAAAGACTTCCTGTGGTCCCCTGGCCCCATCTGGTAACCTTAACAAGGATTCCAGCATCAACTCTCCAGAATGAAGCTGTTTGTGAACAACTTCCATATCCCACATACACCTGCTGTGCATTCTAAGTCAGCTTTCTCTCTTGTCCTTCAGTGAAACAGATTGTTAAATTGTGTCTGTCTCTGCAGTGGCAGTGTGTGCCTGTACCCATATATGTGTCTCTGTAGCTCTTTGGTTGAGATTAATTTTAATTCTTTCCTGCTGTCCTGTACGGTGCATACACTCTCCCTTTCAACTGTCCACATATAGGAATGGTTTTTATAAAAAGGAAGATGTTTTTAATGAGTAAATTTTGACTTATGATGGGATTATTGTAGACTTTTTTTCTTGTGTGTAATGATTAATTTTATGCATCGACTTGGCTGAGCCAATAGGTACACAGATACTTGATCTAACATTCTGGGTGTTTCTGTGACAGTTTTGGGATGAGATTAACATTTAGACTGGTAGGTTTTGAGTAAAGCAGATTGCTGTCTATAACATGGGTGGGCCTCATCCAATCAGTTGTTCAGGCCTGACTAGAACAAGAAGACTGATTTCCCTAAGTGAGGAGGAATTCTCCAGCAGACAGGCCTTCGGACTGGAACTGTAATATCAGCTTTTCTGGATCTCCAGCCTGCTGACCCACCCTGTAGATTTTGGACTCGTCAGTCTCCATAATCACATGGGCCAATTCCTTATAGTAACTCTCTTTCTATATGCACATCCTGTTGGTCTTGTTTTCTTTGGAGAATGCTGACAAATGGTATTGGGCCAGAGGTGGGGGGAGCAAGTCAGTATATGCCATGGGTTTTTCTGGCTGGCTCTTTTCAAAGTGGTGTTTTCTATTAAAGAGATGGAAAGATCATTGGAGAGGCCATCAGAAAACTGAGATTCTGGCCATAACTCTTCTAGCAAGCTTTCAGTTCCTGACCTGGTCGTTTTCCCTCTCTGAGCCTTATTTTCCTGTCTGTAGAAGGAGTTTGAGCTAAGGGATTTCCAACTCGATGGTTCCGTGAAATAACGAATGTCGAACATTTGGACCAGCTCCTGAGAAGGTATCTGAAGGCAGTTCTGAGGACTGCCCAAGTGCTGGATCAGAAAAGAAGCTGAGAATGTACACAGGTAGTAGTGGTGGTGCAGTGCCAAGCACAGTGAAGAAAAAAATCATGAACACAGGGGATACTCTATGCATCAGGGAGGACATTCTCAGCAGTTCAGTGTGAAACATGGATGAGTAAATGCCTGCATGAGACCCTGTAGCTTCATGCCTTCTCCTCGAAGGGCAGATGGTCTCACTTTGAGGGCACTTAGAATCTGTCTCTGAATTACAGGAATTCTTATTTTTTACAGCAGGAGTAGGGTGGTGGTGAAGGCTTGACAGCTGTGACAAGCTAAGGCCCTCCAGCCAAACCGAGGGGCCCCAGCACAACCAACAGACAGGAAATGCCTGACCCCAAGGACATTTGTGCTATTCTTGACCAAAGAGATTGGAAGGCGTCTCAGACTAGCTCTGGTCAGTGGGATTGTAAATTGATTTCTCTGTTGCCTTGGTTTGAGCCTTTCTCTTTTTTTCAACTTGGGCTTTCCCCTCCAGGTAAAAAAGCAGTAACCACAAGGAGGAAACCATATTATTTTAGCTTCTCCCGTCTGGTGAGTACTCAGTACTTAGCTGCAGTAAGCTTTTGGCTTTCGGTGGGAAATTAGTGTTCGCCTCATGTGGCAGCCTGCCACTTGGGGGGTTGGCATTTTGGGTTGAACAGTCAGGGTGTGTGACTGGGGAAGTCAGCTGCCCCCTTTGGATGTGGACACACTCTCCTTGATCACTGGAGGCATCCAGGCCAATATGGTGAGGTGGACTTCTTTGCCCTTGGGGTTCTTTCTGACCACAGGCTCACCGTGAGGAGGCAGGACCCTGGTGGCCATCTCCCCAGAGAGGCAAGTGCTGGTTGACTGTTTACTCAGTTGGTGCTGAGGACTGACAAATGATTAACCCCCTGGAATCTCTGGTTAGACCCCAGTTATGGTCATGAGTTCAGCCTTTTGAACCGCAGACTTAAATTGTTTTTCCAGCATTCTCCGCAGTCGGGCGTCCCTGCCCGCCCTCTGCTATGGAAACCCTCCCCAGGGAGCGAGTGGTGCTCAGGGGGGCGTGGGAAGTGAAGGCTGGAGGCCTCAGATGGCTAAGGGGGAGGCGGGGAGGCCGGCCTGCCCGAGCTGAGGTAAGGAAGGCACCCGTGAGAGGACAGGGAGACAGGAAAGCGCTGCAGCCTGGAGGAGGCTGAGTGGGAGCCGCTCCTGGCCCTCTGCCCAGCCGCTTCCTTCCCCTGACATGACAGCCTCACTGGCCTGGCTCCTAGCCACCTGGCAGTGGCCGTGGCACATGACTCCCCCACCCGGCCGGCAAGGAGCCTGTAGGGGGAGGTCTGCGTGCAGGCTGGCCCCTCCACCTGCCCAGGGCCCTGGGTGGGCCATGCTGTGCTCCCCCGGCTCTCCTGGCTCAGCGTGCTCTTCCTGGGCGGCAATGCCAAGGCAAGGGGCCAGCACACACTAGTGGGTCTCCTTACATACCTGGGAGAGGTGTCATGCAGAGCTCTTCTGCCGAGCCTCGTTGTTCTTTATGTGTAGAACTGGGTGGGTGACCCTCCATGTTTTACCTACAGGAATTATTGGATAATCGGAGTCAAATGAGCTATACCACCCGGAGCGGGGGGAGACCGTCTCACAGCCGGGGCCTGGGAGCATCTCATGCTACCCCACCCACCCTGGCTAGAGGTGGCATGACCGTGAGGGGTCCTGTGCCCGACGCCCTGGAGAAAGGTGGCCAGTGCTTTATCTTTCAGGAAGGTGAGGGAGAGGTGTGTGCTTGTCTGCCCCAACCTGCTCCCAGGAAGTGCGGTTCTCTCCGTAAAGTGGTGGGGCTCTCGCTTTTGGAAAAGGGCTAGGTTTTGCACGTAGCCCCAGAGGGGGCCACTGGGAAAATGTGCCAATAAACTGTGGTGAAATTCTGATTCTGGCTCTGCTACTGGCTTCACTTCCTCTTCCCCCGCCTCATTCCCTCTCTTCCTTCACTTTGTACCTCCTTCCAGCATACTATCCCATTTACTTCTACTCTGTGGCATTATCTCACATTGATCTGATTAACCTTTCCAGTGGGGTCGAATTTGTCTAGAAGGCACTCGAACATTTTCCTAGTGACTTTAAGGGGTAATGAACATGACTGTTTTTTGAGTTGGGGGCATGGGGTAGGGGGAGGGGACATGAACGTACTGCAAATTCTAGAAGCTAGGATTTGAACAGTCTTGGCAGAGTTGACTGATCCCACTCTGGAGTGACCTGCACCCAAGAGAACGCTGTGGTGGTGAGGGGCCTTTTGGGGTGTTAACAGCTTTGCTGTGCTAGTTGAGAAAACGTGAGAATGTCTATTGAAACGGACAGTGATGCTTCCTTGGATTAACTCTCTCCCGCATGTCATATGACAAGCTAGAAGAGGACTCGAGAACATTCAGACCCCATCTCCTCATTGAACAGAAGCCCAGAGGGGGCAAATACTCAAAGTTGCACAGCTCAGTGGCTGTCCTGGCCAGAAACGTTGCTGCTAGTTCAGTGATTAGCGCTAGATGCAGAATTAATCGGGTCTGCCTGACTGCTCCCACCATTACCTGTTTGGTTTTCTGCCCCCCTTAAACTTCTGTCTCTTCTGTGGGGGTGAGGGGGTCTCCCCTACAGCGGAGTCCGGGTTTATTGAGCACCTCATTCAGCTTGTTTGGACTGAGTACAGGACTTTCTGAGTACGGTATCAACATCTCCAAACCACTATGGAACTGCACCTTCTTCCCTCACCACAGGCCCCCTTGCTGGTTCTTGTGCCCATGGGGTGGGCTGTTCATTACAGAGCCTTTAGTAGCAAGGCCACAGGAAGCTCCGCGTGTACTTGTCAGAGGCCATTCTTGGTGAATACAGCTGTGACCTTCAATTTAGGGGGGTATGTGTGTGTATATGTAATTTTTTAAATCAAGAAGTTTGCTTAAACTTCATACCATTATAACACCATTTATTGTGTCTCTATTCTATGCCTGCTGCTTTTACAAATCTTATAGGATATAAGCACCAAATCTCATAGGTAGGCAGTACAGTTGTTTTTATCGATGCAGAATCTGAAGATGAACAAGGTTAAGCAACTTGCACAAGGTAAAGTAAGAGCAGAGGAGTGGAGCCTAGGTCAGTGTAGACGCAGATCTGTCACAGCGCCCTGCCACCTGTTCATTATCCACGCCTGGCCTTGCCCAAGAAAACATGCTGCTAGTTTTTATTTTGAGAATGAATGGGAAAGGAGTTGGAACAACATGTGCTTACAGATCTACTGACTGACACTTCAGTTATACCACAGTGTTTAGATAACGTTTCTGAAAATTTAGTCTTCCATAGATTGAGATAAGCACAACTTCTGTCCTTGTCTTCTTCTTTTTTTTTTGTAATTTCTAAAAAAATTTATTGAGGTGTCCTTGTCTTCTTCTTGTTTCTAAAATAATTGTAGCTTTTCCTTCAATGTATTTTATCACATTAAAAACAAAGTTGGCTTTTTTGCTGATAAAAAAATATATCTTTATTGTGGAAAATACAGATGTTCACAAAAAGGAAAAGTGATCCCAAGGAACACATTAGCTTTTGGCTGAGAATGTGGGCACTGGAACTATCCTGCAGGGGTTTGAATCCCTGTTGTGCCACCCACGATTTGTATGACCTTGAGCTAGTCACATCTTCTTTGCCGGTTTCTTCGTCTGTCTCTGAAGTGGAAAATAATACCCTGCGTCATTGAGTTGTTTAGATAAAATGGTGCAAAACCCTTAGAAGTGACCAAGAGATGTTTGATGAACACCTCAATAATGTTCTGATTTTCCTCTCTGAATCTGTGTATACATGTGTAAATATATATGTGTGTATCGCATATTATCTAGTATGCATATACTAATAAATAAAACGAGAATTTTTTAAAAACCAGCTGGTTTTCCTCTAACAATATATCATGACTGCCTTTCCTTACTTCTCAATAGTCTTCTCTGTTCCTCAGTAGCTGCCTGGAACCTCATGATGGGATGGTGTGAATGGAACTGAATCCATACTGTGGGTCATGCAGATTTCCAGG
The DNA here is from genome assembly GCF_017311325.1 of Ursus maritimus. Classification (NCBI taxonomy): domain Eukaryota; kingdom Metazoa; phylum Chordata; class Mammalia; order Carnivora; family Ursidae; genus Ursus; species Ursus maritimus. The sequence goes on from NW_024423564.1 coordinate 5,425,826, forward strand.
TCTGCTCTAACATAGTACACTCTTAAATCTGTAGATGTTGCACCATGAATGTGTCCCTCTAGGTGACAGGAACTTCCCACTCTTTGTGGAGCATACCTCATCTTCCCTCTCCTAGTGTGAATGAGGATCTGGTCATGATCCTTTGGGAGTTCAGGACCTTCTGAGTGTGGCAGCTGTGAACTTCCATATTCCAGCCCCAACTGGGGAATTCAGCCTCTGCCTCTTTTCCTTCTTCCCCCTTAAATCTATAAAAGCTATGTTTCTTTGTTTAATATCTCTGGTATGAATTATCTCTTGGTTTCTGAGAAAGCACAAATCAGAAAGTACTCTCATTCTGTTTTTGCTGTGCCTGAGGTACTAAGAAGGTGCTGTGTCCTTTTTAAGAGGGATTAGAGGAGAAACCCTAAGCTTCTCTGCTTTCCAGAGTGGACCCCTAACGTTATCCCACCCTTCTGGGTGGAGAATTATAGTCACTTCTGTGCCATTCCAGGCACCATGCCCTGCCATTTTAGTTTTATGAGTTTCTGGTGACATGCTTATTTGATGATTTTATTGATGTAGAATTCTGCTTGTTTGTCTGAGATTAGGTCCCCTGTAAGTGCACCCACCCCTTCTCTGCTTTTAGCTACTAGGCAAACCAGTAGGTCACATGTTTGAAAACCCCTGGCCTTCGGGGTGTGTTATATATGCAGACTCCAGGAGCGTAGTTGTCCACAGAGTCGGAGCTCCAGAGGGCAAAGAGAGTTAGGGGTGGAAGTGATTTGGGGTCCATAGTCTCTTGTGTAATATTCCTCTTAAAAAGTTCATGGCTTTAATGAGATTTTCTCCTAGAGCCTAATCCTGAGTGTTTGGAACCTGTCATTTTAAACTGTATATATTCTAAAACTCAGCTACAACACAGGAAACTGTTGACTGAACAGCCTTGGACATGGCCATTTTCCGATGATGTTTAAGGGACAGGCTTGATTTTTCACTCTAATCTAGGGAGTACATGCTCATCTCTGAGAAAGGGTAGAATATGCTATTTAGGGTGCAGTGAGTCTGCCAAAATTATGGCGGTGCCGGTATGTCTGAGGTATGCTGGAATGGCATCAGGACTTAAAAAGAAAATAATGTGTATTCCATGTTGGAAAGAGAAAGGACATGTGAATTCCACATTTGTAAAGCTCAAAGTATCAATTCCTCTCCACAGCCCATTTTAACATTTCCTTCTGCCATCCTCCCTGGGAGAAAGGTTAAGTGGCATTGTCCTCCTCCACTACTGATGAGGACACTGAGACAAGGAGAGGTGACTTGACTTGCCTTGGGCCCTGGAGTAAGGCTGGCAAGAGTCTGAAGAGCCAGGCCTGCCGTGGTGAAAATCCTCTAGACAGAGGCAGGAAAGGCTCCCAGCCGAGGAAAGCGTCCTGCTCAGCCGCATTCGTGTAAGTCCTGCGTGGGGGCTGCTGAGGCAGGGATCGCTGGACACTTCAAAGTCTTAGTTCCAGATCCTTGACCGATAATCCTCTTTGCTGCCTTGAGCTAAGCCGTAAGAGTGATGGATGGCAGAAGTCGATTATTTTTGGCTCAACTGCTTGGTCTGGCCTTTAAATGTAAACCTGACATCTACAAAGGGTTGAGGACCCTGATGTCATTTTCTTCCTACAGTTCACATGTTGGCCTGTTCTGTAGATGGGGTCACGTTCCTGTTCCCGGCACCCTACAATGAAAGGATATAATAAGGAAAATATGTAATGAGGTTCTAGAGATGGCTTCTAGCATAGAGGGTCCCTGCATCCTCTTCCACCCCCAGCAGACTGGCTAGAGCTTGAATTCTCTTGACTCACTGTGTGCAGGAAAGCAGCAGGTCCTCACTGGTTTAATCCCCACCTTACTTCTTGCAAATTAGTCTGAGGCTGATGGGGTCCTTCTTTTTGAGCTTTCCATTTTCTCAGCCGAAAAATGGGAAGGATAAAAAGCCACGTTAATAGAAGAATCCACTTCAGAGGTGGAAGGAGAGGACACTGTATCCAATCTGGTGAGACTTGGCACGTGGTCTCAGAAGGAGTTGCCACTGTTCCCACGCCACCCAGACCAGCCTCTTTTGTGCTTGGTTCTGTGCATCTTAAAATGTGAGGTGGAGCAGAGATTTGTCATCTGGGGCTTGGAACTCTACACATTTTCTTGGACTGAGCCACTGGTTTTCACGGAAATCAAAGCCAAATATGGTGAGGGGGTGAGGCCAGACTGACCTGACCTTTATCTGTGTTTTGTCTGGAACAGGGGTCCCCGGTCACCTCCCTTGTGCTGTTCTTCCTGGATGGAACAAGAAAATAAACAGAGTGTGTGTGAAGCCCAGGACTCAGCAGAGAAAGGGATGGGCTCTGATTTTGAGAACTCTGAAGACAGGGAACGGGACCCAGAAGAAAGAGGAATGGGCTCTAATCCACAGGATGCAGACAAGAGAGAAGGTCCCCCAGAGCAGGAGCTGGGCTCCAACCCACATGATGAAGCTCTGGGAGGGGACCCAGAGGAGAGGGAACTGGTGTCTGACATCTGCCCAGGTGAGGAAAAGCTGGCATTTCCATGGAAATTGCCCCACTCACTTATTTCTAGCTCCTCTAGGGTTAGAACCAGCCACAGCATTCTTTGAGGGAGAGCCCTCTAGTGGGGACCATTAGGCGGTTTCTGTACAACCTTAAGCCTAAGGAACATCCTTTTCTTCAATTCAGTCTGAGGTGGGCTGTTCTGGTAAACATGCATGAAGAGGGTAACTCACTGGCGCAGCTCTTTACAGTGTACAGAACACTGCTATAAATTAACACTTGCTATAACACAAGAGGGAACACAGCTAATACCAGAACCTACCTCAGTAGGTTGTTGGGGGGAGTTTAGATGTGTTGCTGCATGTGAAGACTTTGCACAGCAAGGAGCTAACAAAGTATCCAGATGTTTGCAGTTACAGTCATCATCATCTTTGCAGATAAGTAAACTCAGCGGTAAGTGACCTGCCCGGGTTTATGTGGCTAATGCCTAAAGTGCTCAAGGCCTTTGCTAAATCCCTGCTATTCCTGACCTGGAAAGAGGAAGTGCTGGCTCCCCCTCCATCCACCTACTTGGTTCCAGCTCTGGGCATTCGTTGCTTTATACTGTTCCGTGCCTGCCTTGGGAACAGAAATGAACCGAAATACCTTACGGTCAAGGCTAATGACGTTACATCCCAGACTTCTGCTGCTCTCCCCTGCAGCGCACACAACACCTAGTCTTTCCTATCTTAGTAACTCTCTGGAGTGCCCTCTGCTTGGATGTAAGCAGCCAGAGACAGACAGGTGTGTGTTCTGGAAGTCTCTAAGCTGGGATCACCAGCTCTAGGTCCTGTGCTCACTCCTCCTGCCTGGCTTAGGTAGTAAAGCCCTTAAGTTGGGGTGTGTTTGGTTTGTTGTTCCACCCCCAACAAGTTATATTTTAAAAATCAGCCCATTACCTGGTTAGGACAGGTGATCTTTTCTTGTGGTTGGCTGGAGTGGCCTTGTCTTTTGAGGCCAGGGCCTTGAAAGGCATTGGGAGCTGTGAGAGTGAGCTAATCTCTTCCGAGATCCCACAGAGTTCCACCTGGCCCATTTCAAGCTGACTGTCAGGCCTTCAGTGGGTGCGGCCTGGGCCCCAGAGACAGTTGCTGGGAGAACTGGCCAGCCAAGGGGGCAAGTGAGTGAGCTTTGCCTGGGTTTCAGAGCACTCTCCTGTAGGCCTTCCTCAGGAAGCACCAGGTGGGAAGGAGGCTGGAATTGTGGGGGCCTTGGAGAGAGAGGTTGAGAGTACCAGGGTGAGGGAATTACTCCGTGGCCCACACCCTTATAGAGACTGGCTTCCTCTGGGTTTACCTTTTGAGCGCCAAGTATAGTCACCCCCACTGCCACCTTCTCTGTTGCAGAGGGGCTGCTGAGTGAGGAAGAAGGGGCTGCTTTCCGCGAAGAAGATTACCAATCTGGTGTAGCTGAGATGGCGATGTTCCCGGGACTGTCAGAGTCCGACAGCATTTCCCGGAGCCCCCGGGAAGAGGAGGAGGAGGAGAGCGCTGGGGAGAACCGGCTCGACGAAGAGGAGCAGCCGCCTCCTCCCATGCTTCCCTGGAGGCGACACCTCTCCCTCGGGAGTCGGCACCGGAGCGACAAGCCTGCCCACCGCCGCTTCCGCCGGCTCCATCACCCCATGGCCATGGACCTCGGGGAGCTCGACAGCCTGATGGCCAGCATCATGGACGCGCCCACCATCTGCCCCGACTGCGGGGAAAGCTTCAGCCCGGGCGCCGCCTTTCTGCAGCACCAACGCATCCACCGCCTGGCGGAGGCCGCGGCTGCCGCCAGCCTAGAGCCCTTCGGCTTCGCCGGCGAGTGCGGCGCGGTGGTGGGGATGGTGGACGTGGGCGTGGGCGTGGCGGGGGGCTTCGGGGCGGGGCCCGCGCTGGCCCGGCCCCCGCGCGAGAAGCCCTTCCGCTGCGGGGAGTGCGGCAAGGGCTTCAGCCGCAACACCTACCTGACCAACCACCTGCGCCTGCACACTGGCGAGCGGCCCAACCTGTGCGCCGACTGCGGCAAGAGCTTCAGCTGGCGCGCCGACCTGCTCAAGCACCGGCGCCTGCACACGGGCGAGAAGCCCTACCCATGCCCCGAGTGCGGCGAGGCCTTCAGCCTCAGCTCGCACCTGCTGAGCCACCGGCGCGCACACGCGGCCGCCAGTGGCGCGGGGGCGGCGGCGCTGCGGCCCTTCGCCTGCGGCGAGTGCGGCAAGGGCTTCGTGCGCCGCTCGCACCTGGCCAACCACCAGCGCATCCACACGGGCGAGAAGCCGCACGGCTGCGGCGAGTGCGGCAAGCGCTTCAGCTGGCGCTCGGACCTGGTGAAGCACCAGCGCGTGCACACGGGCGAGAAGCCCTACATGTGCTCCGAGTGTGGCGAGACCTTTAGCGTCAGCTCGCACCTCTTCACGCACAAGCGCACGCACTCGGGCGAGCGGCCCTACGTGTGCCGCGAGTGCGGCAAGGGTTTCGGGCGCAACTCGCACCTGGTGAACCACCTGCGCGTGCACACGGGCGAGAAGCCCTTCCGCTGCGGCCAGTGTGAGAAGCGCTTCAGCGACTTCTCGACGCTCACGCAGCACCAGCGCACGCACACGGGAGAGAAGCCCTACACGTGCATCGAGTGCGGCAAGAGCTTCATCCAGAGCTCGCACCTGATCCGCCACCGCCGCATCCACACCGGCAACAAGCCGCACAAGTGCTCGGGCTGTGGCAAGGGCTTCCGCTACAAAACGCACCTCGCACAGCACCAGAAGCTGCACCTGTGCTAGGGCTGGGCCGCGGGGAGGCTGCCCTTGGGGAGCATGTGGGGAGTAGACGTTCTGGGACTAGACCGTGTAGAAAGAAATGGGAAGGGGTGGGAGGGGCCATCTGAGAGTGACCGGGAAGTCTTTTGGTGTTAGGGGGTCTTGAAGGGGAGGGTTGAGTCAGCATTCTTTTGGGGTGTTGTATTTTGCCTGCCTCCTCTCCAAAGAGGACATATTTGGGAGATGTGCTTGAGCAATGACTTCTTCAGATGCACACAGTAGGGGGTGAAGAGCACGGAGGAGCAGGCACTTTGAGGACCTTGAAGAAGGGGAGTTAGGTGGGTAGGGGAGTGAACAGGATGGCAGGCAATAGAGTAGGTGGGGCTGTGAGGGCCTGTGGGAATCAGGAGAGGGTGTGGTTAGAGAGGGTTATGAGGTAAAATAAAAGGCGGGTATGAATAATTCTATCCTGGTCTCACCGGGTGGTAAGCCACTGTTTGCCCTGTCCCCCCCCATCAGCTGTAGTCTCATGAATAGTAGAGGAACCTTGTTGATCCTATAGGAGAGGATATTTTGTATATTCTTCCCTTCCTTTCTCTGAGCCACAGTTAGCTGCTATTTTGAGGCATCCAGGGGAAACTGGGCAGGAAAGTTTACACACACTGATTTCAAGGGCAAAATTGAGGTTGGAAATTCGTTCATACCTGGCTTTAAGATCACCTGGGAAATCTTGGTCCTGCCCCTGGTTCTTTGCTACTTCCTTTTAAGTAGTCTAACTTCATGCTGGGTCAAGGTGGTCCCTGTGGACGTCAGGTGTTGTTAGGTGTGTGCCAAGCCCAGTATTTCAGGTTTCACTCGTGATCTTCTAAGTGCAGGGAAATGAAACAATCCCAGTTATGTGTGACTTTCCCTTTCCCAGGTCATCATGATGCTTGTTTGAAGTGACTCTCAGATCAGCAACAGTTGCGCCAGTGACCTACTACAAAAGTCATCTAGCTCGGAGTTTTGCTAGTCTTACGTGAGAAATCCAGGAGAGCAAATGTTCACACCTTGGGGTACAAGGCTTCTTTGTCTCATTTGCCTTCACTCTGTATCCAGTGCCCCCCTCCCCCTTGGTAGTAATGGGGGGGAGAATTGAACAGCCACCTCCATCCATATTGATATGGGCTTTTGGTCTGAATAGAAATACCTTATCTACACAGGGAGGCACAGTAGAAAGCTCAAGGCTTTACACAGGGAAGGCACAAGCAGGGAGAGGTGTAAGTGCAAAATTGCCAAATAGCACAAGCAATGAATGTTTTCTGGTTATATAAATGCCAAAATAGCACTTTTATATTTGTAAAGTGCTTTATGCTTTTTAATGATTGTTAGTTGTTTCTCACATCTTTGTGAGGTAGATCAGTATTATGACCCCTGTGGTAGGGAAGACCTGGGGACGGGAGTACAGCAGGCTGTTCAGAAGAGAGGCTGATGACCTGGTGGATAGGTACGGTCTGACCTTCTGTGTTCTCCAGCTTAGCTGCTAGAAAGATTTACCTGTCATGATTTATATAATAAAATAAAGACACTGAAAATTCTTATGCTTTGTGGAAAACTTAAGGCTAGTCTAAAAGGGCCAAAGATGTCCTTGTTGACAAAGCTGGTCTTTGTCACGTAATTAGGGTGTCTTAGGTTTGCTCTGTTTCTAGTAGGGGGCTGTAGTTAGAGGATTCTTGTACAGAGTTCGGTTACCTATGCTGAAAATCCCTCCCCTAGGTTAGCCTTTAGAAGTTAGAATTGTGGAAAGCAGTCCTGTTTTCTTCACCAGTGGTTGTTAGTTGCTCTCTGCTTTTCATGGGAGCATTTTCACAAACTGTTGAACACACTTGAAAAGAAGAAAAACTGCAAGATTGTTTTGACAGTTTTAGTAAACTTTCTGTGGATGCTGGTAATTTATACTTGATCAGTTGTGTTTTAGCAAAGAACCTCTTTGGGGACTGTAAGGAAGCATGTTTTTGTCCTTATAAAAACACCTTCTAAAAAAAAATCCTGAGAATTCTGGGCTTGTATAATGCCTGTTGATCTTGCCCTCTTAATCAGTTTATTGTTCTTTACAAATGCAAATAGATTTTCAAAACATAGATAATTTTGCAAGACACTAATTATTTTCTTTTAGTTGAGTAATATGAGCAAAGTAAATGTCCCTTATTTATTCTGACTCTTTACTCTGAATACTAAGTGTGTAGGACTCCTTTGAAAATCATATAGCCAGTTTGTAGGTAATCTTATTCCTTTGTGTGTTTTTTTATGCACATCTACCTCTCCCAGCCGTTTTAAGTTTTCTCAAGTCTGTGCCTATGAAATCTCATGCAACTTTTGATTATTCATGGATTGATTATCCACTTTATGGGTTATTTGGCCTTTTGCTGCCATTGTACTCTGTACAGTCGCGTCTGCATCAGCTATGTTACGTATGGACAGCTTTCAAGAAAGAGTTCAACAGGGAAAGGAGATTGAAGCTAGTATAAAATAATTTGGTGGCGGTGGAAATCCTTGGATTTCATTGACCTCTCTTGTTTGAAGTACCATGGATAAGAGAGTCAGCTAGCACTTCAGTAACCCTTTGATGAGCAAATCCCTCAGCAGAAAACAGCCCAGCCACCAACACCCCCACTCTCATGGTGCATTTAAAATGTGATTCCATTTTTCTTACAATTCTTCAGGGAACATAGCTGCATTAAGTGAATTTAGGTGCAGTCAGGAGGTTGTTTCTTGTATCTAGTTCATGAATAATAGTTTTTCTTCAAACCCTGTTAACTGTGGTTGACCCTTAAAAATGATAATTTGAAGATTCCTTCCATCAACTTGTTCATGGTGGTGGAGGCAAGTGTATCATTTGTTTCCCGGGGAGTTTGGTCAAGTGCGGGCTGCTCTTTCCTTAGCAAAAGCTGGAGCAGTTTCGGTAGGTTAAATGGCTTGATTCAGTCTTGAGCTCTGAGTTGGAAAGAGAAGATGAGAAGTTAACCCCTTGAGCCATGTGGTTTCTTCAGGATCAAGAGGCTGTACATATGTGAAAAAGTACAGATGAAGAACCTGTGTTCATAGACAATCTGAACTGTTTCCGAAGTGTGTGCACATTTTCCTTCACTGTAATGTTATTTTTACCGCTGTTTGTTAAAATAGTGAATAATTTAATGATCCTAAAAGTAACAGGATTTGTGTGAGTGTGTGCTTGTATATGTGAGAATTGCCTTATTTTCAGGTTGTTTTATTTAATGATGGTTCCTTGGACAGCGTTCTGGTGTTCAGCAACCAATATGGAATATTTGTCATTAAACCCATATCAGTCTTTTTCCATGTCATTCTTTCTTCTTTGTCATCCATTAAATATCACTGAAATCAGTATATGGAAGCTGTTGTCTGGTAGCACAGGGGTCAGCAAACTACGGAATCTAGCCTGCCTGTCTTTGCAAGTAAAATGTTTTGGATGGCCATCCTCTCCGTACCACCGTGCTTACATCTTGTCTGTGGGTGGTTTTGCTCTACCACAGCAAGGCTGAGTCTTTGTGGCAGGCTACATAGCCCACCATCCTAAAATGTTACCTCTCTGGATCTTTACATGCAAAGGTCGCTGACTCCTGTGTTCGAGTGTTCAGGTAGATCCTAGAGCATCCTGGAACTGGCTCTTGTCTATGTACTCCGCCCATTTTAACCAGTAATTGAGGGGGGCGCTTCTGTACTCTTGTGGCTTTAGGATGTTGGGAAATGTGTTAATGCTCTGCCGCTGGTATCAATTTCTTCATTCCTTGTAGGAACCAATCTGTGGGGCACTGACAGCAGGCGGTGGGGAAAGTCGATATGGGGAAGGGAGGCAGTCTTAGGTTTCACCTCTAATCTGTTAAAAAAATGTATTCCTGGATCACATCACAAAGTATTTTTTTTTCCCTCAGCTCTCAGAAATGGAACTTAATGGCTACTGATAATACCCAATGGGACTTATCAACTAGACTGGCCTTTTTCTTAAAATATTTTTTTAGCTGGTCTGTGCCCAATCTTGGGGAAACGACGAGACAGCAGTTTGTAAGGAAGGGATTCACAAGAAACAGAAAAGACAAAGTGTGAAAAGCACTTTATTTTCTTGTAATGATCACAACCACCTCCTCGTGTGAATGTCTGCCAGCCCTTTCCTGACTGTCAGGGCCAGTGAATGCTGGGTCCTGGTCGTGGAAGGAGGCACTCAGTTCTGGGACTGCAACATTCCTCCCTAAGCCTGACTATTCAGGTTTGAAGCAACCACCAGTCTAGCTCCTGGTCCCTAGGAAAACTACTAAACCGAGTATTTGAAGTATTTGTTCGGTGCTCTGTGGGGACATAGCAGTGAACCTGGACTTCTGGGCTTTGCCACGAAGGGATGCTGACCCTGAACTTGCTGTTAGAGCAGGGCTCTGTGTGTGTTCCAGGTGGAGAGGATGGATCTGGTCAACTTGGAATTTTTTGGGCTGAGTTAGTTTGAGATCAAGATTTCGTTAATTTAACCTTAACTGTATGGTAGAATTACCTGGAGAATTTTAAAAACAAACAACACCCCCCTCCAAAAAAAAAAAAAAAATCCCCAGGGCACCCGGGTGGTTCAGTCGGTTAAGCGTACAACTCTTGATTTCGGCTGAGGTCAAGATCTCAGGGTCGTGAGATTGAGCCCCATGTGAGGCTCTGCACTGGGAGTGGAGCCTGCATGAGATTCTCTCTCTCCCTCTCCCTTTGCCCCTTTCAGCCCCTAAAAAAACAACAGCAACAAAAAACCTGACAACAACCAAAAAATTGTTCCAGACGTTGGTTGATTGGTCTCGGGTGAAGTCCAAGTACCTGTAATTTTATATAGGCCTCCTAGGCAATTTTTATGTGTAAGTGGGATTGAGAAGTCGATAGGACCAATCAGGCACCTTCTTTCTTTCTTGGGGATTGCAGTAAGTAAAACTAATAAGCCTCACATGCTCTCATCTGCCAACGGCTATAGAGGCAAAGGGCATTGTCAGATGCAGCAGGCTTTGCTGCCTGTCCGCTCCTGCTACGCCTGCTTTTCACGTACACCTTCCCCACATAGATAATAAGTAAGGACCAGGAGAAGTGCTTGTTTTCACCATTCATCAGATAATGCCAGATGGGCGTCACGGGCTGCTGCTGGCCCCTCTTTGTCTTTGCCAATCATAGACTGCCTGCCTTCCCTTCTTTCTGACCTGCATTCCGTCTCAGCTCACTTAACAAAGCAAAATTCCATGCATTACTCCTTTTCTGAGCTGCCCTTGGCAATAGAGTTGGTTTTCTGAATTTTGCTCCTGGAGGGAAGGGGGAGGAGCTCACCCATCAGGTCTCCAGCTTGAACAGACTAGCGTTGGGCTCTTCTCTTTCCTGGTCAGAACCTCAAGTGTCTGCAGATTACAGTTCCCTGCTGCCTGCCTATGTTTTCAAGGTCACCTCTGCTCACCCAAAGCCCATTCCCATGGTTTTCAATTTCCAGCTGCCCCAGTGGGATCCAGGAGACTGTTGCCAGACTTGTCTGCATCCCCCTGGTGACCTGCCTCATCGTGGCAACCATAGATGCTCCCCTCCAGAAACCAGAGTTGGGTAGCAAGGTGTTCAAGCTGGCCTCCGCACATCTATATTTGGAGGGGTTTCATGATTAGTGAAAGGACTGAACAGTCCCAGGCCTCACCAGTTGCTGGAAACTAGGGACTCCGTGGAAGTGGTTTGATGTCATTTATTCACAGAAGAGGCTCCCCTGAGATGCCTTCCCTGACCCATGAGGGCTGGAGTGGTTCTTCTGCAGAGATGTTCCCAGAATGTCCTGGACACATTTCCTGTGGTGCCCCGAGGCTGTGGCTCCTTAAGAGCGGAGACCTGGAGAAGCTTACTCCAAAAGCATGCTGGTTGCCCCTGTGCTGGGGTGGTGCTTGATGCTGGGGTTACGGGTATGAGAGAGAGATGCTCACATGTTCTAACGCTCCAGAACAGAGAAGGGGAAGGCTGGTTTTGCTCTCTGCCTAACCTCAAACCCAGCTTCCTGGTGGTGAATTATTTTGCAAACCAAAAGTGTGACTTTTGGGATTTGGCCCCTGATGGGGGAAGGAAGAACTCCCTAATACCAAGGCGTCAGGTGTCAATGCCTGGGTAAGATGGAGCCTCCAGCAAAGGCTCAGGGTAAAGCAGGCTCTGCTGAGGACGTGTGCCGGGGTCACTGCTGCAGCAAGTCTGGCAGTGTCCATTTTATCTGGCTTTGGCGGGTGGGGGAGGGAGGCAGTGTGACCTTGGAGAGGCTGATGAAACAAGGAGCTGCTAAGGGACCTGGCTAGACACTTCTGTCAGGTCTAGTGTTAGAAGGTGCCTGAGGAAAGCCGGGACTTCAGTATACAAGGACCACCTCCAGCCTTCCACTGAAGCGGCCCTACTGCTCTCTGGGTTAACGTCAATGGACATAATAGGGGTGATATCAGGGCAAGACTTCACAGCCAGAAGGCTGCCGGACTGAGGGAGCCCCTGCCTAACGTTGCTGCAGGTCGCTGGGCACCACACGTGGACTTGATCTTGGCCTCGTTGGCCCAGTGGGAAGATGCCGGTGTGAGGTGTGGGGAGAAGATCAAACAAAATCACAATCGTGAAGCTTCCAGAAGGTTTTGGGGCTGTGCAAATGTTAGGAAACAAGACAGTCCCACTGTGGTTGTCTCATATCCTAGCTCCTGGGGGCCTAGAAGGAGGAGAAAAGCAGTTGCTTGTGTGCAGGACTGCATCCTCTCAGATTTCCAGCTCCTGAGGTGGGGGTGGGGGTTGGTGAGGGGATGGGAGACCGTGGCCTTCACTCCTTTCCTGGGGACAGAGGAAGAATGGAGGAACCGGTCCTGCCGTCCTTTGAGGGACGAGTGCAAGACAGAGCTCTGGCGTTCACTAGCTATACTCTTGAGCAAGGCCCCAATTTCTCTGGGCCTGTTTTCCTCTTCAAGCAACACTATCTCTATGGACTCCCCCACTCTGGTGTCTAGTGGTTGTCGGAGAGCTTAAAACTTGGGAAACATCCATAGCTCAACCCAGGATGGCATGAAAGCTTGTCTAAGTCTGCGTTAGGTTCTGGGGCTCGGCTGTTAGGGGACTGCCGAGGAGGAAGGGAACTCTCTGGTGGGTTCCTGCTCGGTCCAGCCTTGGTTGTCCACGATCGGGAGGGGTTTTGTGCCCTGTATGAGGAGCCAGCCGCCAACAGAGCTGGGGCAAGGCTAGGGAGCCACTCTGTAAGCTTCGGCTTTGCACAGAGAAATGCACAGCTGGAGGACGGTGTTACGGTGATGGTTCGCTGCAGAAGTATCGCGGTGCCAGGGATCATGTGACCACTTACCATTCCAGTATCATTGGGATGGACCATGGAAATGGGCCACAACCTTCACTCTGCAGTCACGAAACAGACCCAGGAGAGTAAAGAGAGTTGCGTAGCTTTGAAAAGAGCCAAACTGAAAGAGAACCCAGGTGTTCGGTCTTGTTTGCAGAAATGGAAGCTTCTAAAGAGAGAGACTAATCTCTTCTCTTTGGCCCTCGTGTTTCCCCTTCCCCAGCCCTCCCTTGCCCTGGTTTCTTTTGTCCCTGTCCCAGGAAGCACCTGCACGTCTCTGTTCCTGCAGGACCAGCATTCCACGAGCTGGGTTAGGCTGCATGGGCTCCACAGAAGGGTCAGGCAGAGGGCGTGCTGATTAAGCCTGCCCTCTGCCCTCTTTCCAAACATTCTCTCTTATCCCTATTTCTTTTTCTTTAGCAAATATATTGGGAGGGCAGACTCCTGGCTCTGTGCCTTCTTGGCCTCCAGGAGGCTGTGCCTCTCCTACCCATTCTGAGCACCGTGCTTTCAGGCCAGACTCAGGGCAGCAAATATGAGCTCACCAGTACAGGTGGGTAGAGAGTCTAGCCTTGTCTTGTTTAGGGGAACTCATAGTTGGACAACCTTCATTCACTCCACTCCCTACAATCCATTTATTCTGGTCCAGAGTCTCTTTTCTTTTCTTTTCTTTTCTTTTTAAAATATTTATTCATTTTAAAGAGACAGAGAGAGAGACAGTGCAAGCAGGGGGAGGGGCAGAGGGAGAGGGAAAGAGATCCCAAGCAGACTCCACACTGACCTGAGCATGGAGCTGGACACCAGGGAGTTGGGGGGAGGGGGGCTTGATCCCAGGACCCTGAGATCATGACCTGAGCCAAAATCAAGAGCCAGCCACTTAACCGACTGCACCACCCAGGTGCTCCCAGAATCTCTTTCTTTAAGAACATCATCTTCCTTCCTTCACTCCTTATGTATTGACTGAGTGCTCGCTCTGGGCCACATGTGGGAATACAGCTGTGCCCAGGTTATCAGCACAGGGTCCTCGTGGTGCCTTCCAGAGTCCACGGTCTAGTTAGGGAGACAGACGAGTTAATAAGCAACCACCTGCACTGTGACAGGTGCCTAGTGGAGAGACAGGTTTCACCCCTCCCTGGAAGACTGGAGACTCTCTAGGGGAGGCACAGTCTGAGGCATGAGGACAAGTTGGCTGAGGGAGGGGTGCCAGGAAACTAGCACACACGTGTACCTGTGTGGTGGGTGTGGCTGGAGTGTGTTCAGATGGGGGTTTGAGAAGTGTCAGAAGCTATAAAAATCCCCCACCCTGGATATGCCATGCTGCTCAAACTCCCTGTGGCCTGGCCCCAGGTACCCCCCGCTATAAACTTTCCTCTTTTCTTTACCATGGGGATTCTAGTGTGTTCTTAAGAGGCCTGCCCCCTAGCCGAGCTCTGCTACTGATTTATGGGTGACCTTGGGAAAGTCACTTTACATCTCAGGCCTCAGTTTCCTTGTTTGTGAAATGAGGAAGGGAAGGAGCCCATAGCTAAAAGCTGGAGTCTCCAGGGCTTATTTTAGCTCTAAAATTGAACTCAACAAACACTTTGATCTGTCCTGGAGGACACAGGGAGCCTCCCCTGTTTACCTGTAATTAGGAAGCAGTTGTTTTGCCCACTGATGAAAGAAGTGCTCATAATCAGGACTAGCTGCTTAATTCCCAAGGCTTGGTGCAAAATCAAATGTGAGGCCCCACGGCAGAGTGGTAAGCCAGGCACAGGGTCCCCGTGACTACACCAGCCACGTGCCCATGAAATCACCCCGCTGAGCCAGTGACTTTACAGATTCCAGCTGATGCAAGGGGGAATTTCGATCCTGGCTCATGAAAAGGATATTCCTACCTCAATAAGGCCAGGGTCCATGCTAAGATGACAACAGGGCCAGCAGCCCACGTGCCCACCCACTCTCACCAGCACCTATTTTGAGAGAAGGGCTGACTTTGCTCATGCAAGTTCTTCTGTTTCTTGAGGAAAGACTGAACTCTCAATTAGTGGGGAGCTTAAGGTTTCTACAACAGACTGGTGACTGTTCCAGAGTTTGCAACTGACCCCAGGGTCCCCTGCCCTTGGGGACAGAGTGGCCAATCCACTTTTTGTTAGTGCCCCCCCCCCACTCCATCACAATGAATCTCTTTCATGCCTGGAAACATCAACTGCCCCCTCTCCCCTCCGCTCATTACCCTTGTGTGGGATCCCATGATAAAGGAGGACTCCCTGCAAACTTCCTTCAGGGTCCCTTGATGATTTAAGAAGCACTGTAAGTAACCACTTTAATTACTCAAGGAATGAGAGATTTTCTTCTAATTTTTTTTTTTTCTGATGGGATTTTTCTTCTGAATTCAGTTTTTAAAACTAGAATGTCCTTATTTTTGTAGTATAAAAACTCTCTGGGCGTTACATTATTTCAGATTGTACATCTGATTTCCAGTCCCCTTAAAAATCTTCCCAGTTATGTTCTGCTTCATAAATGTCTTTCCCTCTCACATGTCTTTCAATTGCTCACTCTTCACACAGTGCAGATGGATTGCTCCTGCTTCCCCGCACCCCCAGCCTCTTCAGGTTCATTGATTTCTTGACATTATCTCTAAATTCCTTCTTGCTTTGTCATTCCCTCTGCTTCCCTGACGCCCTTCCCTCCCCATCTCAGCAATTCCGTTTGTGTTTTGTCTGCCTATCTGTCCATCCATCCATCTATCCATCCAACCACCCATCCATCCACCTGTCAGTCCGTTGTCCATCTGCATGCCTGCTTTGTGTCAGGCACCAGCCCAGGCACTAGGGACAGAGATGAAATGCAAGTTGCTGCCCTCAAGGACAAGACAGCGTGGTGGGGGAGGGCAGAATATGCAAATAATCACCAGGCAATTAGATCCGCACCCGTCTCGCGGATGATCAGATGGAAGCTTTGGGTGGTGGATAAACCCTTGAGAAGAATGTGCTGGCAGGAGTGGTGGACAAGATCTGAGCGGGAGGGACACCACGCTTTAGCCCGGGAGTGTGCAAAAGCATAATGTTTGCAAGAAGTGCCAAACCCTGGGCTGTCGTTGGAGCATAAGGTTGGGGAATCTGGAGTGAGGGCAGGAATTGGTGACGATGTAGTCCAGAGAGGTGGCCAGGGGCTCAATCTCGAAGGGCCTTATCTGTTATCCTAAGGGTCCTGGATGGTTTTAGGTAGGGGCTGACATGGTCAGATTTGATGATGGGTGGATGACTCTGGCAACAAGGATGCGAGTGGCTTTTACGGTGACTCTCTGAGGCAGGGAGGCCGGGCAAGTGACAATGACTGCCTGAACCAGGCTGTGTCCCTGGAGAGGGAGGGGACACACTCAGCAGGCACTATGGACGGGAAATGGGGAGGACTGATTGGTAGGCTGGAGGGAGAGGGGGTGAAGGACTTCCCAGGTTTCTGGCTTGGCAGAGTGGGTGCGTAGGGGTGCTGTGACCCTGCTCGGCCGTTTCCTGAAGTAGTGTCCATTCTGCCTCAGGCTGGCCCCAGTTGCCCTCTGCGTCCCGCTGTATTAACAATACATAAACCAGGCCTGTATTTCTTGCCGAGATGCTTTCAGTATCCTCTTAATCTCTTCCAATCCATCCTACACATGGGTGCCCAAGTCATCTTCCAGGGATAGCTGAACAGGTTGCCGGGTGCATGTTGAAGAATCTCCAAGTTCTGTAGCCTGACTGTCAATATTCGTTGCTAGTGGGGACATGGAGATATGCTCTTTGCCCTAACTGAGTATAATTTTCCACAGAAGGTGAGGCATATTACTTGTAAAATAGTTAAAAGTCAAACAGTCCTTAGAAGGGGAACTGAATTGTGCTCTGAGGGGAAAGAAGGAAGGAGGCAGAGTATCTCCTAGCGGGGACCCAAAGTGACCCTGGTCTTTTCCCACCATGTCTTTCCAGACGTGTCTTCCATTCTCCCCTACACCTATGCTCTCTGGTCTGTCCACACTGCCTGAAAGGGACTCCCTTTTCCCACCTCTGCGTCTTGGCAGCCTTCCTTGCCTCTGCCTGGGATATGTTCCCCCCCATTTCTGCCTGTTGGACTCCTAACCATCTTTCAGTATTCAGCCCAAATGCAAGCGCTTTATTGAGTCCCCTACCCCAATATGATACTCTCTCTAACAGCCTTTGTACATTTTACTGTGTATGGTATCTGCCGCGTCTGACATTTTACTGCCCCCACGAGCCTGGGAACAGAGATGGAACACTGGAAGCCTCAGATGGGGGTCTGGTCCACAGATGTGTTTCATTAGTTTCCACTCGTTTTATTTTTAATCAAAGTTAATTTATTCAAAAAATTACAACTAATATCAAACATACAGAAAAGTACAGAATATGCTGCAATGTATACTCAGGACCTACCACCAAGAATGAACACCGCGTGCTGCCCACTCTGTAACAGATAAAATATTACACACACGATTGCAACACCAGCCCACACATTCCCAGAGCTGATCCTCACACTGTTTTCAAAATATAGAATTAGGTGCCAATATTTAGAAATCAAGAGATTTCATGTAAAGATTGGGAAGGTTTTGCTTTCCTCGGAGAGTCCGAAGATCTGGGAACTTGGCGTGCATCCCAGGCCTGAATCAGCACGGGCTCTGCAACTGCCACCTCCCAGGAGCAGAGTGTAGACTCCCGCACACCACAGTCCCCACCACTCCCCAAGGCCTCTCGGCACTAGCCTGCCTCACTTACAATACGGGTGACTGGCTCCCGCAGGCGTGTGAGGCTCACATCTTCATGTGGACCCCTGGAAGTCCTTGGATTACTAGACCCGAACTACGAACTCGCTGGATGACCTCGAGCAAATTATTTAAAACAACACCTGGCACATAATTCTGCTGTCAGTGGTCCGTGATCTTTGGTCCAAAACTCTACGGGCTAGATGTGTTTTGAAATTCAGATTTCTTTTAGATTTTAATAAGGTAATATCATATATTACATAAGACCCCCAGGAGGCTCTGGGCCAGCACTTTGTAAGAGAACGCATTGAAATATCTTCAGGAAAAAAGCATGGATATTCACATGAACCGTGATACATGCTTGGCTCGCCATCCTCATGGGAGCTTCCTGGGTGTCAGGGTATAATCTGCAACCAGTTCCTACAATCAGAGGGCAGAGAGAGACCCAAGGGCCACTCCAGGTTGGTAGGTGGCCGTTGTCATAAGCAAAGATACCTTACTTATGAGCTTTGTCTTGGGTGGCCCCAGGACGAATGGATCCCTGTGCCCACATGCCAGATCTTAGAAGTTTCTAAAGAGGCCTTCACTGGGTTTGGTCAGGGATACTCTGCAGGTGTTCTTTTTTAAAGATTGTATTTATTTATTTATTTGACAGAGAGAGACAGCCAGCGAGAGAGGGAACACAAGCAGGGGGAGTGGGAGAGGAAGAAGCAGCCTCCTAGTGGAGGAGCCTGATGTCAGGCTCGATCCCAGAACGCCGGGATCATGCCCTGAGCCGAAGGCAGATGCTTAACCGCTGTGCCACCCAGGCACCCCAGGGATACTCTGCAGGTGTTCTTAACCCCACATCATTGTCTCAAGGCTGCGTCCTTGGAGCAGCCTCTGGGAATGGGACAGGCAAGCAGGGCTAGCATTCCAAGGACAGGGGAGGGGTGAGGAGCCTCCGAGAGCCCTGGTCCAGCTTGAGGGTCAATCAGTGGTCACATCTCTTCGATGACCTCCCGCGATAGCTTCATCCATCTCAGGGTGAGTCAGACTGCCTGGAGCTGTCGGGATGCCAGGGATGAGGAGGCCCATCCTAACCCAGAGCTGCCCTGCCCTTTACCCAGACTTCAGCTCTTGGATATTTCGACTTACTAGTGAGAGTCAGCTTTTGTTATTGTTCTTTGTATGTTAACAAAGTAATTGAGAATTTTATACGTGGGGTGAAAGACGGGGTCTCTGG
The DNA here is from genome assembly GCF_017311325.1 of Ursus maritimus. NCBI lineage: Eukaryota > Metazoa > Chordata > Mammalia > Carnivora > Ursidae > Ursus > Ursus maritimus. Next base: position 5,444,429 of record NW_024423564.1, read on the forward strand.
GTTTCTACAACAGCTCGTCTGGCTGGCCTTCTGGTCTGCCTCACCCCTCTCACCCCTTCAGGCCCCCTGCCCCCTTCCTGTGGGCCCTTCACTCAGCCATTCACCCACCTGCCCACTCCACGCCTGCCCTGAGGCCAGCCTCATCGTCCTATCTGACACCCTTAGCTATCTAATCTCTCCTGGTTGTAAACCCTTCCCACCTGGCGGGCCAGCCTCCTCACTCCCCTTTGCCCTCCTTCCCTCCCACCTCCACACTTCACGCTCTCCTTCATAACACTGCTCAGGCTCCTCACCTGTCTGGAACACTTCATTCTTCCACTGAAGTCCCATCTGTCCTTAAAGACCTAGCTGAGGTCCCACTGCTCTGTGGGGCTTCACCCGCCCCAACATCAGGTGAGCTCTGTTCCCCAGACTCACCTACCCTTAGGGCTTAACCTCACCTACCCTTAGGGCTTAACCAGGTGGCTGAGCACTTGCCTGCACTTTCATTCACTTACTCACCCTATCTGTGCTACATCCAGGTGGGGGAGGGGGAGGGGAAGGGCATAAAGACAGAGGTGAGGAGGCAGAAAAGAGGAGAAGAAGGGAGGGAGAAGGAGGGGTAGGGAGGGGAGGGAAGGGGGAGGAGGAGGACAGAGAGAGGAGGGGGGGAGGGGGCTTCTGTGCATTAGCTCTAAAGGCTGGGAGCCCTCAGTTCTGTGCCCAGTGTAAGTAAGAAGGGCCAACTTCTTGGCCCCAAACATTTCCAGGCCTTTATGCTTATTCAGCTAGACCACCAGCTGGTCACATCCCCTCTCCCCTGTCTCTGCTTACACTTGCCCTCTGGCCACCGCATGCTCCTTCCCTTCCCTGTGAGAATGCCCTAGTGGGTTCATAGATATGGAATCTCACTAGGCTAAAAACTCAGCTGAGGGGCCCTTGTCCCAGATCCTGCCACCCTTCTTCCCTTCCCTAGCTCCTGACATGGACGGGTAAAGGACGGGTAAACGTGTGTGCACTACGCAGGAGCTGGACAGGGGCTGCCTCTTGTGTTCTGTGCCCTGGAGGGAAGCAGGAGGGAGCGTTTCATTCTTACCTACCCCCACAGTATGGGGCCACTCTGCTCCGATGCCCTCTGCTGATCCTCTGGCCCTTGGGGTTTTGAAGGTGATAAGAAAACTTTGTCCCTGATAGAATATTCTATTTTTTTCCCTTTCTCCTTAGAATGAAAGCACAAACTGTTTCCTTTGGGGTAATCAAATTCAGCTGAATTCATAATCCATACATTCCCTGGATAAGAAAGAAGCCATCTGGATGTTGGGTGTGACTCTTCCGTGGCTCTGGTTCATAAAGACAGGCAAAAGCCCCATCTGGAGACAGGCAGCTCTCACCCCCACACTCTGAGCCCGACAGCCACCTCCTCACCTGCTTCAGGCCATGCAGTCTTTGCTGGCCCTGACAGTGTTTCTTTGGACTGTTGGTCCTCTTTTCAGTTGATAACTAAGTCATCATTCAAGTCCCCAAACCTGCCTTGGTTGGCCTCCTCTGCCGAGGGCGACAAAGAAGGATGATGGATGCACAGGCCAGTGATGAAGGGGAAGATGGAGGGAAAGAACAGAGGCTAAGGAGGTAGAGGGATAAATCTTCATCCCAGTAGACAGTGTAAGATAGGAGAGAGATGGGGAGAGGAGAAAAAGTAGGGAGGAGTTGATTCTTCGGCGGGGGGGGGGGGGGGGGGGGCAATAGACCTCTCTGCCTCTTGTCTTGGGTAGGAAACAAAGTTTTAGAGGAGTTCATACCTGTTCCCTTCACTTTCCTGGGAACCTGTGCTGTGGTTTCATGATGAGATTTGAAAGGTTAGATACTGGCTTTGAATTGCCAGGGTGGCCCCTGTGGGTCCTAGGGGTCTTCAAGGACACTGACATTGGCGGTAGAGGCTGGTTGTGTCTCTGCTTCTCCTTCCCCTGCCCCCAGGCCACCTGGCAAGGGCTTGCAGACCCTCCCAGCTGCCCCTCAGGGGTTCTCCTGGGTCCTTGGGAGCCTCCTGCACAGGGCTGGGCAAGAAGGAGGTGACCCAAAGGAGCCGGCCTTTCCCAATGTGCCGTGCTCTGTTGCACTGCTGACAAACTCCTCCACCCCACCCTCACTGGTGCTGTAAATTTAGGCAGTTCAGGCTGCAAGATTCAGTGGACAGATAGGGGCTTTCAAGTCAGTCTATCTGGGCTAAATGTCCCGGTCACTTAGCAGTTAGTGAGTGGTATCCGATGATCAAGTTTCCTTATCAATAAAAGGCAGTAATAATCCCTACCTCCCAGACTTCTGAAGAGGGTTAAATAAAGTGATATTTGCCTGAAACATAGCAGGTGCTTAGTCGATCTTAATTCCCCCCTCCTCCACACACACTTCTGCCTACCTCCGTTCCATGCTGCTTTTCTAAATAGGAGATAATGATCCCTAGAAATGGCGGGGGAAGGAGGAAGGTATGTATTCACGTCCACCACAGCGTCCTCCAGATTAGGCATTAAAACATTTATTACTCTTTTCACTGAGCTGTGCGTAGGAATAAGAATTTGTAAAACATAAGAAATGCTTTGCACGTAACAAAGGAAATGGAAATAAGAGGCAGAACTCCACATGAAAGAGGCTTGGATAGCTCAGAGCCGGCATTGGAGGTTTTCATCCTAGCAGCTACAGCAAGTCTCCTTGTATGTCCCCTGGAGTGTGGGCAGGACAGAAAACTTTCGACTGGGCCAGGGACTGGGAAGGTTTCCGGTGGTAGGAGGAAAATAGTAAGGCAGCCATCTTATAAAAGGGAGACAGTAGGACCTGGGCTTGTGGCCTTGTTTCTTTCTGTAGGAAGCCAGAGGGGGACAGCTTGAAAGACGTCTCCCAACAACATCTGCATCTACATCCTTGTCACCCCCAGATCAGTGAGTCTTTGTTTTTAGGGTCTCTTTGTGCTGTTTCACCAGGGAGCCAATCCACTCTGTGGTTTTCTGCTTGGCTTCCTCCCAGCTGAAGAGTGGCTTATACCCCAGATCCCGCTGAGCTTTCTTATAGGAGAAGGTAAATACACTATTCAACAATGTCACCGTGTGGCGGTTGAAGGAGGGTTGATATGTGTAAATTGGACTGAGCAGGAAGCTTACTATTTCCAGCAGGAAGGCAAGCCAGTACGTCAGAAACAAAGGAAGACTCCTTCTGGAATCAAGGGAGAAGCCCCATTCCTTGCTCAAAGTGTAATTGAGGTCATCATAGCTTTGGTGAGGTGTGTCATCTGAGATATAATAGAACTGTCCTCGGACACTTGGGGCCTTCTTGGCATCCCGTAGGGCCCTCAAGGCCAGAATGTGAGCCCAGGCTACATTGCCAACATAGACGGGGTTGACTACGGAGAACTTGCCATTATGCGTCAGGATGTGATTGTTCCTCAGGGCCTCGTATATAAAGTTATAAAGGAATATGCTTCCTTCCCCATAAATATACATGGGCCTTAAGGCACAAGTGTGCAAGGTGCCACCGTTTTTAAGAGCCCACCCATTAGCAGCTAACACCGCCTTCTCTGCAAGCTTTTTGCTGTGGGGGTAAGGAGTAGACCATGTCGATTCAAGATGCTCTTCTTCGTGGCCATTCTGGATGATCTCCCTGTAGGAGTTGGGCCCAGCCACCTCTATGGTGCTGGTATAGATGAAGATCGGCACACTAGCCTGGGCACAGGCTTCCAACAGGAGCTGGGTACCTGCCCGTGGGGAGTACACCGTCAGTGTCAACAAATAACCCAAAGGGCCAACCATGCCCACAGACCATGTCCAGCCCCTGCCCCCTGTGAGGTGGTTACTGCAGATCAGGAGTGCATTGCTCTGTGTCTCCGGCTAAGATCTGAGCATGCTATAGCCATAGGAAAAATGCAACAATGAGAAGAAACCAACATTTGTGTTCTGGAGAGCAAGAATTTCTAGGCTTTTTGGATTCCCTGGACCTGTGTGTGTACATTGAATTTTGGAAAACGACAGAGGGTTGCCATGTTATATTTTGCTGAGTGAAGACCTTAGAAAATTATCACTTATCCCTACCACCTCGTTAAAAACAGTTTATTATTTTATTGTTTATTATTTTAAATAAAGAATAATTAGGAGGCCATAGTCTCAGCATATGGAGTAGAATTTTACCTAGTCCTGATTGAGTGTTCCCTTTAAAGGCCACTCCTAATTCTGACTGTGACTTCTTTTACCCAGATCTGAAAACTGGGGTGATAAACCTTCCTTTTACTTAGTATTCTGGAGCCTGTCCACTGGCCTTCTGTGTTGAGCTTGGTGGAGAACTGGAAGGGGGAGTGTGCCCTCTGGTGGTTTATACCTATGGCGGGAGGATCTTGCAGAATCCCTTCAGTTGGGGGAGGTAACGCAGAGCGCCTTCCCCATAAGAAAGAATACCCCCGTCAAAGCATCGCTTTTAGTTCTCATTTTTTTCTGGTATTAAAAAAATCCTTCTTAAGGTCTTTGTGCAATTTGATTTTCAGGAGAGACAGGCTCATTTAAAAAAAATCAAATCCAGAGGCTGAGAAAATTTGGGGCTAATTGACCTGCAGAGGGGGAAATGACCATTATTTGAAGTATCTTCTAAACCTGGAAATGACATTAGCTTTAATTAACTGATATCTCTACCACTTACCAGGGATTTCAAATCCCCTGTTGTTGGGAGTCCTGGAGAGCAGGAATTAGCAGAGGAGGCCAAGAAGGAAAATTTGGTTAACCTGGCACCCTGTTTGCAGTGTGGGAGTGGTGAGGGTATGGCTAAGTAGAAACTAGAAAGGGTCTTTTTTGAGATTGTGCTACTTTAGGCTGGAGACCCTAAAGCAATTATTGCTTTAGGAAAGGAGCCTCTGCGTAACGACTAACTTTGTAGAGCAGGGCATGAAAACCGGATGGGATTGGGGGTTGGGGTCCTGTGGTGGTAGAGAGACTGGCCTCCAGGGCCCAGAAGGATGACTTTGCATGTGAAGCTAATAAGGGATTTAAACCAATCCCTTAAACAAATGTGTCTAGTTTTAAAGTAGGTTGGAAAGCCGTAATCCAGAAAGAGCCACCAGGCATTTGAGGGATGAGGCTCTAAGGAGGGTGTATTTGGGCACCTAGCTAGAAATGACCCTTTAATAGCAGACCCAGCAGTGAGTGGAAGAAGTGCTGTTATGGATAAGAGGAAGCTATTATCATTAAGAAGGTATCATGGGGGGGCGCCTGGGTGGCACAGCGGTTAAGCGTCTGCCTTCGGCTCAGGGCGTGATCCCGGCGTTATGGGATCGAGCCCCACATCAGGCTCCTCCGCTATGGGCCTGCTTCTTCCTCTCCCACTCCCCCTGCTTGTGTTCCCTCTCTCGCTGGCTGTCTCTATCTCTATCAAATAAATAAATAAAATCTTAAAAAAAAAAAAAAAAAGAAGGTATCATGGGAAGGCCAGTCCTGGGTAATTCTGTCCTGCTAGACTGTGGTGAACTAGCTTTGCAGGTCTCTTGAGAGAAATCCTTCTTTGGGGGTGAGCAGGAAGGTGCTAGATGTTCTCATGATGCTGGATGACCCCACACAGGAATCCTGCCTGAAGGAACTGGCCTGGAGCTGTGGCCCTTCACTCGTAATGGTCATGGGGGCCCTTCCTATCACAGAGCTCTTAGTTCTCAGCGTTACTGTGAGACCATCCCCTTAGAGGTGCACAAGAAGGGCTAAAATGATGATCAGGGAGGCACTTGTAAGGTCTGGTCCTAGCCTAGGGGAAGCAGAGGGTAGTTGGATCACAAGAGTTTAAGGTTGGATAGGAGTTGATGCTTGATTGGAGCTGCAGTAAAAAGAGCTTTTGTGATGTTTGGAGATACACAGGTGTGGGTTTAAATTCTAGCTTTCCTACTCAGGGGGACTTGGACAAGTTACTTAACTTTGCTCAGCCCTAGTTTCCTCATCTAAAAAAGTGAGCAGAACAGCCTTGAATCTCTCAGTAGTGATAAGAAAAAGCAGCTGGAGCAAGCTCAGCGGGTGTTCAGTGATGGGGGCCTCTCCTCCCTTCCTGTTCTGTCTTCTGAGCCTCATTCGCCCACCTCACTCCATATCCTCCCTGGGATACAATACCCTTCAGATTGACATTCATCATGGTCTCTCGGTGAAGGATATTCATGACGTCAATGACAGAGGCGGTGTGAATGACAACTGAGATGCCCTGGCAGGCTCTCTTCAGGCACTGCTCATCCAGAATGTCTCCTTCCACCATGATCACCTTGGTCTTGCTCTGGAGCTCTGTGTGAACATGAGTCAGGTCATTGGAAGGCTTTCTGGATCTGGAAGTTTCCTGATAAAAGGTGGCATTTACCCAGGGGGACAGTGGGGATGGGAGAAATATCCATGGAAAGAACAAGTAAACAAAGGCACAGAAGTCACAATGTGTAGCATTTATTGGGAAAGAGCAAACATCTGTTTCCACCCCATTTTATTCTTAAAAAAAAAGAAAAGAAAGAAAGAATTTGTGCAGTGAGGAGTCAAGTATGCCTGGGATGAAAGCTGTTAAAGAGATTCATGGGAAGTTCATAAAATTCATTAAGGAGAGTAGGGTGATTATGGAGAGTGGATATACCAGGAAAGAATTTGAATTTAATTCTGTAGGGAATGAGGAATCACGCATGGATTTGGAACGAGGACAGAAACATAAACAGAGTTGTGGTGTAGGTGCGGCCAACCCTGGCTGCAGTATATAAAATGGATCATGTGGTGCATCTGAGAGAGAGCAAAGCCATTGAGAGAGTAATCGAGAGAGCAATCAAGAGAATGTCTGCAGCAAAGTTCAGAGGAGGAGGACAGAACCAGGGCTCCCACAGCAGGAACAGGGAAGGGGAGAGATACACAGGCTCAACTTTTCAGACCTTATCCAGACAGGTCCTGGTTCTTACTGGAGAAAGGCCGAGAGGAAGAGGAAGAGTCCATGTCAGCCCGAGTATTTCCTGCTCAGGTGACCAGAAGGATAGTGGAGCCAGTAACAGAGAATTTAGGATGGGCCCAAATGAGAGGTTTAACTGAAAAATAAAAAACCTTATTAGATATCATCTAAAGCAGATATCAGTGCTGAAACTGAGTCAGCCACCAAGGGACTAACATTCTGGCCATCTAGCCAAGGGCAGTGGATTCAACCTCAGCATCTTCAGCTCCTCTGAAATCCACCGGAAGGGGCACTGCCAGTAACATCATCACCTCAAACTAGGCCGTGAACGAAACATGGTGCTACATATAGTTTGGATAAATACTGTACACTTATTTTGTGCTTTCTGCTTTGCACACAATTTTCACAAGTGTTCTGATATTTCTTTCACAGCTATCTCATGACATAGGTATTCTGATCTCCACTATACAGGCAAGGAAACTGAGCCAGAGACAGGTTAAGGGGCAGGGCTAAGTCACACTTCCTGTGAAGACTCAAGCCTGCCCCCCCTGCCTTCAAGCTTTGGTCTCTTTCCTCTGTCACCCAAATGCAGGACTAGCACTTTTTTTTTTCTGAGGCAGATTAAGGATAAGTCTATGTATGTATGTATGTATGTATTTAAAGGATAAGACAATGTAACTGAAATCGACAATGGAGGCCAGAGAACAGTGACAGAGAAATTCAGAGTGAAAAATGCAGAGCAGGGAAATTTCCTTCCTGGGTTGCAACTTGGAAGAACCACCTGCTCTCCCTAAGCCTCTGCCAAGTCTGCTCTGCCCTGGGCAAGTTCCCACTGTTGGGCAGCTCCAAGAAGAGAGGCAGGGGAAATGCTGATGGGAATCAGTAGGATTTTCTCTGATTGTGTCTCCACCTCTGCCTTTCCCCCTCCCTTCTTCTTCTTCTTCTTTTTTTTTTTTAAGATTTTTATTTATTTATTTGGCAGAGAGAGAGAGACAGCCAGCGAGCGAGAGAGAGAACTCAAGCAGGGGGAGTGGGAGAAGCAGGCTACCAGCGTAGGAGCCTGATGCGGGGGCTCGACCCCAGAACACCGGGATCACGCTCTGAGCCAAAGGCAGACGCTTAACGACTGTGCCATCCAGGCGCCCCGCCCCCTCCCTTCTTCTGTCTCCACTGCAGACTTCAAGCAGACAGGCTCAGCTCAACGTACTAGTTTGCAGGGGTGCAGAGAGACCAGCAAAGGGCGCTGCGGATGTCTTGGTGGTGGAGGCATAGCTCTCTCCCTCCCCGCGGCTCTGTGGACTCCGCAAGGATTCTGCGTAGCCCGAATATACCCTTGCTTATGTGGTGTGGGCTGCGTTGTAGGGAGGCCCAAAGAGAAACTACTAGACAAATTAGTGGCTAAGAGCACAGCCGCTGCAGTTAGACCTTCTGGGTTCAATTCCAGCATTGCCATTTTTCAGCTGGGGGACCTTGAACAAGTTAGCCTTTGCTATGATATGAGTGTTTGTGTCCCCCCAAATTCATGTGTGGAAATCCTAATGCCAATGTGATGCTGTTAGAAGATGGGGCCTTTGGAAGGTGATCAGGTCGTGAGGGTTTGACCCCCATGAAGGGGATCAATATTCTTATAAAAGAGATCCCAGAGAAAGCCCTCTCCCCTTGTACCCTGTGAGGAGGGCACAGCAAGAAGACACAGGCTCTGAACCAGAAAGAGAGTTCTCACCAGACCATGACTCTGCTTTGCTCTTGGATTTCTGTCCCCAGAACTGTGAGAAATAAAATTTCTGATGGGTTTAAGCCGCCCAGCCTGTGGTATATTGTTGTAGCAGCCTTGACAGACTAAGACACCTTTCTGTGCCTGCTTTCTCGTCTTTAAAAAGAGAACAATATTAACCTATCCCCTAGAGATGTTACAAGGAGCAAATGAGCTGGCACACATAGAACACTTAGCGAAGTGCCTGGCACAGAAAGACCACTGTGAGGATTCTCCATTGTGATCTGGACAGAGGCCCCTGCCCGTCCCGGACACCACCTGACTGGTCACACTGGGGAACCCTTCTTCTAGGTTGAACATTGCCTTTTCTGGGCATCAGCTGTCAGACTGTAAGTATTACTGAGACATAGGGATTGCAGACAGTTAATGCTGATCACGTATGTTCATATGTGTTCATCAGAGGCACCGTTGAAGCAAAGGGTAGAGGAAATAGGACATCTGAGATGTTCAGAGCACAGGAAAGAGGAGGAGAAGAGTGATGGGCACAGTCCTGGAGGGCGGGTGGGGGTGGGGGCTCCATGTAGGGAGGTGGGTTCTTCTGGGCACCCAGGGCCTGCGTGTTGACACCCAGTCTGCAGGGGCTGGGGAGGGGGACAGAGTTGCTTTGGGGGTGCACAGTGGGGAAATGGGAGAGACTGAAGACTCACTATGCCGAGAGGCAACCCTGGATCCATATGACTGGGGCGTCTGTGATGAGGCTCTACTCTGAGCCCCGCGGCCCGTTACTCAGAGGGCCTCAGCAAGTCGCTTTAGCTTCGTGTACCTCAATTTCCTCAACATCCTGTTGGTGGGGGTGGAGGGGAATGAGACCCTGTTCCTACCTTCTTCACAGGGCTGTTTTGAGGATTTGGGGGGTGATACAGGTTTTATAAATCTAACTTCTGCATTTGCGCCAAGGGCAGCAGTCTGGGCAAACAGCAGAGCGGTGAGCAGACTCTGCAGCCACTCTTTGGTGCTGATGAGCAGGGACCAATGGGAAGAAGAGATGTACAGGGAATCCACATGAGGGTCCACATTCTGGAGCCTCATACTCTGTCTCTGGCTCCCTCCCACACTGTGCGCTGCGTGTCCTCTCCACCTCCCTTCCTCCCACACTGTCTCTCTCTCTCTCTCTCTCTCTCTCTCACACACACACACACACACACACACACACACTCAGCTTCACCTTCACTTCCTTTTATTTCACCTTCACTGGAGATGCTAAATGAAGCCACAGAAAGACCAGGGCAATCAAGAGGGGCAGGGACCCACTGGTAGCGTCTGCAGGTTAATGGCGCTTGCTTGCCCTTTGCAGATGTTGCACAGCCATTGCCAAGTCCACAATCTTCAGAACATTCAAGAGTTGTTGACAAGGGAGAGATACGTGATTTTATAAATGAGAAGAAAAGAGACCTAGAGGCCAGAGTGGCTGGCCTACAGGCAGCCGGATCTCTAGTTCCAGATCAGGGTCAGACCCAGCCTCCTGTAGCCCTGTATCTCTTATACTATACCGTAACCTGTGATTTCCTTTCTGATGACTTTGGACAGGCGATCAGCCTTGATTTGGCTACAACTTTCCTTGATTTGCTGGACAAGATCCCCTCCTCATACCTGTGCAGCAGAGGCGGGGGGCGGGGGGGGGGGCGGTTAAGATGGAGCTACCCACCCACGAACTCAAATTCACTTACTAGAAAATTCCTCCCGCAGTTCTGGTTTGAAAACTTTGTCCAGTGCCCGGATCTCCTGCAGCTCCTTCTCCTCCACCAACAAGCGAACGATCCTCTGACCCAGAAACCCTCCTGCACCTGTCACAAGGCAGCTCCACCCAGCCATGGTTAAATCTGGTTACCAAGAAGCACTCTCCAGGAACCAGAAAAACTGGGGAGCAGATTAGATTACAGGGTGACCCTGGAGAAGACCAGAAAGAGAGGTCAAGTAGTTACAGGCTTACAAAAACCATTTTGTTCCCTCCACTCCATTTTTGCAAAACTCCTATGCCCGGGAATAGTTGAAAGAAAACGAGAAAGCTCTGACCTGTTAGATGGTTGGAAGCCAGTTGAAAGAGCCCGGGTTCTGGTCTCCTTGTCTCCCAAAGGCAGAACTGGAGTTTTATGCACTCGTTTCTGGCTCATCCTCTTCACCTTGAACTCTTACTACATACTCATTGCTCACGCCTTCTCCAGGTTCCCTCCTCCCCGCAAAGTAGTGACCTTTAACATAGCTCTCATTTCTCTGAGGCACAGGAAGCAAGTTTCAGGGCCACAGTGTGATAAAGGCTTGGTTCTACCCGGAATGAGACATCCGGCAGGCAGTGCCAGCTGTCTGGGATCTACAGTCTGTGGGTTTAAATGAAAAGACGACATCTGCCAGCACAATGGGAATTTTTGCCTTGTGAAGTAAATACATCTGGGGATAAAATCCACTGTGTAGTCCATTAGCTCCTCTCTCCGAGTGCTGTTTGAAATGTTACCGTCCTGCAAAGTGTAGACATTTGCAATGGAGGCAGCTCCAGTCACCAAGTACTACAGGAAGTGACTTTCTTTTCAACCCCATATATCCAGAACCTCAATTTTAATTTCCCCTTGGAGAGCTCTGGGCTTAGGGAGGAAGATAACCACTGAAGGAAAGCGTTATCTCTAGTTATCTCTAGTGATAACTGTTTAGTTCTATGGCTTGAATAATGAGAATAGGGGTCTGTAGCTGTGGCCATGGTGGATCTTATGGACATTTGTGCTCATCCCACATTTTGGCTGCAAAACCACTCTCAGCAGAGTCCTGAACTGAGGATGCTGTGAATGCTTTTGGAGCCTGTGCCCCAGAGGTGTCCAAATACCACCACCATAAACTCCTCAAGACATTGCCTTTTTTCTACTTTATAAAATTGAGATGTGGGGAGCCTGGGTGGCTTAGTTGTTAAGCGCCTGCCTTTGGCTCAGGGCGTGATCCCAAGGTCCTGGGATCAAGCCCCGCATCGGGCTCCCTGCTCCACTGGGAGCCTGCTTCTTCCTCTCCCACTCCCCCTGCTTGTGTTCCCTCTCTCGCTGGCTGTATCTCTCTCTCTGTCAAATAAGTAAATAAAATCTTTAAAAAAAATTGAGGTGTGATTTACATGCATTAAAACATCCAGATCTTGAGTGTTAGTTCAATAAACCTTGACAATTACAAACACCATTGTAACCACTGCCCAAGACAACATATGGAACATTTACTTCACCCCCAAAAATTCTTTCCTGCCCCTTTCCAGTCAATTCCCACCTCCACCCACCAATCTACCCCAGAAGCAATGACTTTCTGATTTTTAGTTCCAATAGATGCCTTCTATTTTTTTTCTCCTAAAGTCTTTCTTTGTGGTTCCAGATATACATTTAAATATAGAATCCATGTGAAGTTAAATTTTCTGTGTGGATTACAGAAAAATTTTCTGTTGTATTTCTCTGTTGTTTGTTCTTTTTCTCTTTCATCAGCTTCTTTTACTTATCTGCTTCCTTTTACTTGGCTTGGCTTCAATTTACTGTTGCTTTTCAAGGTTCTTAGGGTTAAAGCTTAGATTACTGATTTTATCCCTTTTCTTTTGTGACTATTTACACTTAAAGCTATAAATGTCTCTCTAAGTACTGGGTTAGCCACATCCAGCAATTTTGATGTATTGGATTTTTATTATCACTCAGGTAAAAATATTTTCTAATTTACCTGTGATTTCCTCTTTAACACATGAGTTATTCCAAAGTATGTTGTTTAATTTCTGAAATTGGGGATTTTCTAAATATCTTGTTATTGACTTCTACTTTAATACTATTGTGGTCAGAGCATATACTCTGTATGATTTGACTCTTAGATCTTTATGGAGACTTGTTTCGAAGTCTGGCCTATGGTCCTGGTGAAAACACTACATGCACTTGAAAAGAATGTTTTCTTCAATTGTTGGGAGAAATGCCCTACAAAGATTGGGTTTGACACCCTCCTCTGGGTCTCTCTTTCTCTCTGTGTTGTGGACATTCTCCTCTTCCCACTTGAGCCCTGACTTCTCATGCTGCAAACAGTCTTGCCTTGGGAAGTTTGACTATAGTCACTGATGGGCAGCAGCTTGTTCTCTGAAGCTGTCAGCACTACCTAAAGGCCGTTGGTCTTGCTGAGACCTGTGAAGCCCTGCCTGAGCTACCAATGTGCATTATACAGCTTTGCCTGCTAGAGTTGTGCTGTACATGAAACATACACATCCCCTATCCTGTTCAGGACTGGGGTACTCGTTCCCCTAGCTGTTGGGGAGTGTTGGAGGCTGGCAGAACTCATCGAGTGTCTCTCTGGGAATCACTTTCAGCCAAAGAGCTGATAGAACAAGAGTTTAGAGTCTCTGAGTGAAATAATTTCTATAAATTCTATAGAAAATGAGAAATAAATGAAGGTCAAGGCAGATGGGGGCCACAATATCACATATCTTTTATTTCTCAACAACTTTATTGAGATATAATTTATATGCCATAAAATCCACTTACTTTAAGTATGTAATCAACTATTTTATTTTATTTTTTTAAAGATTTTATTTATTTATGTGACAGAGAGACAGCCAGCGAGAGAGGGAACACAGCAGGGGAGTGGGAGAGGAAGAAGCAGGCTCCCAGCAGGAGCCCGATGTGGGACTTGATTCCGGAACGCCAGGATCACGCCCTGAGCCGAAGGCAGACGCTTAACGACTGCGCCACCCAGGCGCCCCAACTATTTTAGATAAAATTATGGACTTGTGCAACCATCACCATAATCCTGTTTTGGAACATTTCTATCACCCCCAGAAGATCTCTTGTGCCCATTAGTGGCCACTCCTCATTCCCACTCCTCAGCTCTAGGCAACTTCAAATTGACTTTCTGACTCTATGAATTTGCCTTTTCAGGACATCATATGAATGGAGTCATACAATATTTGGTCTTTTGCAGCTGGTTTATTTTACATAGCACAATATACCTTTGAGGCTCATCTCTGTTGTAGCATGTGTCTGTTATTTCATTCCTTTTAGGTGCTGAATATTATTCCATTGTATATATATATACACCATATTTGGTTTATTGGTTCACCAGTTAGTAGATAATTGGAATTTTCCCACTTTTGGACTATTACAGATAAAGCTGCTATTAATATCCATGTAAATTGTTTGTGTAGACTTATACTTTCATTTCTCTTGAGTAGATAGGTAGACGTGAAATCACTGAGACATACGGTAAATTTATCTTTAACTTAAGAAGGTGCCTAACTTCTTTCAAAATGGCTACACTTCCCACCAGTATTGAGTGAATGTTTCAAATTTTTCCACATGTTTCTTCACATCTCCAATTATTATTGTGCACTTTTTTTTTAAATTACAGCTGTCCTAGTGGGTAAAAAGTGGTGTCTCATCATGCTTTTGATTTGCAGCTCCCTGATGACTAATGATGCTGAGGATCTTTTCATGTGCTTATTGGATATTCCTATACTTTTTAGGTGAAATATCTGTTCAAATCTTTTGCCCATTTTAAGTTAGGTTATTTATGTTCTTATTGGTGGGTTGTAGGAGTATTTCATATTCTGGACACAAGTTCTTCAATAGATAAGTTAACCTAAAAAATAAAACTGCCAGTTACTTTACCAGCAAAAATGGGTTTATTCAGGAATAGCAGAGAATTGCAATCCCAGACAAGCAAACTCGGGCAGAACCAGAGGCAAATGCACAGAACAAAGAATAGGAACACTTTTTTATAGAAGAAAAGGGAAAGCTGGGACGCTGTTATAAACAGAAAGTCCATTGGAATGAGCTGTCATTTTGAAGTATAGTAATTTTTCATTGATTGAGCTGTGACAGTCTCATTGGCTGGTCTCCTTCTGGGGGAGGAGGAAAGCATATCAGGGTAGTAAAGTGGTATCTACCTGCCCGGTGCCTCTGCTGTTGGGTATGCAATTGACAATGAGTGGTTGGGCGTAAGTGCTCCCACTGCTGGCCTACTGACTCCATCCTAAATGAGATTTCTTTTTATTAGTTTCCACAGATAAATGATTTGAAAACATTTTGTCCACTCTGTGGCTTACCATTTTGTTTTCTTAGTAGCGTCTTTTTAAGCACAAACGTTTTTAATTTTGATGAAATCCCATTTAAAAATTCTTATCTTTGGGGGTGCCTGGGTGGCTCAGTTGGTTAAATGTGGACTCTCAGTTTCGGCTGAGGTCATGATCTCATGGGTCATGAGATTGAGCCCTGCACTGTTCTCTACACCCAGCAGGGGGTCTGCTTGAAGATTCTCTCCCTGTGCCCCTACCCGTGCTCACAGGTTCACTCTCTCTCTCTTTCTCCAAAATCTATAAATAAATCTTACAAAATTTTTGTTTCTTTTATCATTCATGTTTTTGTCCAACCCAAGGTCATAAAGATTTTCACGTATGTTTTCTTCCAAGGGGTATATAGTTTTACCCTTTACATTTAGTTCTAGGATCCATTTTGAGGAATTTTTGCCTGTGGTGTAAGTTAATAGTTTACATTCATATGGCCACTTGATTTTGACAAAGATGCCAAGTAAATTCAATGGAGGAAAAGGACTTTTTTAATAAAGCTAATGGTGCTGGGACAGCTGGAGATTCTATGTGCTCAGGGAAGTTCAGAGCATGTCATGTAAGTTGTGGCCCATCTGTGTCTCTACCAGTTGACATGAAAGCTTGAGAAGAATTCCCCAATATGCCATAGGATGGGTTAGCTAATATGCTGTTTTGGGGAAAACTGACCATGGCCAAGTGTTGGCAAAGAAATAGAATTCATGATTTCCCCATTCTTCCATTCTACACTGATGTGTAAGTGGTGCACAGTGTGGGTCTGCATTCCAGTGTAGGGACACTGGCCTCCTTTATGTTTGTATCATATAAACACAGAGAACAGCTTTCTCAATGGAGCAACGCACATGATGGTGCCAGACAGTCTGGGTTTGGAATGCCAGCCGTTTATAAAAATTGTGAGGAAAAATCAATTGCACAACACCTGGAGTCAGTGGAGCTCATGGGTAGTGTTTCCCTCTCCTTGGGGAAGAAAGCCACTGGTTCCACAGAGAGCCATTCAGGATATAGTCTCTCATGCTGGGAAGAGTGGAACCCTCCTGGTACCTTGCTAAACACCTGGATCACTTTAGGACAATTATGCCCCTTTTGCCATCTAGAGAAGTAAGTTTAGGAAATGGAAGCATACAATAATTTTTTAAAGTCACAGGATTAGATGAAATATAGGGTGAGAGTATTCATGGATAAAAGGAAAAGCCTCAGGACTAAATCCTGGGACAGACATAACAACGTTTAGAGGTTGAACAGAGAAAGAGGCGCCAGTTAAGGATCCTGAGTAGGAGCAGTGTGGTGCAGGAGGAAAACTGGAAGAGTGTGCCCCTATGAAAGTCAAGTGAAGGAAGTATTTCAAGAAGGAAAGTGTGGTCAACCATGTTGAATAGTGCTGGGGCATCAGATGCAATGACAAAAAGAATTGACCTTTCGTTTTGGCAACATGGATTTCATAATTAACTTGATAAGAGCAATTTCCATGAAAAGTGTTGAAAGTCCTACTGGAATGTATTGGACTGAAAGCCTAATTGTCATGCATTGAGTCCAAAAGAATATAAGAGAGTGACTACAAAAAAACCCTAGAAACAAACAAACAATCAAAAAACTCCTCACCTGTTCAAGGAGTTGCACCATGAAGATCTCACTAGAAAGTTAAAGCCAGTGGGGTCATGAGTTTGTTGTGGTTGTCACACTGTTTTTGAAATGGGATGCTCCCTTTTATTGCTGAATCCTTAACACCTAGCACAGTATATGGCACATAGTAGACATCCAAAAATTATTGAATGTTTGACTGAATGAAGTTTCTATGTCTTATACATCTTTATATTTACATAAGAAATAGCACATTATTCAACACAGTATAGGCGCTTACTTAATGTTTGCTGAATGAATGAATGAATGAAAGGATACATGGACAACCAAGATCTTCAAAATGACTTAATGTTTTTGAAAACCTTATTGAATAACACATAAAAGGAAATAGAAGAAAGCAGTGACTACAGAAAGAAGTGTACTAGAAAGCTTCCCATATTAATGGGACGCCCTATATTTGCCTGTCCGTCTCTCCAGGAGGCAGCAATTTGCCTTGCAATCTCCCTTCTCTTACAGATCCAAGAAGAGTTATTGATTTTTCAATCTGTTCAGCTTTTTCACCTAGTGTTAGGATGGAGCGGTGACTTCCAAGCTCTTTATATGTGGAACCTACATATATTATCTCATTTCATTTTCAAAATAAATTATATTTTTAGAACATTTTTAAGTTCACAGTAAAATCAGGCAGAAGATACAAAGAATTCCCATGTATACATGCACAGCCTGACCCATTATCAACATCCTGCACAGTATTGTTGCAATCAGTGAAGCTGCATATTGTGTTATCACTGAAAGTCCATAGTTTACATTAGAGTTCACTCTTGGTGTTCTCCATCCTATAGCTTATAACAAATGCAAAATGACATGCTTCTACTTTTACAATATCATATAGAAGAGTTTCACTGCCCTAAAAGTTCTTTGAGCTCCACCTCATCATGCCTTCTTCTCCCCTAATGCTTGGCAACCACTGATCTTTTTACTACTGTGTTTACAATTTTGCCTTTCCCAGAATGATATAGCACTGGAATAATATAGTATGTACCTTTTTGGATTGGCTTCTTTCACTTACGAATATGCATTTAAGGTTTTTCCATGTTTTTTCATGGTTTGATAGCTCGTTTCTTTTTAGCTCTGAACAATACTCCATTGAGTGGATGTACCCCATTTTATCCATTCACCTACTAAAGGTTGGTTGCTCCTAGATTTTGTTCATTATGAATAAAGCTCCTACAGACATGCATGTGCAGGTTTTTGTATGGACATAAGTTTTCTACTTATTTGGGTAAATACCAAGGAGCACAACTGCTAGATCTGATGGTATGAATATGTTTGGTGTTATAAGAAACTGCCAAACTGTCTTCCAAAGTGGTTGTACCATTTTGCGTTCCTACCACTAATGCTGAGCCTTCCTCTTGCTCTACATCCTTCACCAACATTTGGTCTTGTCAGTGTTTTGGATGTTTTGGCCAATTTTTTCCTAATTAGTATGAAGGAGTATCTCGTTATTTTAATTTGCATTAGGGAATGACATATGATGTGGAGTATCATTTCGTATGCTTATTTGCTATCTCTATGTCTTCTTTGGTGAAGAGTCTGTTCAGGTCTTTTGCTCATTTTAAAATTAGGTTATTCACTTTCTCATTGATTAGTTTTAAGAGTTCTTTGTAAATTTCGGTTAACATTCCTTATCAGATACATATTTTGTAAATTTTTCTCCCAATCTGTGACTTGTCTTCTTATCCTCTTGACAATTTCCTTCTCAGAGAAGTTTTTAATTTTAATGAAGTCCACATTATCAATGATTTCTTTCATGGATTGTGCTTTTTTGTTGTATCTCAAAAGTCATTGCCATACCCAAGGTCACCTAGATTGCCTCCTATGTTATGTTCTAAAAGTTTTTAGTTTTGCATTTTACATTTAGGTCTGTGATCCATTTTGAGTTAATATTTTTGTGAAGGGTGTAAAGTCAGTGTCTAGATTCTTTTTTTTTTTTTGCATGTGGGTGTTCAGTTGTTCTAGCACTATTTGTTTAAAAGACGATATTTTCTCCATTTTGTTGCCTTTGCTCTTTTGTCAAAGATAAGTTGACTATATTTATTACATGGGTTTATTTCTGGGCTCTCTATTCTGTTCCATGATAATCTATTTATCTATCCTTCCACCCATACACACTGTCTTGATTACTGTAGATTTATAGTAAGTCTTGAACTTGGGTAGTGACAATCCTGCAACTGTTTCTTCTCCTTTAATGTTATGTTGGCTATTCCGGGTCTTTTGACCAGCCATATAAACTTTAGGATCGGTTTGTCAATATCCACAATATAACTTGCTGTGATTTTTATTGGGATTGTATTGAATCTATAGACCAAATTGGAAAGACCTGATGTCTTGATATATTGGGTCTTTCTATCCATAACATGGAACATCTTTCCATTTATTTAGTTCATCTCTGACTTCTTTACTCAGAGTTTTGTAATTTTCCTCATATACATTTTGTACACATTTTGTTAGATTTATACATAAGTATTTACTTTTCTTGGGTGCTAATGTAAATGGAATTGTGTTTTTATTTCCAAATTCCATTTGTTCATTACTGATATATAAGAAGGTGGTTGACTTTTGTTGTTAACCTTATATCTAGCAGCCTTGTTGTAATTGCTTATTAGTTCTAGGAAGATTTTTTTTTGGTATATTCTTTTGAATTTTCTACTTAGGTAATCAAGTCATTTGCAAATAAAGACAGTTTTATTTATTCCTTCCTAATCTGTACACATTTTATTTCCTTTTCTTGTCTTATTAGTTAAGACTTTCAATATGATGTTGAAAAGGGATGGTGAAAGGAGACATCCTTTCCTTGTTCCTGACCTTAGTGAGACAACTTTGAATTTCTCACCATTAAGTATGATGATAGTTGCAGGTTCTTTGTAGATGTTCTTTATCAAGTTGAGGAAGTTCCCCTCTATTCCTAGTTTGCTGAGAGTTTTTATTATGGATGGGTATTTGACTTTATCAGATGCTTTTTCTGCATGTATTGACATAATCATGTGATTTTTCTTCTTTAGCCTGTAAATGTGATGGATTAAATGATTTTTATATCAATATTTATATATATAATATATAATACAACTTTTATATTATATATTGCGTATTAAATGATTTTTGAATATTGAACCAGGCTTGCATACCTGGGATAAATCCCACTTGGTTGTGGTGTATAATTATTTTTATATATTGTTGAATTTGATTTGCGAATATTTTGTTGAGGATTTTGCATCTATGTTTTAAGAGATGTTGGTTTGTAGTTTCCTTTTCTCGTAATGTCTTTCTCTGGTTCTGGTATTAGAGTAAGACTGGTCTCAGAATGAGTTAGGACATATTCCTTTTGCAACTATCTTCTGGAAGAGATTGTAGAAAATAAGCGTAATTTCTTCCTTAAGTGTTTGGTAGAATTCACCAGTGAACCCATCTGGACCTGGTGCTTTCTATTTTGGAAGGTTATTAATTATTGATTCAATTTCTTCAATAGATATAAGGCTATTCAGGTTGTCTATTTCTTCTTGTGTGAGTTTTGACAGATTGTCTTTTTTATTGAAGTGTAGTTGATATACAATGTTATATTATTTTTAGATGCATAACATAGTGATTCGACAATTCTATACATTATGTAATGATCACCACAATAAGTGTAGTTACCATCTGTTACTATACAAAATTATTAAAATATTATTGACTATATTCCCTATGCTGTACTTTTCATCCTCTGACTTATTTATTTTATAACTGGAAGTTTGTGCCACTCACTCTTCTTCACCTATTACACCCATTCCCCCACTTCCTCCCCTCTAGCAATCACCAGCTTGTTTTCTGTATTAATGAGTCTGTTTCTGTTTTTGTTTGTTTTGTTTTTTAGATTCTACATATAAGTGATATCATACAGTATTTGTCTTTCTCTGTCTGATTTATTTCACTTAGCATAATAACCTCTAGGTTTCCATGTTGTGAATGGCAAGATTTCTTTCTTTTTTATCACTGAGTAATATTCCATTGTGTATATATAACACATCTTCCTTATGCATTCATCTATCAATAGACATGTAGGTTGCTTCCATATCTTCATTATTGTAAATAGTGCTACAGTAAACATAGAGATGCACATATCTTTTCAAATTAGTGTTTTTATTTTCTTTGGGTAAATACTCAGTAGTGGAATTATTGGATAATATACTTCTATTTTTAATTTTTTGAGGAAACTCCATATTGTTTTCCATAGTGGCTGCACTAATTTACATTCCCACCAACAGTGTACAATGGTTCCCTTTTCTCCGCATCCTTGTCAACACTTGTTATTTCTTGTCTTTTTGATACTAGCCATTCTTACTGGTGTGAGGTAATATCTCATTGTGGTTTTAATTTTCATTTCCCCGATAACTAGTGATGTTGAGCATTTTTTCATTTGTCTTTTGACCATCTGTATGTCTTCTTTGGAAAAATGTCTATTCATGTCCCTGTCCATTTTTAAAATCAGATTATTTGCTTTTTTGATGTTGGGTTGTATGAGTCCTTTATATGTTTTGGATATTAACCTGTTATTGGATACATCCTTGGCAAATACCTTCTCCCATTCTGTAGCTTGCCGTTTTGTTTTGTTGATGGTTTCCTTCACTGTGCAAAAGATTTTTAGCTTGATGTAGTCCCATTTGGTTATTTTTGCTTTTGTTTCCCTTGCCTGGGGAGACATATCCAGGAAAATATTGCTAAGGCTGATATCCATGAATTTACTACCTATGTTTTCTCTTAAGGAGTTTTATGGGTTCAGGTCTTACATTTAAGTCTTTAATCTGTTTTGAGTTTATTTTTGTGTATGGTGTGAGAAAGTGGTGCAATTTCATTCTTTTGCATGTAGCTCTATAGTTTTCTCAGAACTATTTATTCAACAGATTCTCTTTCCCATTGTATATTCTTTCCTTCTTTGTCATAGATTAATTGACCATAGAAGTGTGGGTTTATATCTGAGCTCTCATTTGTGTTCCATTGATCTATGTGTTTATTTTTGTGCCAGCACCATAATGTTTTGATTACTATAGCTTTGTAGTATAGTTGGAAATCTGGGATTGTGATACCTCCAGCCTTGTTTCTCTTTCTCAAGTTTGTTTTGGCTATTCGAGGTCTTTTGTGGTTCTATACAAATTTTAGGATTTTTTTTTGCTTTAGTTCTGTGAAAAATATTGGTATTTTGATAGGGATTGCATTGAATCTATAGATTACTTTGGGTAGTATGGACATTTAAACAATATTAATTCTTCCAATCCATGAGCATGGTATATCTTGCCATTTACTTGTGTTGTCTTCAATGTCTTTCAACATTGTCTTACAGTTTTCAGAGTATAAGTCTTTCATTGCCTTGGTTAAATTTATTCCTAGGTATTTTATTCTTTTTGATGCAATTATAAATAAGATTATTTTCTTAATTTCCCTTTCTGCTATTTTGTTGTTAGTATATTGAAATGCAAAAGATTTCTGTACATTGATTTTGTATCCTGATACTTCACCGAAGTCATTTATTAGTCACAATGGGTTTTTTTTGGTAGAGTCTTTAAGGTTTTTTATATATACTGTCATGTCATCTTCAAATAGTGACAGTTTTACTTCTTCCTTATCACTTTGGATGACTTTTGATCTTTTCTTGTCTGATTTCTGTGGCTGGGATTTCCAGTACTATGTTGAATAAAAGTGGTGAGAGTGGACATCCTTGTCTTTTTCCTTATCTTAGAGGAAAAACCGAAAGCTTTTCAACATTGAGTATGATATTAGCTGTGGGTTTCTCTATATGGCTTTTATTATGTTGAGGTATATTCCTTCTATACCCACTTTGTTGTTTTTATCATAAATGGATGTTGAATGTTTTCAAATGCTTTTTCTGCATCTATTGTGATAATCATATGATTTTATCTTCTACTTTACTATTTTACTAATGTGATGTATCACCTTGATTGATTTGTGTATATTGAACCATATTTCCTCTCCTGGAATAAATCCCCCTTGATCATGGTGGATGGTTCTTTTCGTGTATGTTTGAATTCAGTTTGCTAACATCTTGTTGAAGATTTTTTGCATCTATGCTCATCAGGGATATTGGTCTGTAATCTTCTTTTTTGTAGTGTCTTTGTCTGGTTTTGGTATCAAAGTATGCTGACCTCATAGAATGAATTTGGAAGTATTCCTTCTTCTTCTCTTTTTTGGAATAGTTTGAGAAGGATAGGTATTAACTCTTCTTTAAATGTTTGGTAGAATTTACCTGTGAAACCATCTGATCCTGGACTTTTGTTTGTCAGGAGTTCTTTGATTACCGATTCAATTTCATTAATAGTCATCAATTTGTTCAGATTTTCTATTTTTTTCTTGATTCAGTTTTGGAAGACTGTATGATTCTAGGAATTTATGCATTTTTTTCTAAGTAGTCCAATTTGTAGGCATATAATTTTCATACTATTTTCTTATAATCCTTTGTATTACTGTGGTGTTTGTTGTAACTTCTCTTTCATTCCTGATTTTATTTATTTGGGTCCTTTCTTTGTTCTTGATGAATCAAAACAAAGTTTTATCAACTTTGTTTATATTTTCAAAAAACCAGCTCCTAGTTTCATTGATCTTTTCTATTTTTTTAGTTTCTATTCTTTTTTTTAGGGGGGAGGGGCAGAAGGAGAGGGAGAGAGAGAATCCCAAGCAAGCTCCACACCCAGTGTGGGGCCCGACATGAGGCTTGATCTCACAATCCTGAGACCATGGCCTGAGCCGAAATCAAGAGTCAGATACTTAACCAACTGAGCCACCCAGGCAACCTAGTTTCTATTCTATTTCTTTCTCTCTCTTTTTAAAATTTTTTTATTATATTATGTTAGTCACCATACAGTACATCCCTGGTTTCTGATGTAAAGTTCGATGATTCATTAGTTGCGTATAACACCCAGTGCACCATGCAATACGTGCCCTCCTTACTACCCATCACCAGCCTATCCCATTTCCCCATCCCCCTCCCCTCTGAAGCCCTCAGTTTGTTTCTCAGAGT
>NW_024423564.1:5473255-5517611 GCF_017311325.1 Ursus maritimus
GTCTCAGTCTGGTTCCAGTGAGCACACTGGAGCTTCGGATCTCCGTTTCAGTCTGGTGGCGCATGTTCCCCGGCTTACTGTCTCAGTCTGCTCTCTCATGGGTGCCAGTCCGAGAGTCCGCCCGCTCCCCCGTGCAGGTGGCTACCGCTTCCCGGCGCCCGAACGCGGCGGCTCCCTCCCCCTTCCGTTTATCTTCCTATATCTGTGCGCGGTTTCACGGCTCCCCGCTTCATACCTCAATACTCGGCGCTGGAGATGTTCATTTGTAGAGATCCAGATGTATCTTCCTGCGTCTCATGCTGATTCCATGGATGTTCAGGCTGGTCTGGTACCTATTCAACTCGACTCAGGGGACCGGGTGAAAAAGGGGTCCCCTA
This sequence comes from Ursus maritimus, assembly GCF_017311325.1. Taxonomy (NCBI): domain Eukaryota; kingdom Metazoa; phylum Chordata; class Mammalia; order Carnivora; family Ursidae; genus Ursus; species Ursus maritimus. Next base: position 5,473,633 of record NW_024423564.1, read on the forward strand.
CTCCTCCACCATCTTAACTCCTCCTTCTCTATTCTATTTATTTCTGCTCTTATATGTATTATTTCCTTCTTTCTACTAACTTTGGTGTTTGTTTGCTCTTCTTTTTCTTTTTCTTTTTCTTTTAGGTATGAGGTTAGATTGTTTGAGATTTTTCTTGTTTCATGAGTTAGGCCTGTATCACTGAAAACTTCCCTTTTAGAACTGCTTATGCTGTACCCCAAAGATTTTGGAATGTTGTGTTTCCAATTTCATTTGTCTCAAGGTATTTTTTAAATTTTCTCTTTGATTTCTTTATTAACCCATTGTTTTGTTTAGTAACATGCTTGGCCTCTGTGTGTTTACATTTCTGTTAGTTCTTTCTTACAATTAATATCTAGTTTTATTTCATTTTGATTAGAAAAGATGCTTGACATGATTTTGGTCTTTTAAAATTTATTGAGACTTGTTTTGTGGCCTGACATGTGATCTATCTGTCCTGGACAATGTTCCACATGCATTTGAAAAGAATGTGTATTCTGCTATTTTTGGATGGAATTTTCTGTATATATCTGTGAGGTTCATCTGGTCTAATGCAGTGTTCAAAGCCACTCTTTTCTTATTGACTTTCTGATTGGACAACTGTTTCCTTATTGATTTTCTCTCTGAATTATGTATCCATTGATGTTAAGTGGGGTGTTAGATACCCCTACTATTATTATATTACTGTCAATTTCTCCCTTTATATCTGTTAATATTTGCTTATACATTTAGGTGCTCCTGTGTTGGATGCATAGATATTTATAATTTTTTTATATCCCCTTGGTAAATTGATCCCTTTGTTGTTACATATTGCCCCTTTTTTTCTTGTTACAGTCTGCTTTAAATTCCATTTTATTTAAATATTGCTAAACCCAAAAAACTTTGTTTTGTTTTGCTTCCATTTGCATGGAATATCTTCTGCCGTCCCTTCACTTTTAGTCAATATGTGTCTTTAGGTCTGAAGTGAATCTCTTGTAGGCAGCATATAGATGGGTCTTGTTTTTTTATTCATTTGGTCATCCTATGTCTTTCAATTGGGGCATTTACATTTAAAGTAATTATCGATAGGTATGTACTGTCTTTTTGTTCATTGTTTTATGATTGTTTTTGTGGTTCTTCTGTTTCTTTATTTTTCTATTGCTCTCTTCCGTTGTGGTTTGATGGCTTTCTTTAGTGTTACGCTGGCATTCCTTTCCCTTTTTTGTGTCTGTATCTATTATAGGTTCTTAGTTTGTGGTCACCATGATGTTCACATGTAACACCCTATGTATATAGCAGTTTATTTTAAGCTGATATTTGCTTAAGTTCTCAAATGCATTCTAAAAACACATTTTTACTCCCCACTCCCTGTCTTATATATATGATGTCACATTTTACATCTTTTTATTTTGTGAATCTCTTGACTAATTTTTATTTTTTTTATTTTTATTTTTATTTTTATTTTTAAGATTTTATTTATTTATCTGACAGAGATAGAGACAGCCAGCGAGAGAGGGAACACAAGCAGGGGGAGTGGGAGAGGAAGAAGCAGGCTCATAGCGGAGGAGCCTGATGTGGGGCTCGATCCCACAACGCCGGGATCACGCCCTGAGCCGAAGGCAGACGCTTTAACCGCTGTGCCACCCAGGCGCCCCTCTTGACTAATTTTTATAGATATAATTGACTTTACTACTTTAGCGTTTTAACCTTCATACTAGCTTTATAAATGATTGATCTATTACTATATGTTTGCTTTTATCAGTGAAATTTTTCCCCCTTATAGTTTTCTTACTTCTAGTTATGGCTTTCTCTTTTCCACTTAAATAAGTCCATTTAGTATTTCTTATAAGGCTGTTTTAGTGGTGATTAGCTCCGTTAACTTTTGTTTGTTTTGGAAACTCTTTTTCTCTCTTTTAATTCTGAATGATAATCTTACCAGGTAGGGTATTCTTGGTTGTAGGTTTTTTCCTTTCATCACTTTGAATATATAATGTCACTTTCTTCTGGCTTGCAAAGTTTCTATTAAAAAATCAGCTGATAGTCTTATGGGGTTTCCCTTGTACATAACTGTTTGCTTTTCTCTTGCAGCTTTTAGGATTCTCTTTATGTCTAGGTTTGACATTTTAATTATTATGTACCTTGTTGTGGACCTCTTTGGGTTCATCTTGTTTCTGTGCTTCCTTGTCTTTCCTGGTCTGTTTCCTTCTCTAGGTTAGGGAAGTTTTCAGCTATTATTTCTTCAAATAATTTTCCTATCCTTTTATCTCTCTTTCTCTCTTTTTTATTATGTTATGTTAGTCACCATACAGTACTTCATTAGTTTTTGATGTAGTGTTCCATGATTCATTGTTTGCGTATAACACCCAGTGCCCTTTTATCTCTCTCTTCTTCTCTGGAAACTTTATAATATGGATGTTAGCATGCTTGATATTGTCACAGAAATCCCTTAACCTATCCTCATTTTTTAATTTTGCAGTTCAACTTGATTGCTTTCTTTTACCCTGTCTCCCAGAACACTGATCCATTCTTCTGCAACCTCTAATTTGTTGTTGATTCCCTCTAGTGTATTTTTCATTTCAATTATTGTATTCTTCAGCTCTAACTAGTTCTTTACATATCTATCATCTATCTATCTATCATCTATCTATCTATCTATCTATCTATCTATCTATCTATCTATCATCTATCTATCTATCTATCTATCTATCTATCTATCATCTATCTACACACACACACACACACACACACACACACACACACATATTCTCTTTTTGTTGAAGTTCTCATAGACTTTATCCACTCTTCTTTCAAGTTCAGTGAGCATCTTTGTGACCATTACTTTGAACTTTTTAACAGACAGATTGCTTATCTCTATTTCACTTTTTCTGTGGTTTTATTTTGTTCTTTTGGAATATATTATTTGGAGCATATCTGTCTTCTCATTTTGTCTGACTCTTTATGTTTCTTTCTATGTATTAGGTAGGTTGGCTACATCTCCTGATCTTGAAAGTAATGGCCTTAGGCAGAAGGGGTCCTTTGGTGGCCTGTAGTGTAATACTCCTGGTCATCAGAACCAGTTGTCCCCTGTGTGGCTGCACATGCCCTCCTGTTATGGCTGAGCTGTGACTACCACAGGTACACTGGTGGGCGAGCTAGCCTTCAACCCATCTGTCTGCAGTGACTCTTTGCAACTGCTGTGGGTATACTGGTGGGTTTGCTCCTGGGGTGACTAGCTGAGAGGCCTAACAGCAGCTATTGCAGGCATACTTCTGTGTGGGTTAGCCAAACCCCTCCTTGGTGTGGGAGATGCTTTGGAGGGGCACCAGTCCTGGCCGGAGCTGCCTACTTGGTATGGTGGGGCAGAAGTTACTTTGGGGGCATCCTGGTCCTGGTCGGTGTGACACAATAGGAACTGCTTTGGAGGGGCACATGCCAGGGTGGGTGCATTGGATGGGGTAAATCTACAAAGGAACACTGGAGTGGGGCAAGTGGTGCTAGCAAGTAGATGGGGAGTGTCAGAACTGCCTCCCACAAGATCTAGCCACCTGGACTGAGGAAGGGCAAGAAAAATGGCACCTGTTGGCGCTTCAGTTCCCAGAGAAATCTCCTGCAGACCCTTGACCCTCTGGCACACATCCTAAAATTGGTCAGTAGATCTCCTTCATGTATAACCCAGGCACTTTTCAGATTGCAGTTCTGTCCTGGGTCTTGGGCTGAGTGATAAAGTGTACTGTCTTTTTAAGGGTGGAGACTCAGTTTTCTATAGCACTCCTTTTCTCAGGAGTTTAGCTTTACTGATTTTCAAAGCCAGACTCTATGGGGATGCGTTCTTCCAGTGTGGGTCCCCAGGGCCAGGGTGCCCAGCATGAGGCTTGATCCCCTGGCTCCTCCTGCTTGTGATGTCCCTTCCCTTTTTGGGTCACTGCACTGGGGCTCTGGTTTCTGACTGTGTCTCTGTTCCTTTTACCCTCCTCAATGTGGCATTCTCTTTATGACTTTAGCTGTGGAAGATCTGTTCTGCCAGTCTTCAGATTGTTTCCACAGTGATTTGCAATACATATAGTTGTTGCTTTGGTGTGTCCACAGGAGGAAAGGAGTTCAGTATCCTACTTTTAATCTTGTAGGTTTCTTGTAGATAACATTTAGTTGGGTCTTGTTTTTTGATTCACTCTGGCAATCTGTTTTTTGATTGGTTTAGACCATTTTTGTTTCAGGATGGTATTGGTAGTAGTTGGATTAATATCTACCATATTACAATAAATAGCAAGTGTTGGCAAGGATGTGGAGAAAAGTGAACTGTTGTGTGCTGTTGGTGGGACTATAATGCTGGTGCAGCCACTATGGGAAACAGTATGGAGACCCCTCAAAAAATTAAAAATAGAGCTACCATATGATTCAGCAATTCCACTTCTGGGTATTTATCCAAAGAAAATGAAAACACTAAATTTAAAAGATATATGTTTCCCATGTTCACACAGCATTATTTACAATAGCCAATATATGGAAACAACCTAAATGTCCATTGATGGAAGAATGGATAAAGACATTGTGATACACACACACACACACACACACACACACACACACACACAGGAATATTATTCAGCCGTAAAAAAGAAGGAAGTCTTGCCATTTGTAATATCATGGATGGACCTCAAAGGCATTATATAAATGAAATAAGTCAGATAGAGAGAGACAAATCCTGTACAAACTCTCTTATATGTGGAATCTAAAAAACAAAAACAAAACAACCAAGCTCATAGATATAGAGAACAGATTGGTGGTTGCCAGAGGTGGGGGTAGGAGAAATGGGTGAAGGGGTTAACAGGTTAAAAAAAAAAAAAGAATTAGGGGCGCCTGGGTGGCACAGCGGTTAAGCATCTGCCTTCGGCTCAGGGCGTGATCCCGGTGATCTGGGATCGAGCCCCACATCAGGCTCTTCTGCTATGAGCCTGCTTCTTCCTCTCCCACTCCCCCTGCTTGTGTTCCCTCTCTCGCTGGCTGTCTCTATCTCTGTCGAATAAATAAATAAAATCTTTTAAAAAAAAAGAATTAAATCAAAATTCTAAACAGAAGATCAATAGTACAATAGCATGTCAAAAGAAGTAAAGGCTCCTAGGTGGGTGCCAATATGGAGAATTTGTTTAAGGCAGTAAACCATGCAAGTGTGGCTGAAATGGCAGAGCATGGAGAGAGGGGAGGTAGCTGAAGTTGCAGAGGTGAGCTGGAGACAGAGCATGCATAGACTTGAGAGAAATTCATGACGATGATTTTGGTTTTTTTCTAAGAGCAGAGTGAAGCCCAAAAAGGAATTTAGTCATGTAGTGGCATGATGATAATTGCATTTTTAAAAGATCACTCTGGGTACTGTATGGAGAACAGGTTAGATTAGATTAGAAGACTCAAAGAAACCTATTAAGAAAGGATTTTGAAAAATCTAAAAAAAGGGATGATAACTCTCATTAAAGTCATGGTATGGAGATGGAAGGAAGATAACGGGCTCATGAGAAATAAAAGGGAACATCACATTGCCCTCTTTCCAGACCACATTCCAGGCACACATACCATGGTCCATCTGAATACAGCCACTGTCTAGTGTATGATACCCCTGAAAGTCCATGATTATTAGCTATAATAGAACTTTCCGGTTCAAATTCACACCCCATGTTCCATCCTGTGATTAGTTGATTTCATAAGAGGCAGGAGAAAAACAGTTTGTGATATGTCACAATATGTATACTTTGCCTCCTGGAACTGGCAAATGACAGGTGGTGGGAGGAATATTGACATCCAGCAGGCCACAGTTGAAAGGGGAAAGGCTCATTCACTCCACGGAGGCCCTTGTTTAAAAACCTACCAAACCTGGAAACTCAATTTGCTTCGCTAAGCAGCCCTTCCTCCCATGTGTTGAAAGAACTGTAAAAATCAACAAATCAATCAATCAGTCAGGACTTTCTATAAACAGTTCCATGAAATACACAATGTCCTTAAAAGAATGCATTAACCTTTTAAAATGCAGTACCCATAACTCAACACAATGCCCAGTCCATTAATCCTCTAAATAATGATAATAAGGAGGATGGCAGGGATTATCTTGTATTAGGGGGATACCAGATAGGCAAAGAGGAGAAAGAGTATGAGAACAAATTTTTTGTGATTATGCTTAATATATGATATTATTTGTTATTGGTCTAAATTGGGTTATAAACTGTAACCTGCAAGCTAAGTCCAGCCCACCATCTGATTTTGTGAGTAAAGTTTTATTGGAACATAGCCACACCCATTTGTTTATGAGCTGTCTATGGCTGTTTTCATGCTCATAGCAGCAGTTAAGTAGATGCAAAATTGTATGGCCCACAAATCCTAAAATATTTACATGTACAGTCTGTTGATGAGCCCATCAAAGACATTCTCTAGATCTGTTAGTGTTTTTGAGCTCAAGCATTTCTTTTTTATTCTTAGAATTTTCATATCTCTGCTTATGAATAACCCATCTGTTCTTGCGTGTTGTCTCCTCTGTCCATTAGAGCTCTTAGTATATTAACCATAGTTGTTTTAAATTCCTGGTCTGATAGTTCCAACATCACTGCCATATCTAAGTCTGGTTCTGATGCTTGTTCTATCTCTTCGAATGGTATCTTTTGCCTTTCAGTATGCCTTGAAATTTTTTTGTTTATAGCCAAACATGAGAGACTATGGACTCTGGGAAACAAACTGAGGGCTTCAGAGGGGAAGGGGGTTGGGGAACGGGAGAGGCTGGTGATGGGTATTAAGGAGGGCACGTATTGCACGGTGCACTGGGTGTTATATGCAAGTAATGAATCATGGAACTTTACATCAAAAACTAGGGATGTACTGTATGGTGACTAACATAATATTAAAAAAATATTATTAAAATAAATAAATAAATACATAATAAAAAATAAAGCCAGATATGATGTAATGGATAGAAGGAATTCTGGTAAATGGCTTATAGTGATGTGGTGGTAAGGTGTGTGTGTGTGGGGGGACTGTTCTATAGTTCTATGATTAAGTCTCAGTCTTTGGTGAGCCTGTGCCCCTTGACTGTGACATTTACTAATGTTGCTGTGACAGGGAGAACTTATGTCGGACAGGGTGACTACAGGGGGCTAGCGTTGGGTATTTTGCACCTCCCAGGTCAGCTAGGCTAAAATCCTAGCAGGTTAGCATCTGGTAAAATGGTTTCTCTTGAGGTTAGCCTTGTTGAAAACAGAATGTTTTGTTGTATTTCAAAATGGTTACTTTGTCCTCCTCCTGCTGAAAGCTCTAGGGAATTTTTCTCTGCTATTCACCGTAAGATCCTGCTAGAGTTCCTACAGGTAGAATAAAAGTATGTGGGCAGGGACATCCTATGAGTGGGCCCCCATTTTAACTTTCAGACCCGCCCACATAGAGCCTCCAGCATCTCATCAATTACAGGTTAGGTGTTCTGACCCTGGTGCTGGTTTTCATGGAGGTTTCTGCTTATGTAAGTTGTGCTTCTGTGTATTTGCCTGTCTCTCCAATCTTGGGGACAGTGGTTTTTCCCTCTGACCACACTCTTCTGAGGTATCTAGAGGAATTGCTGATTTTTCAGTTTTTTCAGCTTTTTATTTTGCTCAGATGGACTGGTGACTTCTAAGCTCCTACACCCTGGATTGAGAATCAGAAGTCCCCCAAATAATTTATTTTCACAGTGAGAATCTAAGAAGATTAGTATTATTATTTAAAGACAAAGACAAAGATGTTTTGACTCTTGCCAAACATCTTGAGGACAGGGGAGCCAGAGTCTGAGTCCAAGCAACCTGACCCTGGGATGACTCTAAAGCTGATTCTCTTTATCAGAACACAATGCTTATCTCTTAGATACCTAGTATTCTGTTCAATTGTTGTAAACATTCCAGTGGAGAAGGTTTCTTTGCCTTCTTTACCCATCCATTCTAATGTAGGACATTTTTAGGGGTCAAGAAGTCCCTTCCGAGATTTAATATGCATCTCTTGAGGTGACAGTATAAATTCCTCTGTCCACATTTCTGAAGCAATGAGAACAGCCGTTTGGCACTATCTTTATAATATCTTTGTACATTTCCCTTGAAATCTTGGATCAAGCTCTCTGAGTCAGAAGGAAAAGCAACTTAAAAAATAGCACACACATGTGTGAACAGTTATCACCAAGATAGATATGTACAGGGCAAAGTTGTACTCAATTCTCTTGTAAAGTAAGCTAACTTCATTATCTGTAGACCAGATTGCCTTAATGCCGTATGCTATCGTAATTTGTCTCACTCTTACCCCAAACCAATCTGGAATGACACAGTTAAGCCCCCAGCTGGTGATTTCAGGGTTGAAGAGATGACCTGGCCATCAGCACCAAGCCCCACCATATTTGATGCTGAGTCCTAATGGATGACAGGGGTGTGACGACTGAGGAATAGGCCAGAGAAGAGCAAAATCTGACTGGGTGAGGTTGAATGCTACATGAAATGGCCAGGTTGTACAGTTCTCCCATGAGTCTTCCCAGAGCCTGCCCATCATCAGAGTCCATGTTCTTGGGGACCCTTGAGTAACAGAATGTTTCTCAGACTTTAATCTCTTCTGTTGGTTTAGCTCTTTGGTACTTTATTGAAAAAGCCTACCTACATCTATCCAGGAGGATTATATAATATGATTGAAATAAAGATCGCTCTCATTTGCTGGTGAAGGACTGGTATGGTCTATTTTAATTTGTTTCCAGTCTCCAAATCTCTTGTGTCAAAACTTTCTTTTTGCTACTTCTCTTGGAGGGGCACTACACAGAAAGACGTTATTTGATGGGTCAGAAGATCCTGTAGCATCATAAGTCATGAACACAAATATTTTAGGCTTTTGTTTGCTCCTCTGTTCTTTCATGTCTCTGGCCTTGGGTCTGTGAACTAAAGGAAAAAAGTTTCCCAAGACCAATAGTAATAGTAAATGAGTTAAGCTATACCAGGATCATACCTGCCCGGTATCCCTTTTTGGTCTTGTGAAACTTCCGTCTTTTTCAAGGCACACATTGCCACTCCGATCAGTGTGATGAGGGCCATCTCCAGACCCGTGGTCATGTAGGCCTCCTGTCCCATAGTGCAACTGTGACTGCTGTATTAGCTAGGCAGTTGCCCCCAGACATGGACTTCCTTAGTGTGTCCCTCAATTTTCAGCACAAGCACCCCATCCTTGCTGCCAAGTTAAGGCCCCTCCTTGGCCTCAAACTGACCATCAACACATCAGTGCAGGAACCAATTGGAACTTTGTACTGAATAAAAAGTTTGGGTCTAACACAAGGATCCCAGTCAGTTACCCTTTTCCTTTTATCAACCCATTAATGACATCTAAATCAGTGTCCTAAGCCTCTGTTCAAAGACCACGATTCTGTAAAGTATCTACTACTCTTCTAAGTGTTCCAACTACACTTGATTTACTTTCCTTCCTTCATCTGGTTGGTCTGTCTTGCCCTGTTTGACAGACAGCTCTAGAGTATGATTTTTGTTGAGGAATATCTTATATGGATAGCTCTTCTGTTAAGAGTACAAATTCCCATAGTTATTTCATAGAGCAATAGAGGATGTATACGACTCCAAAGTCCATGTTTTTAACTATATTATTTCCCTGTTATCTACAGATAGGAGTATTATTTTGGTGGGAGAATATTTTATACATATAGCTCTTCTGTGCAGAGTGTAAATTCCCAAAGTTGGTTCATAGAGATACATAGGATATGCAAAAAAATTAATCCACTAGCTATTTCAGTCATTGTTGATCCACGTTTTTAACATTTTTTCTTTCAAAGGAGGATTTTAAGCAAGAGCATATAACAAGCAGTGAGGCAAAAAAGAGCATGTCACATTTGAGGAAGAGGAGGGGATTGGAGGGCCTGAAGCACAAGGGGTAGAATGATCGAAGATGCAGGGGATGAGCCTCTGGGATAGGATGGGGCCAAGGCAGGAAGGCATCACACACCTCGCTGTAAGTTTTCTTCCCTCTGTGGCGACCTCAGTAGTCTGGTCATTAGCCCTTTTTCTTTACAACCTGGAGAACTGGACCAGGTCCTGATGGATCTCAGCAACCGACCGGCAACCTAAAAGAACAGTTAACAAGCTTATTTCTTTAAAACACCAGTAACCCACCCCATCATGGATAATGGGATGATTCAGTGGGAACGAGCCTGATTTGATCTTTGTGCTCACCCTGAAAAAACATTATGCATGCCAGATGAATAATGTGATTCTGATTGCCTGGAGAATTATTTTGTGAGTCTGTGCCCGAGTCCTCTTAACACAGCCATGTTCAAAATGGCATAGTAAAAATGTAGAAACACTATTTTAGCATTTGAAAAATCAATTCATACATGCCATAGATACACTTGGCCTTTATCCAAGTGCTGATAAAGCTCAGGGATATAGGAAGTATGTGTCAGGGAAAAATATGAGTCAGGAATAAGAGATGGGATGAGCATTTCATACAGCGGTTGCCTTCTAAGAGAAAGTGCTGCAAAATGTAACACTTCTTTAGTGGAGGATCTTAATTAAAATGCAAAATTAGAACTGTAGCTGAGATTAGAAGCAGGGATTGAAGAGAGCAACGTCGGATAAGACGCATGACGAGGAAGGAGAAAGAGAGGGTAGTCTGTTGGTGCAGACTGGAGAGTTGTGACCTTGAGTAGACAGGAAATCCCTGGTGATAAGGCAGAAAGACTCGAAGGCCAGGATGTGTAATGATAAACTTGAAGTTTTTTCCACATGTATGATGTGTGCACCTTCACCTCCCAAAATACAGCTTTAGCAAAATGTATTACTCACGAAAATAGAACTAACGAGAGGGTTCCTTTCCCCTCTAAAAACCATGCCTGGGTTGATTGTAGTGGACAGAAACGGCAGGCATGGGATGCATAAGTAACCCACAAGCTGAAGTCATTCAGCAGAAGCAGGAATTTGGTGCCAGAGGCAGCTCTCCTCGGAATGGACAGTGGTCTTAAGAGCTTTGGGTTTCCCCAGGGCAGAGAATAGTGGGTTTTCCTAGCAGGCACATCTATTCAAGGAGCACAGAGAATGCCAAAATATGATCTTTGGTTATATAACATAATAAAAATAATATTTAAATGATGTAAAAATGTTTCAGTAGTTGCATCCAGGTTATGTTATGACTCCATTTTGAGACCGTTTGACACATAAGCCTTCGTAATGTTTCTGTACTTACTCGACTCTCATCAGATTGGTTTCTGGGTCTCATGTAGTACCAAGGGCACTGCCCTGCCTTTGGCAGAGGCTCAGTAGAAGTTTGAGAGAGAATGCGTATTTGTAATTTTTTCATTACTGTAAATTAGGAGGCTTTACCCTGAAATGTTTTGGCTACTTTAAAGTGAAGTGGGTAGTCACACATTCTTTCAGCTTCTGCTGGTCTTGGAAGCTCCTTGTCTCTCCAACCATCAGAGGGAGAGATGAACCATGAGAGACCATGGATTCCAGGAAAGAAACTGAGGGTCTCAGAGGGGAGGGAGGTGGGGGGATTGGGATAGGCCGGTGATGGGTATTAAGGAGGGCACATGTTGCAATGAGCACTGGGTGTTATATGCAAACAATGAATCCTGGAACACATCAAAAACTAAGGATGTACTGTATGGTGACTAACATAACGTAACATAATAAAGGGAAGTGAGTATTTCCTAAAGACAAACCTCAAAACGTTCATACAAAGTGCAAATAGAGGCCTCCTCCCAGGGCTGTGATGTTATAGGGTCATAAGGGAAATATATCACACATCTCCAGGGGAATTAGGAGAGAGAAATCGTATCAACTGATTCCTCCTGGGTGCTAATTTTTTTCTGTTATTCCTGGGTGTGTGGAAGGGCTAAAGGGTACCAGAATCTTGGCGTTTTCACACTATGATTTTGCATCTTAGTGAGTTCCACCAAAAGCCCAGTCCCCCAGCCCAAGATCCCTTCTTCCCAAGGGCTAGCCTGGGCGCCGGGGAGCGGGGGACTCTTATGCAGAGGATGCCAATGGATGCCCTTCTGCCTGAGTTTCCTATTCTTTCTCATCTCTGTCCCATGTTTGGTTGTGATTACTCATTTTTCTACATATGCATTGAAAACAATACATTCTCATTGTACAATAGTTAGAAGGAGGGGAATATAAACTGTCAGCCTTACACAGGCTCACAATTCTGTTTTTTCTCTGCCCCTTTAAAAAAAGGACACTCTCCACTCTGTTTCAGAAGGAGATTTTCCAACCACCATTTCTACCCCAGAGATTGTTAAGTGTAAACTTTTAGTTGAATAAAAAAACTTTGTTATTGTGAATTCCCCCACCAGGCTTCTGTTAAAAGAAGATTAGACGTCATTTCTCAAAGATGGGAGAAAATATTTGGGGGAGCAGGAGAAGTCATCTGAACCTCCTGGAATCTGTAGAAACTTATGGTCTACCCATCCTTCGCCCCCCTCCCTCCCAGGGGCAAAACACACCAATACGATGTCTGTTCATGCTCATGCCCTCCCCTCCCTCAAGGGAGGGCCTTGGTGACACCAAGTCATTTACTGGCTTATCTTCATAGGCTCTGAAGTGTGTGGCTCTTCTCCTAAGCTGACAGTCCTTGTCCTCCATGCCTTGATCTATTCCCCCCTCCCCCGCCTCTTTTTTTCTTTAATTAGTCTGCTCAGTGGGAAGAAGGCTGGTGCTGGCAGTAATGCTGTTCTAAGTTTTCTAACTTGTATTACTCAAGCCCAAAAGGTTGAGTCTACTAATATAACTTGGACACTGAGTACAAAGCACTTGTCTAAATATCACCAAAACCAGACTTGAGAAGAACCTGGACATCTCGCTTGTGCTCAGCACATGACCGATGCTCTGTGACATTTATGGAAATAAGTTAATGGCATGAAAATGGTCTTGATTTCACATCACAGCGCTTGATTCATTATTTCCTTACTCCTGGAGAAGGTGTCTATTATTACCAAATTTTAGAATTGAAGAATGAATGGAGGTCGCATTGGGGTTCATCTTGTCTGTCCTTTCACACTGTGATCAGTTACATCTACAGCAGATGAAGACAATCAGAGACGGAGCCATTGGCCTTTGGCACTGGGGTAGGGTAGTTCTTTTCTATGAGACTGCTCCAGGCATTTTAGGACATTTAGTGTCCCTAGTCTCTGAGCACTAACTACTGGAAATATCCAACCTGTAGTCGTGCTGACTGGAAAAAAATAAACTCAAAACTCTAAACTCCATATCTTCCCGAAGAGGGCAGTCATCGACAGTCTTAGTTGAGAAGTACTATTTTATAGGTCACTGGGATCCCAGGCTTTGCTAAAAACGTACAGTTTTATGAGCACTACTTTACCATAACTTCATTTTTGACCCAAATCCACCTGCATGTAACTTCCAGATGTTCACATTTCTCTGGCTGTGGTTACCCAGCACGGCACTTCTCCTGCTCCCCCTTCTCTCTTCTTGTTGTATCTGTCTCCCCACTTCCTCTGTGCCTCCTCCTTGACATAATTTCTCAAATCCTAGCAGACCATGAATATGAAAAGATGACCCACAGAACCATACCCAACAAGCCTGCTGTGTGATCTGGACAGGCCAGAGCATAAGGGGACCCTCTTTCCTATAATCTGAAATTGCATTTTCTTTCATAGCAAAGGTATCACATTTTGAGTTTGTGTTCAGTCTTTGTCTGGGACGTCTCTTCCCTCCTTTCTCTTCTAGGCAGCCACTGGGCTGGGGAAGAGTAGCTAGAAGGAGGGGCTACCACTCCCGTTCTGTAGCCCTCACACCTTCAGCTCGAATCAGGAAAAGAATTGTGAAAACTTACCTGTGAGGGTCATGGAAGTGTGGAATTCATTTTTTATAATGTTCAAAACTTCCTCAACGCCATGTTCACCCTGCTCCAAGATGGGGGGTGGGAAAAGACAAAGAAGTGTGAAGAACGTTCTGCCCAGGTGCTGAGTATCTGTTCTAGGTGTGTTCCCAGCTGTGGTAGGGAGGATGGGGATGTCTATGAAATTGGAACCATGCTTGGAATACAGGGAAGCAAAGAGGGAAAGATGGGGGTGAGGGGGCCTGAGAACGTGTAACGCACTGCCGAGGAAGCGGGAGATGCGGGCAAGGGGGAGCTGTCTCTCAGGATCTGTGGCACCTGGAACGGCAGCTCAGCTTGTACGGCAAACCACCGTAAAGTGTGGGGACAAATGAGAAACCCAGTATCTCTCACCTTATAGGCAAGACCCCACAGGATTGGTCTCCCCAGAAATACACATTTAGCCCCAAGGGCCAGAGCCTTGAGCACATCGTTGCCGGTTCGGATCCCACCATCAAGGTACACTTCCATTTTCCCTTTCACAGCAGCCACCACTTCTGTCAAGGCATCGATCTGAGAAAGAGACATGCATGGCTTCAGGGATTTCCATTTTCACTCTCAGGGATCATGGGGCAGAGGTGCCCCCTCAAGGTGGGTTAGGAACAGGAAGTGCAAGTGTGGGTGACGTCTACCAGTTTTTTGCCCTCCCATGTTTGAGCCATGCTTCCTCTCCCCTACCAGAGCAGTGAAGCTACATTCCTGAGCCCCAGGAACTTTCTGTTTTTTGTAAAAGATTTGATTTATTTATTTGAGAGAGAGAGAGAGAGAGAGCGTGAGCATGAGCGGGAGGAAGGGGAGAGGGAGAAGGAGAAGCAGGCTCCCCACTGAGCAGGACCCTGGGATCTATGACCTGAGCAGAAGGCAGATGCTTAACCAACTGAGCCACCCAGGTGCCCCCTGAGCCCCAGGGACTTTCTGCAAGCTCTCCCTCTTGCCCTTTTCTGCCCTGACAAAGTGCAGCTTCTCTCTAACTCACTTGTTCGACTATCTACAGCTTGGAAGAAACTCTTGGTTCCTCTTCACATCCTAAAGGGTTTTTACAGTGTTCACCCATTTATGGTGTTCACGTTAATGTTCTTTTTAAAGTACATTTTGACTTTTGATTTTCTCCTACCTTCTCTGTTTCTAGGGTGGCACAGCTAGGAATGCTCTCCATTTTTAAGGCACTGAGTCTTTTTGGCAAAGCAAGTATGTCTGGACTACAGCTTGTCTTGTGTAACTGGGTTGCACATTGTTCCTTACACACCACATTTGAACAACTTGTTCCTGACTCCTGTCTGGGTTATCTGAGACAAGGGTTGGGAATGCAAGCAGCAGTGCTGTTGAGGTAGAGTTGAAGACTCTGAAGGGCAAAACAAAAGCAGCTTATCATTTGGCCTAATTTCTCCCCAGACTTTGTTTCTCACCTTGCCTCCCTAGTTCCAGGGTCTGTAGCTACGAGGCCTTGCCAACTCAGAGTGCCCCAGACTGAGCTGTAGTCCTGAGCACCTCCAAGTCTAGGAGGAGGGGTGACAACAGAGTCTGGGAGCAGAGTCCTTGAGGACAGAGTTCTGGAACTGCCTCAGGGCTCCTGTTCTATGCCTCTTGGACAGACCACTAGGGAGGAGGCGAAACTGGGCCCTGGGGGACTTCTGCTGCAGAAGGAATCAATGGGAATTATATCTCAATGAGATCCTTTGGGTGCCTGAGCAGAATATGAAATCAGGGAGGAAAGAACTTTGTACTCTAATTTACAAGCAGAGGAGAACTGAATACATTTTAGACTTATATGCGAAAACTTGGTGAGAATGCATGTCTAGATAAGGGGTATTTTTATAGCCCCAGCATGGTATTATTTGGAATATTTCTATGATGTTGGGAAAAAGAAATAAAAATATCTGTGCATACTCTTCCAGTGAGCTTTATTGGACAATGGAGCTGATGGAATTTGAGAAACAGACCAGGGAGTGACTTTTAGCCTAGGGAACCGTATTGCTTTAGAGTTACTTTCTTATAGGTCACAATAGGACATCATTAGAGCCTTCTGGGGACAACAGCTAGCTGACCCTTCTCCCAGATCCCAGAAAGAAATATAGGAACTATATGGAACCTTCTAGAGATGGGAACTTCAAAGAGTCACACTCACAGGGAGGAGTCTGGGGTGAGAGAAGTGAGGCATTGGCCTCAGGCACAAAATTTAAGGAATGTCAAAACACTCAGATAAATAACATTTGAATGCAATATTTAAAAATCAAATGGCAAACTTTGACCTGTGAGCTGGGGGTGCTTGTTTTTATAAATAAAGTTTTATTGGATCTGGGGCCAGGATGACAGTGAGATGAGTGGAGGCAGGTTATGCAAGTGCAGGGACAGATCCTATCTTTATTTAAAATGTTGATATTTTGTTCACCATGGAATTTTTTGCATTAATTTTAATTTTTTAAATAGTCCATTAAACTATTATTTATCTTACCAAGTTTTCCTGGCACCTTCCCAAATTCTGAGCCAGAGGTACCTCACTAGCTTCACACCAATCTCAGCACTCTCCCCGGATGACCTAGGGTTTGGTTGTTAAGTCAAGTGGCTTGGGAGAATGACAAGTTGACCAGTATGATGGGGAAGGAGAAATTCTCTCTCTGGCTCCTGCCTTTGCCAACAGTTGTTCTCTATTGAGGAAGTGCAGTGGGGAGCAATTACTCAGCTTCTTTCTCCATGTATTACTCAGTCCTCCCCCCAAGGGAGTAAGACTAGCTAAACTGATTCATGAGAGAGGGTCTGTTGCATAATGTTTTATTAGAGTTATTTCAAAAGTCAACATTCTACTCTATTTGCTGCTTGCTGGTGGTGGGCTCTTTTTTTCTTTCTGTTCCTACCTGTAGGCACAACTGGGACTGCTCAGGACCTGCTATACTTTTTTGCATCCTGTTCTGCCAGTTTCTGGGTGTGTGGGAGGTGGACTGTGGGTATCCTTGCAGAAGTTGGATGAGGGAGCTAGCATGTGCTCTGCCTATCTACTTTCTCCTGGGGTCACAGGTCAAAATTTGGGATGGGAAGTAGGATGCCCAACTGTTCCCTTCAATCAGCTCTCATGGAGATCTACAGTAAACTGTACCCCTTATTCTCCAATTGGGCTTGTTATTCGTGTCTGTTCTCTCTCGGGGAGAGCCTGGTGGGGAGGAGGGGGCGAATCATTGGCACCTAAACCTCCAAGCTTCACAAGCCGGCTGATATGTACAAACCAGCTGATACAGCTTCTCCATTTCCTGGAATTGTCTTAAAGAACTAATTGAGACTGTGCTAAAGATTTAAGGATGGTCATTGATGCATTGCTTAAAATAGTGAAGGCTTGGAAGTCATCAGATGTTCAACAATAGGCAGTGGGTTATATAAATTGTCCATTCACCATTAAAAATGAGAGAAGTGTATACATTGAAATGAAATGATGTTCTTAATATACTGAAATTGAAAAGAGAAAAATTACAAAATAGTATGTAACTTTTAAAAATCTAAAATGTTATCTTTGCATTAAGAAGTTGATAAAAAACAATTCCCATTGATGAAATTAGGGGTGATTTTTATCTTCTTTTTGCATATGTACATTTTATAATTTATCTGCAGTGAACATGTTTTACTTACATAATAGAAAGGCTGAAAAAACTTAAGAGAGAAAAAAACCCACTTCCTTTTCTTTCTTTTTTAAAAAGATTTATTGATTTCTATGTTTAGAGAGAGAGAGAGTACAAGCGGGAGAGGCAGAGGGAAAAAGAGAGAGACTCCCAAGCAGACTCTCTGGGGAGAGTGGAGCTTGCCATGGGGCTCGATCCCACGACCCCGAGACCATGACCCGAGCCAAAACCAAGAATCGGAAGCCCAACCCAATTAGAAGCATCACCCAGGCACCCCCACCCCACACTTCCTTTTCTTAGAATGAATCAAGTAGTGATAGAAGAATCTCTTGTTAAAGATTCCCAGTTAAAGATTCTTTCCTTGCCTGCCTGCTCTTCATCTGTAACGGACATAAATGCAAAAGACAGGGGGAAAATCACAGACTGTCACAGATTTTTAGGAAAGGATTCATATAGCATTTTTTAGTTTTACTGTGAAAGATGGTTATTTATTCGTTTAAGTGAGGAGTTGTTCCTTCCCAGGATGTATCATATGAGAAAATATGTTGTTACACTCCATGCACTCAGGCAATCTTCAAACTGAACACTTCCTCCAGAAGGCAGGAGACCTCAGTGCCTTTGTTACGTCTCTCCTAACTGTGTGAACTTGGAAAAGTTACGTAACGTCTCTAAGCCCTAGGACCCCCATCTGTAAAAGAGTGATGATGATACACATCTTGCAGGATGGTTGTGAGATTTAGAGATGATATATGTGAAGTTTGCAAAAATAACCTGGCACACACTAGGCTGTTAATAATTAGAAGTTCTTGCAATTAACAGGTATATACCAGCATATGTGGTAAGGGAGAGGGGAGTGTGGGCCAAAGTGCACAGAGTACCGTGCTGTAGGCACACACACACACACACACACACACACACACACACACCCTATGAAGTGACCCTACTTACAGAAGCGGGAACGTCATCAAGCTGCCTCCCACCGTGGTTGGAAACAATGATGCCACGGACATTGTGTTTCACAGCTAACTCTGCATCCTCTTTTGTCAAGATCCCTTTAAGGATGATGGGCAATCGAGTTATGCTCTGAAGCCAGGAGAGATCATTCCAGCAGAAGGATGAGTCAATGGGGCACATCTGGAAATAAGGCATTGAATTTCTCTGTGGGGAAGAAAAAAGAACCTTAGACCTGAGCTCCTTTAGGATGGTTTGATCCATTCCAAACTGAGACACATTCAGATAGCCACCTTTCATAAGCCTTAAAAGAGGGGTAACAAAATAAACAACACTTTCAGGTCCTTTTCCTAACAGAATTTGTGCAAAAGAATTACTATCTCAACTGCTTATTCATTAACTATTAATTTTGTCCCTGCTCTTTAATTATTACAGGATCTGGGGACACAAAGACAAATAAGACACAGTCCCTACTTTATTATTTTTTTTGTCAAGTTCAATTAGCCAACATAGAGTATATCATCAGTTTTTGATGTGGTGTTCAATGATTCATTAGTTGTGTATAATTTCTAGTGACACAATCCCTACTTTAAAATAACTCAGAGTTTAGTAAGTGAAGGGGATAAACAAAAGCAGTTATAGGCCGATGTAACATGTTATGCTTGAGATATGCCCAAGGTTATAAGAACGAAGAAATACTTCAATAATCCTGAATCAGATACTACCTTATACCTAGCCTTGGCTCACCATGTGAATCAAATATCCATAAATCCCAATGTATCTCTGTAATCTGAGATAAGGATTCCCGAAAACTTCAAAGCTAATTTGTGGTTAATGTGTGAACTGTTGAGTCACTTGACTGAGTATCACAGCCTCCCATTGGCTGAAAAGACTGGTACCGTTATCTTTAATGTAATCAAGGGACTCCAATGTTACCACGACTTTCTCTCTCTGAAGCACTCCATCCCATCTGACTGTAGGATTTAATGCAGAAGTAGCCTTTGCAGTCACTTATTTCGGAGATTCCAAACAAGTGTGCTGCAGCTCCAGGGAGGAGTTCTAGGTGTAGAGAGAGACGGACCCTCAGTTCTCAATGTAGCTGAGTGAGGGGTCTGGGCTGGCTACACTCTGTGGGCCAGTCACCTTGTCTGTAAGCATCCCCTTCAGGAGGTCAGTTTACCTAAATGTGCTATCCAAAATTATCATTTTCTAAGTGTCCCATAGCGTAGACAATGTTGGAAGAACTTGGTTAATTTATTCTCCTATGCCATGAAAAATTCCTCTCCATAGCTTTGCTATTTCTTAACACCCAGTCCTGGCCAGGACATTTCTTGTGACAGGTTGGGTAGCTCCAGGAGTGAGGACATTTTATGTTATATTCTGTTCATCTGGTAGCTCTGGATAGCAGAAACCAGATCTGCTTTTTGAACCGTGGCATCTGTTGTGTCTGGCAAGAGCAGGCACTCGGTGACTTTTTGTGGAAAGAGAGAAGGAAGGAAGGAAGAGAGGAAATTTGCTTCCTGTCATGCCTGCCCATTGGATATGGTATCCTTCCTACCTCTTTAGGCGAGCGAAGGTCTTTCAGCAACAAGTTCATGTGTAAGTCCAGTTCGTTTCGAAAGTCACATCGCCGGTTGCCAGTTTTGGGTGTATCCACAGTGATGACCAGAGCTTTGAAACCCAGGGATTCAGCCCTCTGGACCACCTGTTTGTTGAGCTGTCGGTCTGACTGCACATAGAGTTGGAACCACTTGAGGCCCCTGGGGGCAGTAGCAACAATGTCTTCGAGGGTACAGCTGGCATAGGTGCTGGTGATGTAGCAGATCCCGGCTGCTTGGGCAGCTGCAGAACAGACAGCACAACTCAGATTGGAGGGAGGGCAGGGTTCTGGACCGGGGTGAGAAACCCTCAGAGTCTGTGCACCTCTGACCTGTTTGCCCTGGGAGTGAAGATAAAGCTTGACTTCACGTGCCTCCCATTAAGGCAGGAGGCACAGGGGGCATTCAGTCAGCCCAGGAGGCCCCCCACTGTATAGCCTGTCTTCCAGTCTCTGTCAAGTTTCCTAGCTAGAGGGGTTATTTATTTATTTATTTATTTATTTAAAGATTTTATTTATTTATTTGACAGAGAGAGGCAGCCAGTGAGAGAGGGAACACAAGCAGGGGGAGTGGGAGAGGAAGAAGCAGGCTCCCAGCAGAGCATGGAGCCTGATGTGGGGCTTGATCCCAGAACGTCGGGATCATGCCCTGGGGCTAAGGCAGACACTTAACGACTGAGCCACCCAGGCACCCCTATTTATTTATTTTTAATTTTTATTTATTTGTCAGAGAGAGAGAGCACAAGTGGGGGAGTGGCAGGCAGAGCAGGCAGAGGGGGAAGCAGGCTCCCCGCTGAGCAGGGATCCCAATGCGGGACTTGATCCCTGGACCCTGGGAACATGACCTGAGCTGAAGGCAGCTGCTTAACTGACTGAGCCACCCAGGCGTCCCTACAGGAGTCATTTAGTCCCCAGAACAGTTTTGGACATGCTGCAGCTTTCAGATGGGAGAATGGGCAGCTCGTGAACTCATTAATAAAGCAGAAGGGAGCTAAAGAGGACACAGGGTGAGGAAATGTAATGCCAGTGGAGAAGGTTGAGTTCTGTACTGGAGAAAGCCTGATATCCTAGTTAGAAGAATGCTAGTTCGATCCCTTCTTAGCTGTGTGCCTTGAGTCTCATTTTCTTCATCTGTAAAATGGGGGGAAATAGTAATACCTTTCTTTATAGGGTTGCTAAGAGATTAAACAAGATACTAGATATGGAAGCATTTTTATGTTTTTTATTTATTATCATTTTTTTAAGTAGGGCTGGGCGTGGACCTCACAATCCTGAGATCCAAGACCAAAGTGGAGATAGAGTTGACGCCTAACCGACTGAGCCACACAGGAACCCCTGGAAGCATTTTTAAAATTACTAAGTGATGTCCTGTACAAAGGCTTAGTGATAACGAGGTTGGCGAGGATGGTGGTGACGGTGCTGTTGACACTGCTGCATATTTTTCATTTCCTACGGTAATTGTTGTTTTCGGTAGGATTCTCCAGTAGGTTAATGTCACTACCATTCCACAATCCGTAGGCAGAGAATCTGGCCTAATCAGGATTTCATATTTTCAATTCCTAACATCAACAGGAGGTACCCCATTCTTCTGCCCCACTACAAAAACACCATCACACGTCCAACCATGAAGATTGAGTAGAGCAGTCATAGTCCTACAGGGTATTCATATTTTAGCCTAGCCAGACTTGGCTTCTAACCAGACAGATGCCACTTGAAGCTGTAGAATCCTTGGATTCATTGCTTCCTATATTACGGAGTCAAAGGAAAAGATCCCAGGGAAATCCTGGGCAACCTGCAAATAAAATATTTCCTAGATGTGACCTAAAGATTCTAAAGGGGTCACAGGACTATTTTCAGCCTCTCCCCCCGCCCCGGTCTTCCTTCTCTTCTCATTATTTTTTGGTGCAGAAGGATGAAGGAAGAGAATAAGGGGGCTACCAGGAAGGAGACATACGCCATAAGAAACTTTTTGTCATATAAGATGACAAAGTCAGTCAAGAAAGGAAACACAACATTTGGGCAGGAACACCTGCCAGGGGCTTTGTTAGGACTTCATGTCACGATTCCTCATCCTAAATTCAGAGATTCACCATTCAGCCCCAGCCCTGGCCCAGGAGGGGTCAGGTCAAAGAGATCCCTATCCTTGAAGCCATGCTGAGAACTCCTTTCCCCATAGACTGTGAGTGGCTTGCTTGATTTCCATATCTATTCATCTGTAGCTGCCCTGTCTAACCATTTGTTATGATGGCAATGGATGTTTTCTCAATCTTAAATGAAATGTTATGCAAACATCCCTCCTTAATTCTGACCAGATTGCTGTCCCTAAACTCCTTCTGGGAGAAATCCTGCGATTGATCTGAAGGATACCTGCATACTTCAGGGCCCCTGGGAAGAGAGCCTCGAGGTGCGAGGTGCGGCTGGTTCATACCTCTGGCTGTGCTCATTTCTCCATCCGGCCAGACGAGGCAGTGGAAACCTGTGGGCGCAATGCAAATGGGGGCCGTGATCTCCTCCCCTTGGATTGTGGTCCGGGTGTCCACCTCTCGCACATCTCTCAGGTACCGGGGACGGAGGCGGATTCTGTGCTCAGCAACAAAGATTCTTCTATTAGTGGGGTTACTCTCCAGCATGCAGCTGCTGCCTGGGGCTGGGGTCTCCAGATTCGGATGCAGGTCTACACCAGACTGGGTCCCAAGAAATCTCTGGTGAGGTCAGTTGGCTGATTAGGCCACACAGACTAACATTTCCTTCAGAAACCTTTCCTGACACCCTGGCCCACATTAACCCCACTTTCTCCAAACCCCCAGGGCACGTGTGGCCCACACTGCCTCCAGCCTTGCTCTGGCACAGTTCTATGTCTTTGAGTTTTGCCTTCCCAAGCAGACTCTCAATACTTGGAGGCTTTGATTGATTTACCATAACAAGGATTAGAAAAGAAAAGAATGAGCAGGAAGGAGTTCATGGGTTAGAAACAAGTCTCTATAAAGTAAGAAAAGGTCACTGAAAGAGGACAAACCCCAGAGAATGATCATGGTGGGAGCTTGTTTTGTTTTGTTTCTGTTTTTCGCTAGAGGCTAATTCATTTGAAGATTTGACTTAACTACTGCTTTAGAAGAAGGTAGGGAAATTCACAAGTAGTAAATATATAAAATACACTTTTATGTCCAATAGAGACATAGTCTCAGGGTCCAAAAATGCTTGTTTTTCACAAAATATTATTATCCCTATACACAAACATAGAAAGGTTTTGCTAGCTATACTGTTTGTACAAACTTGGGTAAGATACAAACTTCATCTGTGAAATGGGAGTAATAATCCAGACTTCACAGTTACCTCATGAAGGCAGAATGAGCTAAAGCAAGTAAGAGGTCTAGGATAGTGCTAAACAAGTATGAGAATACAGAACATGCTGTTCACCTTGTATCCCATTTTTCAGTGTTTTTCTG
Source organism: Ursus maritimus (assembly GCF_017311325.1). Taxonomy (NCBI): domain Eukaryota; kingdom Metazoa; phylum Chordata; class Mammalia; order Carnivora; family Ursidae; genus Ursus; species Ursus maritimus. Next base: position 5,497,101 of record NW_024423564.1, read on the forward strand.
ACCTCTCTATTACAGAGGGCAGCAAACTTTTTCTGTAAAAGGCCAGATAGTAAATATTTTAGGCTCCATGGACCATGCAGTCTGTCACAGCTACTCAGATCTGCTGTTGTAATGCAAAAGCAGCCATAGATAACATGTAAATGACTGACCGTGGCTGGTTCTTTTTTTTTTTTTTTAAGATTTTATTTATTTATTCAACAGAGATAGAGACAGCCAGCGAGAGACGGAACACAAGCAGGGGGAGCGGGAGAAGCAGGCTCATAGCGGAGGAGCCTGATGCGGGACTCGATCCCAGAACACCGGGATCACACCCTGAGCCGAAGGCAGACGCTTAACCGCTGTGCCACCCAGGCGCCCCTGACCGTGGCTGGTTCTAATAAAACTTTATTTATAAACACTGAAATTTCGAATTTCATATAATCTTCACCTGTAACAAGTTATCATTCTTCTTTTGATTCTTTTTTTCAACCATTTAAAAACAGAAAACAAAAATTCTCAGTTTGTGGACCGTCCATAAACAGGTGGTGGGCCTGACGTGGCCTGTGGGCTGTTTACCACCCTGCGCTCTACTCACTGCTGTTCCAGTCCAGCTCTTCTTTGAAATCAACCTCCTTTCACCCTTAAGACTCTTTGGGTCTCTGTATTTCTTGTGTCCCCTCTCCCAACAGACATTATCTCCTTCAAGCCAGAAGTTTAAGAACTCAGGAGATTTAGGCCTACCCCACTGGCTTCTCCTCCCCACTCAGGTAACTGGTAGCCCTGGACTCTTGTCCTATCTTGTCAGGTGGCACAGTTGCTGGGATGCAGAGGGAGGGTGACTCGTGCTGGTTCTGCAGAGGCACTAAGATAAGTTCTTTCTCCATTCATCCTCTCCCTGGCCCACCTATCCCCTACTCCCCCCCAAAAAAACCCAAAACCCAAAGCAATAACAACAGAATCCACTAATATATCTTGAGTACTTTGTGTTCCTTGGAGGCAGAGAGCATGGCTGCTACCTTCCAAGAACCCCTTACCCAGTGCACCTTAGCTTAACAATAGAAAGGATACAGAAGACCAGACTTTTTAAATGCTGCGATGTTATCATCCCGGGTGAAGCATTCATCAGCTCCTCCTTCAATAAAATCCCAAGTTGACTTAGACAGATGATCCTGGGCATAAGCCTGGAAGTCTGTCAAACACACCAAGGGCATTTCTGGACCTTCCAAGGAAAAACCAAAACCAAACAAGACACTGAGAATATGTCAGACATAGAGGAGAGGATAATTGTGGGCGCTATGGCCTGAAGCTATTTGGATTCAACATTAACTCCCCTGTATTCCTTATCCCAGTGGAGGTACTGCCAAAGATGCTGATCCCCAAGCTTCCATTCTCTCACCCCACACCCAAATGCTGATTATCTCGCCTTCTAAATATCCCTCCTGTTTGTCCCCTCATCTTTACAATTCATGGCCTCAGATCCAGTTGAGGGTCTGCCACCTCTTGCAAGATTATTACAAAAATGCCTTCTCTTTGTCTCTTAGCCTCCAGGTTCACTCTCAATCTCATCTCCCTCCAGCTCCCTGGATCTTTCTGAAATGCAGGTCTGATCAAATGCCCCTGCGACAGCATTCACAGCTTTCCTGGACCAGCTCCTTACTGTCTTACCAGCTTCCTTTCTGGGTGGTTTTTCCTTGTCATCTGAGTCACTAGGAGCATTTTCTGAACATGCCCAAGGGCTGTTTACTACCTCTGCACTGGAAGGAGGAGGAGGAGAGTAGATCATCAGGCTGGAAAATTGGGGCTGAACTGATACTATTATCCAGGAGTTCCTGGGAATCTGTGGATGAATGAATTGCTTGGGCTCTGGTTGATATCAGGGAGAAGCTTACCGTTTTTGACTCCTTGGCAGGGTCATTGAACATGTTCATTCTGAGACCAAGAAAACAGCATATGTGTCCTCCATTCATTCCCACCCCCAATTTGAAGTAACCTGGAGCTTGGTACTTCTGATACCCCCTCTGCCCCACCTAAAACAGAAAAAGAGTGTGGTTTGAGGGCAGATCCGTCTAGTAGGAGCAAGGACAGTGGGAACTCTAGCTGCAGAGATGCTGAAGGCTGTGGTTACAGTCAAGGACAGCATGTGGAGCTCCTGCAGGAGAGGATTCCAGCAGGAAAAGTGGAGAAATCTGTAGTCCATAGTCCTGGGCATCTCCCTGGCAGCTGGCAGTGGGCTGAAAATTAGCCAGAGGCTGTAAGTAGAAATGGAATGACTTTTAAGTCATTGACTGAGGGACAGGGATAAGCCCCAGGAACTAGGGCTTCAAACGTGAATGAGGCGGCTCCTCTAATGGACATGGGGGCCAAGGAGGCCAGATGAAATGTGGAGTGTTGGGGATCCTGGTGGGGGTAAGGATGGGGCAGAACTGGTGGAGGGGATCCAGGGCCATGCCAGAATCTAGTCAAGCCCAACAGAGAAGTAGTCCCAAACACCTACCCAAGGGGCTAAGCAGAATAAAGTTATGGCAGGCAGAAAACAGAGCCCTTGGGATGTGCAGTGAGGAATTTGGAGCACAGCCACAGAGCTTTTCATAGGCAATGCACTTTGTCAGTGGGTGGGCAGGGAGTTATTGAGGTGTTGAGTTGAGTTTGACAAGGTGCAGCCACCATGTCTAATTTATCTCATTCCTGCCCGACACTTCAAAGTCTCAGTGACTTCGGTTGAATGAATTTATTGTTATATTTATCCATCAACATTGCGATCACTGATTTAAACCTCTGTATGCATAAGAGTTAACATACCAGGCTTGAGAAATTAAATGACCTACCCCTCGAAAGGCCTGCTTACAAAGTTGGACCTTGGTTGGAGTCTGGGAACTTGGACTTCAAGACGGTTCCCACTACTCCTTGATAAGAATGGCATGGCTCACTGGACTAAATTGTACAAACAATGTGGTTTATGCTGAACATCTGCTTTCCCTCTGAGGGTCTAGAATTTTGGCATGGGTTTGGCAGACAGTGTCAATATGACTGGCCCCCAACAAAAAGACTCGGGCAATGAGTCTCTAAAATGAGCCTCCGTGGTGGATAATGCTTCACACGTGTTGTCACAACTCACGGCTGGAGGAATTAAGTACATCCTGCCTAATTCCACTGGGAGAGGACTCTTGGAAGCTTATACTTGTTTCCCTCTAGATTTTGCCTCATGAGCCTTTTTCCTTTGCTAATTTTGCTTCTCATTCTTTCTCTGTAATTAATCATAGTCTCAACTACACACTGTGTCCTATGAGTCTTCCTAGTGAATCCCTGAATTAGGACCCCCAACATTCTTTGTATCCCCAGGTGTTAGGATGGTATGTGACAGTGAATTGCTGTTCATGAATGTTCATTATTTGAATGTAACATTCCCCTGTCATTTCTGCTTTGTCGGGTGAGAATTCTCCACCAGGTTTCTACTCCCAATGTCTCAACAAATCTCCGTATCCTATACATCACACACTCACAGGAATGCTCTTCTGCAGATTTCTATCATAAAGCTTGAGTCTAGTCTGAGAGAAATGGCTCAGATTCACTCAGAATTACTTGCCTGGAATAGTGGGAATGATAGCATAGGAAACTGCTTGGAAATAAAGGATAGCATAGGAAACTTCTTGGAAATAAAGAAATAGCCCAGCATCTTTGTATATACCAAACATTTTATTATCACGTTTCTATTTACTATTTTTTTTTCTGTCTACTGTTTCTTTTCTACTTCCTTGTGAAGTAGACAGAGAAGGTATTAGTGTCTTCATTTTGCATTTGGAGAGAATGAGGCCTAGGATATGGAATAACTTGTGAAAGATAAGGCAGTAAATTACGACAGGAGAAGGCTCAGAGTCATGTCTTTGACAGGCCCTAAAGACAGACGTTTTCCTTTTTCGATTTCATGGTGCAGAGCAAAATAGTTGGTTCACATAAATTACTTGTTTCATTGAATTTAAAAGAATTTTGCCGGGTGAAAATGTAATTATGATGCATTTTTGTCTTTTCATAGTTTAGTAAAGTACTGAGCCCGTTATTTTTTTCAGAAGTCCAATATGAGGTCTCTAGTTGAACTGAAGGACAACTTCTTTGTTCTAAGCCTTCCCCACATTTCGAAGGAAGACTTAGGACTAAATGTTTTTATGTATCTTGGTTTGATCCATACCAGACTTAAAGCCACCAGGTATTCAAGGGAGGATCCAAGTTATCGAGTGTTTTTCTTGTATTCCCATTTTATTTGATCTCCACTGCAGTATTTTTTCTTCTTTTCTCCTCTATCCCAACTACCCAAAAGGAAGAGAAAGTGGAGAAAAGGCTAGAAAGGGTAAAAGTCTCTTGCAAGAACTTTAGCTCATCGTAGGTCATTTAATTTCTTCAGGCTTTTTGTCTCTTGGTAAAAAATGGTGAGGTACAACAAGCATACAGGAGATAAGAAAGCTCAAACATAAGAGCAAGGACATTCAGTGGTACCCATTGCTCATGATTGGAAGATCAAGCAATTTTCCCTGACCGGGAAAGAAAGAATGACATAGACTATGATCAGTAGGCATTTCAAGGCAGACCTTTTCTTCAAGATTGCCATTTGATCTAACGCAATTAAGCTAGATAAACAAGTTGTCTGTCTTTGAAGATTGTAGATGACTCATAATTCACTTTGGTGTCACTTTAGGAATCTGGTTTATCAGAGCTTCTACTTGTGTGAGAAACCCCTAGGTGTTCTGTAAAAAATGTCAGGGTGGAAATCACAGGGCAGGTCATTGAGATACAAGGGAGAGCAAAGGCTGCCTCTGAGGACCCAGCTCCAGGTGCAAGTGCTGGATGATGAAAGGTGGTGTCCTTGAAGACCCTCTGGCCTGGTCCCCTGGGAACTTATGCCAAGTTTCTCAACGGAGTGGGAGAGATAACATCAAGGCTATACTGTGGGGACCTTGTCTGAGGGATTACACTGTTCAAGGTTGGCTGAAAGTGCTTTAATCACTGTATATGGGGTGACAGCCTCAAGGAGAGTGGCTGCAAAGCCTACAGCCATTACCATAGCAACGGTAGCATTGGGACGGGAGACATGGCAGCAGGAGGAGGCCCTGGTAGTGGAATGTGTGGTGGCAGAGGGAGGGGGAGCTCAGGGCTGGGGCCACAGTCAGTGTGAGGACCAGAGAAAACATGAATCAACAATGCCTGTGACTGAGGTTCATGAGCCCCTAGAGAGTCTTCCAAATGGGGAGGAAAGGTCAGGGTAAAGGAGTTGGATTTCTAGCAACATCTGGTCAGATATCAGAGTGTCCGTAACATTGGGGTAGCCTAAGGAACCAAGGATTACATTTGTGTGGGAGTGAGGGAACAAGGGGCCCAGTGTGGGGCTGACAGCCACCAGCCTAGTGAAATGCTGTGAAAATTGACTTAGGTTTCTATCAGCCCAGGATCAGTTCTGGTCTTTCTCTTGAGCCCTCACACGGTATGAATCCAGGACTCAGAACCCTGTCTAGGCCATGATGGCCATTTTTTAAAAATTTTATTCTGTTTTGTGTAATAATCATCTCTCCTCTTCAGCCCACCACCCCTCCACTACTCCCGTTCACTGGTCTTCCTTTTCAGTAATTAAACTTCTCTTGACCTGTCGTTATGTTCTACCACGGGGAGTAGGATGTTCTGGTTCTTCAGAACCTCTTCTGAAGGAATAACTCATGTCTTTGTTTTACCCCAGAAGCTTTGTTTATCACAAGTTGAAGGAGTTTCTGAGGTTCTGAGGGGAAGCACATTTATGTTAGGGATATGCTTGCCCTGGAGCTATTATGACCCGATTAGGTCATTAGCTACCCATTGCCCCACCTCCCCAGGCCACAAGACCACAGATCCTGCCTGGTGAGGATTAGAAGACAGTAAGAGCTTCAAGGGACATCAGAGAGAGGGAGAGATGTGTGCAAGCTTATGCCATAGCAGAATTTAAAATGAACCTAGGTCTTCTGTCTCCACATACAGTACTCTTGCTGTCATACTAGATGACTCTTGCAATTTCCCCTGGACAGCCTGGCAAGGGTACCTGGATTCACTGCTCCTTATTCGAGAACTAGATTCTCAGCATAAACCTAAGGCTTCCAGGGGCTCCTGGCTGGCTCAGTCGGCGGAGCGGGAGACTCTTGATCTTGGGGTTGTGAGTTCTAGCCCCATGTTGGGAGTAGAGATTATTTACAAATAAAATCTTAAAAAAAAAAATTCTAAGGCATCCAGAGATTTATCTACACTGGATTTCATTATTCCAGTTCCTCCTCTATTCCTTCTCACCCTACTTGGTTAGCCGATATCAGCCAGAAGGGCTGAGGTTGGACGTAGAGCACAAACTGTACTAGTGAACCGGTCAGTGGACTAGTGATGGCAGCAGACGGAGAGGCAGCCTGCTTCAGGAAGATTACTGACACCTAGTAGTTATATGAGCATAGGCAAGTTACTTCCTCTCCCTGGGCCTCAGCCTCTCATTTGAAAACTATAGGTTTTTATGTATTTCCTTTTAATCTCTACCAGGTTTGAAGCCACCAGAAATTAAAGGTTGGGCTGAGGTCCTTGGGGTCTTCACATTCGGCGCTTCCCTGGCTAGTAAATGCAAAGACCTCATTTAGATGAGGCTGTGTTAACATTCTAGTCCGCCATTTACTTCGTGGCAGTAAAGTTCAGAACAGGGCACCAGCACATCATTTGGGCTTATTTCCTAACACAAGTAGCTGGGTGCTCACAGCCTTCCTTCCGTCTCGCCCCCCAACCTTGAGGCCTCTCTTTCTACAAACTGCTCTGGCTCTATAGCACCACCTTAAGGCTTCAGTGGGGAACTGTTTGACGGGTCACAGCATGGCTTCCCTTCTATGAGAGGCTGTGGGCCCTCACCCAACCTGTGTTCCCTGCTCCCAGACACGGGGAATCAATCTTACTGCACGTGTATGCTTCTTCCTCCTTCCTCAGTATTCAAACCATTGGCTGATTCCCGCCCCCGCCCCGGGGAGTCTTTCTCACCTCTGCTTCCCTTTCCCAGACCTTTCCCATTTCTTGCCCTTTTCCATTTGCAAACCAAAAATAACTCCGTTGTGGTGGATAAGATTAGAGCTATGTAGTCTCTTGGATTAAGAACAGAAATGGTAAAAAAAAAGTTGAGATTCTTTACTTAAGGGGCCTCTAAATTCTCTCTTCTTCCAATGAAGCCCACTTTTCCTCATCACCATCATTTATGAAAAATAAAAGGAACTATCTATTGCATAATTTTCTTAGTTTTCAGTTTCGGCCTATGACTAACAATGCAACAGCATTGCTTTATGCTCGTTTGCATTGCAAATAATGCCAATTTTCTGCTACTTTGCGCATCAAGTGGGTATTTCCAGGGACCTGGGAACCCAACCACTATTTTAATAGCGTTCTTTCTATGGGAAAATATGTGTTGAGTTCCAAACAAATAACTTCCAAGTACAGTTTTGGAGCACAGCCATGTTGTAAATTGTGCGCTTTCTGCGGGGGCGTTGGAGACTATTTGGGACATAGTGGGAGACATTGATCTGAGTGCTCATGTGGTGTTTTGAAAGGTGGGGGATTTTCTAATTCTATTGAGCAGTGGAATGATTTGACTACACAAAGACACTTGGAGACAGCATGATGGTTCCTTGATAATAAAATGACAATAGAATTGCAACCATTTATCAAGTGCTTTATGTGCCGTGCACCATGTAGATTGTTTTATGTGCATTACTATTTCAGCCCTTATAATAATTCCCAAACACAAATGTCGTTATTCCCATTTCACAGGTGAGACACCTGAAGTTCAGAGAGATTAGTTATTAATTTGCCCCACATCACACATATGGTCCTATGTTTTGACTTCCATGGCGGGGCTCTAAAGCATCATGAAAAAAAGCTAATGTGTACGACCAAATGTGGTTTCTAGAATGAGAGAATTGGCACTTAAATGGCACGGCCATATGTAGCTTTGCTCAACAAGTTCCCTCAACAAGCTGCAACTCAATCAGAAAGTGAGAAAATTTCATTATTTGGCTGGTCATGAACAAGAACTACTCAAGCAGTTAAGCGAGCTTAGCAATCTAAAAGCACTGTTACATATATTATTCCATTGGATTCCCACAATAACCCAGGGAGAGAGTGATCAGAGAGTAGATGTGCAACAATCCCATTTTATAGATGAAAAAGTTAAAACCCAGAGAAGCCAGGTGAATTTCTATGTGCACACGAGGAGAATAGCAAAGCCTGACCAGGAATCCTTCTGACTTGCTGTGGATATAGTTGAGCTGGTGTGCAGTGTTTGTGGTGCATCTCTGTCTTACAGGGTTGGGAGAGCTGCATAAAGTGAGCTTGGCCAATTCCCGCAAAACCTAGGCTGTTGGGTGGAGCTCACTGCTCCTGCCTCTTCATTTGCTCAACAGATGGTGTGTGCGAAACAGACATCACAAACTACACAAACGTTTAGAACAAGCTCTGAACTCTATTCTTTTCACCACTGACTTTAGGTCTTGTAGGTGCATTTCTGTCTGACAGTGGTAGTCCCCAGGAGGAGGTAGCAGGAGGGAGATGAGAAAAGGCAGAGCCGTTGGAAATGGGGAAAACCAGCTATGGAATGGAACCCTGTCTCTCTCTGCCTTCCTCCTAGCACCTCTCACTATGGCAATGCCTCCAGGTCGTATTTCTGAAGGCCATTGCATTCAGCTGCTAATGATGTTCCCTAAGGCATTCATAGCTAAGCGAGTTCATGGAGTCAAGAACATAGACTCTCCTAAGCTTTGTAACTTGGCCCACTTGGGCTAATGTCAGCTCTGCTATTTGCTCACCATGGTTTTGTGAAAAAGTGATTTGTGAAAGAAGAATATGACAGCCTATCCCATAGGGCCCTTGTGCAGACTAAACACTGTACCATGTAAAGTTCCTAGACCAATGCCTTGTGTAGAGTGGTCTTCAATACATGGTAGCTTCATGCACATTATTCCCCGAGTTGACGACATGTGCATTCACATCTGAGGCTCAGGAGGCTGCAAGTTGCTTCGATTCTGTGCTAGCGTAATGTAGACCCTGTGTCAGGCTTACTCGTTCGTTTATCCAACACAATTTACCGAGTACACACAGTCAGCCAGGAAGGCAGAGACCTTTACTACTCATCATATGCCCAGACATCTCCCAGTTGCTAAGAGATAGGGAGGGCTCTGCGACTTCTTCTGGCCAGTGGGCTAGTAACATGTGTTAAATCCAGGGCCAGGAATTTAAGAACTGATGTGTGGCCCCTCATCTTCCTCTTCTTTTGGCTACAACAATGCAGAGGCCATGTTCCCCAGAGGACGTAGCTACAAGAGAAACGCAGCACTGGTGCCTGAATCACCATTTGGACAGAAGGTAGCCCTGGAGATCAGCTGATTTTGTATGAGCAAGAAATAAATATTTATGTATTAACTCACTAAGACCTCAGGGTTTATTCTCTACTACAGCACCGCCAAACCTAACTAATATATATATACACACACACACACACACACACACACACACACACACACACACACATATATATAGGCACTGTGCTGAACAATAAAGATTTTAAAAAAACTTTTAGGATGTCAATCTCTGCTTTCAAGAAGCTTACAGTCAAAGAAGACAGACTTCGATTTCTCATCCTCTGTTCAGAGGAATCTGGCATGGGGTGTGACAGGAGTCCCCTCCTGGGGGCTGTTATCTGGGGATTTAGGAATATTCCCGTTGCTTCTCAAGTAACATCCATAGGTGATGTTCTCCTCCATCTAGTTCAGACAAGCTCCAATTCTCAGCTTACCCAGAAAATGAGGAAGTGACTGGCTTCTAGAGATCTTGTACAAATGAAACGACACTATAAAATGCAGACCAGCCTAGTGGTTAAGAGTAAAGTTTTGGGACTTTTGCTTCCTGTTTGGAGGTAGGAGAAGGCAGAAAGCCATTTCTCCTTTGATTCTATTTCAAGACTCTTTATTTTGTTCCACTGATCTGTTTGTCAATCTTTATACCAATACCACACTGACTTGATCACTGTTCTTGGACAGTTTCCTCCAGATTGATCTACAGACTTGGCCGGGCCCAGTCACAATCCCGGAAGGCTCTGTATTGGAGGGAATTGGTACCTAGTTCCATGCAAGCTTATTTCTCAAAGAAACTATCCCAGTCCAACTGTTTAAGAAAAGTTAACCTCTTTGCCTTTTGGAAGTGATAGCCATGTCACTGGTTTCTTCTGCCAGTGGTCAGGAAGCAATGGTCAAGTTACAGTGTAATCCCCAAGGGCTGGGTCTCTTTCCTCTTAGGGACACTCATAAATATTCCACTGAGTGGTTTCTAAGACTTAACTTTGCTAGGCATAACCTTCTCTGCAGTGTCTTTGAAGCAAAGCCTTCCTTTGCCAGTCCCCTCAGTGTCACTTGACCTGTCTCTGTACAGCCCCTTTTGGCCACATCGCTCCCCTTGAAAACTCACTATCAGCACCTATAATGCCCATGCAGTCTCCGGCCTCTCTTCTAGTCCTCCTGCCACTTGACCTGCTTCCCCCCTTCCAAGCACACAGAAGATACCCAGGAACAAACCTGATGCTAGCGTCTTCCAGTCCCTGGGGATAGCGGTGTCCAGTGCTGTTGAAAACCTGGCTCACTGCAGGACGTGGTAGAAAACATAGGTCATTACCCACAACTCCATGAGTTTAGAAGAGGTGCAAAGTACTAAGTTAAATTTCCAGCTTGTAAGTAAATGAGCAACGAGGCTGGCACAAGGTTTATCTTGAAATGGACTTTGTGGGTTTCACAAGTCACCTCAAATTTGAGTGAATTCATTACAAAATAAAACTTCAAAATAGAATAGTTGCTTCTTTGCTCCCGAGACATATAGTTTCCCAATTCATCAAAGATGATTTCAGAAAGGGAGCCGGTGATTTCAGGTGGAGAGTTACAAAAGCGTCTGTGTGGTAAAGGAAAGGCTTGTCTGGGAAGGTTCACTGAAGGTCAGTAACTAAAAAATAATCTGTTTAGGTCCTTCCCTCTGGGCCTGCCCCAGCTCTTGTCACATCTCCTTAGCAGTGTAACAGCAGTGAACATTTATTAAGTGCTTACAACGTGCCTCACATATTGCCTGAATTATTTTACTCGATCCTCACCGCAGCCATATGGGCAGATATTTTCCCCATTTTTTCAGAAAAGAAAATGAAGTTGTTTAACCTGCCCTCTCCTCCCTACAGAGCAGAGTTGGGATTTAACTCTAGCTTGCAGCCACCATTTGGTGGCATGTGCAGATTGTAGGCAATTCTGTGGACCATGGCAGTGGGATTTCTCTGTCTTTTAGGATCTGTGGTTGGAGCAAAAAAATCACTTTGCTGCTGATTTGTTATACCTTCTCCACTGACTTTATACTGTTATTTGCTTTGAGAGTAATTGCTATCTATTGTATTACCACTAGATGACAGTATGACCTCAGAAATGCTTTTCAAAGGGCCCATACTCGGGGATCTGGACATTCCATAGTAATTTTCACTCCTCCACAGTCAGCCTCTAGGCCTCTAGGCCGTGGCCACAGTCAGCTCCCCCAACACCTGGTCTGCTCACTGTTCCCTGATCCAGGCTTTCCATTGCCATTTTCCAATCTTGGATCGTGTCCCTCCTTTCCAGGGGACATTAGTGTAGTGGTTAGGAACACAGACCCTGGAGCATAATGCCCGTGTTCCAATCTGTGGCCACTTAATTTCACTGTATTTCAGTTTCCAATAACATCTCCCACACTTTAATGGCAAGTAAATGAGTGCGTGCTTTTAAGGGTCTGGTAATAGATACAACATATAGGTCTCATAACTAGATTCATAGTTTGAATCTGGTTGAAAGTAGATTCTCAAGTTTGAATCTAACACAGTGTTTTGGGGGACATTTTGAATCTGATCCCTGAGCTAAGGAGCATCCTCTCTTCCAAGGTGACACACTGTCATGTCACCTTCACTGCTTTAGCCTAAGTGCATTCATCTCAGTGGAGGCATCGAGGGCCACATGTGAGAGGATGCGGGATCCTATCAACAGCCCACTGGTGGGAGAGCCACTGGCATCTTGGAGACGGTTTGTACCCTTTGGAAGGTTTACATTGATCAAGGACTAAGCATAACTTACATATGAGTTAGGTTGCAGGGGAGGGATGGTTGGAGCAGGGAAATTTCTTCTACGGAGAAAGCACTCATGTCTTCCCTAAAGTCACCTCATACCATGACACCCCCTTTCTGAGCCCACCAGGGTACGTCTCAGCTGACCTGTGATAAGGTGTGTAAAGGGTCTGGCCCTGTGCTTATTACAAGCAAGTGCCCAATAAATGGTAGTTAGATTATCCTCAACAATAACAATAATAATTAACAACATTCACAGAATATTTACTGTGTGTCAGACAGTGTTCTTAGATATTAACTCATGAGGTAGGGATCATCTTTATCCCCATCTTACAGATGAAGAAACCAAGGCACACAGAGGTAAGATAAGTGTTCCAAAACCACATAGGTAACAGGCAGCAGAGCCAGGCTCCAAATCCAGGCATCTGGCCCCAGAGTTCACACTGTCAACTATTATGCTATTAATTAATCCAAAGACGGTAGCCTATAGGAGACTGGCTGGGGTGACCAAGGCAGTGGGTGACCTGAATAAACAGGTGTTTCAGCTGGCCCTTTAACATACATTCAAATCTATTTTCTGCTCTGACCCCAGTCGCTGGGCCTGAAGTTGAGCCCAGTGGTCCTGCTCTGACTTAAATGGGGGTAAAGATATTTAGCTGAGGCCTCAGACCCTCTGAACCCAGGGACTGTTGGGATTGTGACGAGTGGCCCAGCTAGTGAGGGACTCTTAGAGACTGCATGGTCTTCAGGGAAAAGTTCACACTTGACTGGCTAACTTCTGCCTCTACTTGCACCAAAACACATTGTTTTCATGCCTCTGCCTTATACTTGCTGTTCCCTCTTTCAGGAATATTCTCATTGTCTTACTTGTCTTTAAGACTGAGCTGATGTGTCTGCCCATCCATGAAGCCTTCCCCAGTCTGCCAGGCAGAGCTAGCAGCGTGGGGTTCGTGTGTGTGTGTGTGTGTGCGCGCGCGTGTGCGTGCAAAACCTGTCATACTACTCCAGGTGGTCTAGTATGGTGGTGGCTTTTGCAGGATTTTGAGTTCCTTGAGGCCAGGAACCATGTTGTATTGACTCTTGAATCCCACTGCCCAGCAGCAGGGCCTGGCACATGGTAGGCACAGGATGATAACTTGTTGTAGGATTAGGAAACAAATGTTACAACCTGAATTCTCAAAGAAACAGGCATACTACGCAGCCAGCATCATTTGTTCCCATTTTTACCTACTTCACCCTCCTCTTTTTCCTTTCTCCTACGGATCACACTGGAAGAGTATGACCAATTTAACGCAAAGGTCAGGATATCTTTGGTTTCTGAACTGCTGGCTGAGGTTCACATTTCTGTACTTGCAATGACATGAGTAGAGCCAGGGGCCGAATTCCAAGTGAGCACATACTCTGTTGATACAGTCAGCTTCTTAGGAGATAGGTTTATTAAGTCCCAAGATTCTGACCAGCCCCCAGCCCCTTGCCCACATGCCACCACACCACTGACTCCCGCTGGAGCCCACTGTTGTGAATGCTGAGTGAGCTAGCTGGGCCTGCCTACCGCTACGGGTAAGAGGATTTTGGGCGCCTCGGGAAAGCAGCTGCCTGAAACTGCCCTTCTCCTTCCCCCTTGATACACTGAATTTGCAAGTCCCCTTTCCCTGGAAGCATTCTGTGGGCGCTCAAGGTTCATTCCTTGAAGGAGGGAGATTCCGGCTCTGTGAACGTGCTGCCTGGCTGTTCTCACAGTTTGCTGGGAGGTGGCAGCAAGCATTTGTCGTGCTTCAAACCTATTCAGACTGGATCTACTTCCTAGAATCCTGGGTTGACGGCAATTTTGAACATGAAGCTACAGTTCTACCCCATCCCCCGGGCCCGTACCCTAATTACTTCCACTGTATGATTCCTGGTCACTTACAGTCTGAGGCATGAGAAGAGAAATGCAAGAGAAGGCAGGAGCAGAAGTAGACACAGTTATGGTTTCCCAGTTGCTGAGACCGTCTTAGGTTTCACTTTTTTAAGTTCTAGTATAATTTACACATAATAAAACAAACTCATTTTAAATGTACAGTTTGATGCATTTTGACAAAAATGGTATAACCACTGACACAATCAAGATGTTGGATATTTCCATCACAGAGAATTTCCTGTTTCTTCCCAGCCAATGCCCTCCCACCCACAGCAATGAGCTCTGCTCTGATTTCTATCACGGTGGCTTAGTCTTGCCTGTTCTAGAACTTTAATTTATTGGAACCCATTAAATGATTATTTATGCATGGTTAGCTTCTTTCACTCAACAAAATGCTTTTGAGATTCAGCTATATTGTTGCTTCTATGAGTAGTTTATTCTTTTTTCATTGTTTAGTGTTCTATTATGTTAGCATAACTCAAATTTGTTTATCCATTACCCTGTCGGTGGGCATTTGGGTTGTTATCAGTTTGGGGCTTACTAAGAATAGAAGTGCTATGAACTCTGCTACACAATTCTTTTTATCTTTTTTTAAGATTTTATTTTTAAGTAATCTCTACACCCAACATGGGGATTGAACTCAAAACTCGAGATCAAGTGTTGCATGCTCTCCCGGCTGAGCCAGCCAGGTGCCCCACTATGCCATTCTTTTCGTGAACACGTTCTCATTTCTCTTGGATAGATGCCCCAAAGTAAAACTGCTGAGGAAGAGAGTAGGTATATTTTTAACTTGGTTAGAAAAACTTCTTCCAAGTGGTCATGCCATTTCACATTCCTAATCCCCGAGTACGAAATTTGCAGTTCTCTGGCTTCACGTAGGTTTGTTCTGTTAGCCCCTAGTCACCACTTAGAACAGTTCAAAGAACCATCACACTGGGTCTCAGAAACAAATTTCTGAGTGTTCTTTCCCTAGGAGATGCTTCATACTTTAGTACCCTTGTTAGGAAAAGGGTTTTCCCTTCACTGGGATCTTAGACGCAGCACGCAAAATTAGAAAGGATGTCCAAGGAGCAAAAAAGGAGGAAGGCCATACAGCTCAGCCCACCATGCAGGATGAAACCCAACAACCAATTTGATGACAGATGTTCAAGCCAGATCACCCTTAAATTGGAGAGTGCCTTTGCAACAAGTCACTATCCCATTCCTGAGTAATCAGAGAAATTTATTTGCAATCCGTTAGCTAATTGTTCCCATACTGAGCACAGATCTTAACTAAATGCCCTAAATGACATTTAAATTTCTGGTCTGTTATGAAACAGTTGATAATTTACCATGCTCATATCCTGCCAGTAGAGTTGACTTTAATTTGCTTGAGATTGTGGCTGATTTCTGAGATCCTTAAAATAAGATATGAATTAAAGATCACAAGATAATACATAAATGCTGTGGAAGATACAGACTTTGCTGTTAGGATAGGGACATGGCAGGCAGCTGCGTGGCATTTGACAAGTCACGTCCCTTCTCTTGGTGTCAGGTCACATAAAACCGAAGTGGGAACAATCATTCTTATTTCTCCCCACCTTCCTGCTACGGTGGGCGTGAGATTCAAATGAGATACAGCTGCATTCACATCCTGACTGCCACATCCTACCAAAAGCTTGACTGTGCTTCTGCTTCTTCTTCTTCTTCTTCTTCTTCTTCTTCTTCTGCTTCTGCTTCTGCTTCTGCTTCTGCTTCTGCTTCTTCTGCTTCTTCTGCTTCTTCTGCTTCTTCTTCTTCTTTAAGATTTTATTATTTATTTGAGGGGTGCCTGGGTGGCACAGTGGTTAAGCGTCTGCCTTCGGCTCAGGGCGTGATCCCGGCGTTATGGGATCGAGTCCCACATCAGGCTCTTCCGCTATAAGCCTACTTCTTTCTCTCCCACTCCCCCTGCTTGTGTTCCCTCTCTTGCTGGCTGTCTCTGTCTCTGTTGAATAAATAAATAAAATCTTTAAAAAAAGATTTTATTATTTATTTGAGAGAGAGAGAGACAGAGCATGAGTGCAAGAGCAGGGGGAGAGAGCAGCAGACTCTCCACTGAGCAGAGAGCCCTGGGTGATCCCATTACATCTGCCAGATCATGACCTGAGCAGAAGGCAGATGCTTTAACCCTTTTACTGACTGAGCCATCCAGTAGCCCCTTGACTGTGTTACTTACTTAACTTTCCAAATGTGGGTTTTCATCCCTGTAAAGTGAAGGTAACAAGAGAATACCTCAAGGTTGTTATAAGAATCAGGTAATGTTTGTAAAGCACTTATCACCGTAGGTGCTCAGTAAATGGGAGCCTCACTGTTTAGCAGCCTACTGGGTTAGGACACAACAAAGATGCCCTTAACCAGATGGCAGTTTTTCAAATGGCAGAGCCACTCAATTGACAACCCACTTTTGTTGAACTAGGCACCAGGTCCCACTGATAAAGCTCACAGGGTTTCAGCAACAGTGCCTGGGCTGTGATGTGTAACCTGGGTCATGTGGGGCCACATTCTTTTGAACACTAAATAGCAGATAAGCCTACTCTGGCTCCCATCCCCCATGAGTGGGGAATTCTCAGCCTTCCCCTCCATGCTTCCATGGATTCTCAGCACCTACATTTCTTAACAGTTCTTCCTGAGTTTTGGCCTCTGTTGAATTCTTTTTTTTTTTTTTAAAGATTTTATTCATTTATTCGACAGAGATAGAGACAGCCAGCGAGAGAGGGAACACAAGCAGGGGGAGTGGGAGAGGAAGAAGCAGGCTCATAGCGGAGGAGCCTGATGTGGGGCTCGATCCCATAACCCTGGGATCACGCCCTGAGCCGAAGGCAGACGCTTAACCGCTGTGCCACCCAGGCACCCCCTCTGTTGAATTCTTGATCGTGTCTTCCCTCCTGAAATTGTTGTCCCGTTTTCATTCTTCACTGATCCCAATGGAAAAATGCATCTCCTTTTCTCTTCCATGAAAGTGATTTCCTTTTATCTTATTGCATATAAATAACCAGGTTGGTCTGTTAAGATATATCAAAGTACAGGTTTTATTCTAGTGTGCACCTGTTTTTTTGCTCTTTTACTTTCCTGCATTTCTCATAGAGAGTGGCTTCTGATGTCCTTACTTCTCTTAAATTCACAATCGTTTTATGGAGGTGCAAGCGTGTGACCCAATTATATGTTCCAGTTTGTTCAATATGTACATATTGAAACACATTTTTAAAAGTCACCTGCTACTATGTTTTCACCTTTGTGTTACAGTTAGGACATTATATTGATTTTTATAATAATGTGCATTGGTAGGTATATTACCAATGAAGTTAATTATAAGATAGTAAAGGGGGGGCAAAAACTAAATATATATTACAAAGAGAGGGTGCTGGGTCTGATAGTGTTGAGAACCAAAGCTGTGGGTGCTGTCTGGGTGAACTGGAGTGACATTTTTCCATTCCTATGGCTTCTCTGTTTACCAGCAAGCACTCTGATTAGGGCAGGGGGTGTTGAATGCAAGCCCCACAGTATAGAGTGAAGTCTGGATGGGACCCTCCCTTTGTGAGTGCCAAGTACTTTCACATGCCAGCGGCTTCCCTGTCTTTCCACTAGATGCCAGCAACATCCCAGGAGACTGTATGGCCTTGCAGCTCGGAGAGTTTCCAAAAGCAGCATAAGCAATGTTGTTCCAGGTCCAAGCATACTGCTGTCCTCTGGAGTTGGGTGGCTGCTCATAGCATAGTGATTGTTTGGTTCCCTACCTGTTCTGATTTCAGAACAGCAGGGTCAAGTTTAGGCACACAGCAATATATCAAGTGAGAAACAGGGTAACCACAATGGGATCCCAGCATCTATGCCGATGGCCTTGCTGACCCAACAGCCCCCACACCCACCCACAGCGTACATCTGCTGGAGGCTGACCGTAAGTATTTACCTTACATTAAACATGTCATCACTGCCATTCACTCAGAGTATCGAGCACCCACACAGAAGTCAGGGGCTGAAGCTCGGCGAGGGGAAACAATGAACCTGTGGTTCCTTCTAATTGCTGGAAGACAGTCTTCTCCATTCTGCCCCCATCCAGAGCCTGGGATAAGGCTCTGTCTGTGCTGAGACACATGTTAGTCTTGGGTTTTGCTGAACGGAATTGAAAAAGAATGGGTACTTTCTAGAAGTGAAAATAGATCCCTCTGGGTTCCTAAGGATGTGATAATAATATGGAGAGATACAGAAAGACATGGACAAATGACATGGAGGAATGCAGCCCAATAGAACCTTAGTGATGGGGGTTTCGTTCCAAGATGGAGGAGGAGCAGGAGACCTAAAGTTTGTCTGGTCCCAGGAATTCAGCTAGAGAGCTACCAAACCATTCTGAATACCTATGAACGCAACTGGAGAACAAAGAAAAGAGTAGCAGAAATTCTATGAACAGAGAAGCGACCACTTACTGTAAGGAGGAGAAAAGATGGCAGAGGAGTAGGGGACCTGTTTCTCAGCTGGTTCCCTGAGTCGAGCTGGATAGGTACCAGACCATCTTGAAAACCCACAGAATCAGCCTGAGATGCAGGAAGATACATCTGGGTCTCTACAAACAAAGATCTGCGGTGAATATTGAGGTGAATATTGAGGTACGAAGTGGGGAGCCATGAATCCGCACAGAGATATTGGAAAATAAAGGGAAGGGGGAGGGAGCCGACATGCTCAGGCACCGGGAAGCAGTAGCCACTTGCGCTGGGGAGCGGGCCAGACTCGAGGACCGGCACCCGTGAGAAAGCAGACTGAGACCAAGAGCTCGGGAACGTATGCATCCAGACTGAAAACCGGAGCTCTGGAGTGCTCACTCGAACTAGACTGAAACCGGGAGTTCAGGAGCAAGCGCACATCCAGACTGAAAACTGGCGCTGTGGAGCATGCAAACCACACTGAAACAGGGAGCTCGGGAGTATGTGTGGGACCAGGGGTGGCTGGTGGTGGTAGAAGCACAGAGGACAGAGACCTGCCAGCCCTGGAAGTGAGGGCTGGGAGAGCAGTTGTGGAGCACACAACCTGGGATGCTGCAGGGTTTTCAGCAGCACCGATGGAAACAGAGTTAAAGTGGCCAGAAGAGCTCAGTGGAGAGCGGACTGCGATCTGTCTGTTCTGGGACAGAGGTTAGGATATGGCCACTGCTGCTCCGACTTTCAGAAGAGTCACAAAAAACCACCAGGGAAAGCCACCAGAGAACAAAAGCCCGGAAATACCAGCTCACATTGTGCCCATCCCCATCCACCCTTGCAGGGCAACTCAACCTAAACAGGGTTCCCTGAGTATCAGCGCGGTGGGGCCCTCCCCCAGAAGGCAGGCTGAAAAATCAAGAAGCCCACATCTCTAAGTTCCCTATAAAACAAGTGCACACTGCCTGGGTCCTGGTCAATAATTTCGGGTCTGGGAATCCCTGCAACCTCTCCTCATCAGAATGACATGGAGGAGAAATCCCCCCCCCAGCAAAGAAAAGATAATGAGTCTGTGGCCTCTGCCACAGAAATGATGGATATGGATACAACCAAATTGTCAGAAATGGAGTTCAGAGTAACAATGGTCAAGATGATGTGTAGGCTTGAAAAAAATATTAACGAAAATATTAACAAGAATATAGAATCTCTAAGAGTGGAAATGAGAGCGAATCTGGCAGAAATTAAAAATGCAATGAATCAAATGCAGTCTAAACTAGATGCTCTGACAGCCAGGGTAAATGAGGCAGAAGAACGAATTAGTGAATTGGAGGATGGGATGGTAGAAGAGAAAATTAAAACAGAAACTTGGCTCAAAAAAATCCAGTCTCAAGAATATAGATTATGGGAGATTACTGACTCAATGAAACATTCCAATGTCAGAATCATCGGCATCCCCAAGGAGGTGGAGAAAGAGAGAGGTCTAGAAGAGATATTTGAACAAATTGCAGTGGAGAACTTCCCTAATCTGGCAAAGGACACAAGCATTTATGTCCAAGAGGCAGAGAGGACCCCTCCCAAGTTCACTGAGAACACACCTACACCACGTCACGTCATAGTGCAATTCGCAAATATTAGATCCAAGGATACAGTATTGAAAGCAGCCAGGGGGAAGAAACTCCTTACGACAGAGGTAAAAATAACAGAATAAAATCATACCTGTCTACAGAGACCTGGAAGGCTAGCAAGGGTTGGCAGTGTATTTTCAAAGCTCTATCTGAGAAGAACATGCAGTCAAGGATCCTTTATTCAGCAAGGCTGTCATTCAGAATTGATGGAGAGATAAGGACCTTCCAGGATCGGCAGAAACTGAAGGAATTCATAACCACCAAACCAGCCCTACATGAGATATTAACGGGGGTTCTATAAAAGTAAAAAGGCCCCAAGAGTGATACAGAACAGAAATTTACAATCTATTGAAACAAAGATTTCACAGGCAAGATGACATCATTAAAATCATATCTCTCAATAATCACTCTCAATGTGAATGGCCTAAATGCTCCCATAAA
>NW_024423564.1:5517632-5519137 GCF_017311325.1 Ursus maritimus
GCCACAGGGTTGCAGATTGGATAAAAAGACATGACCCATCCATTTGCTGTCTTCAAGAGACTCATTTTGAACCTAAAGATACAACCAGACTGAAAGTGAAGGGATGGAAAACCATTTTTCACGTCAATGGACCTGAAAAGAAAGCTGGGGTAGCAATTCTCATATCAGACATATTAGATTTTAAGCTAAAGACTGTTGTTAGAGATACAGAAGGACACTATATTATTCATAAAGGATGTATCCAAAAAGTGGATATGACAATTATAAATATCTATGCCCCCAACAGGGGAGCAGCTAGATACACAAGCCAACTCTTAACCACAATAAAGAGACATACTAAGATTATAATATGTTAATAGTACGGAACCTCAACACTCCACTCTCAGCAATAGACAGATCACCTAAGCAGAAAAACAACAACAACAACAAAAAAAACTAGAGCTTTGAATGACATACTGGACCAGATGGACCTTATAGATATATATAGAACACTACACCCCAGAACAACAGAATACTCATTCTTTTGGAATGCACATGGAACTTTCTCCAGAATAGACCATATACTAGGTCAAAAAACAGGTCTCAACTGATACCAAAAGACTGAGATTATTCCCTGTGTATTCCCAGACCACAATGCTTTGAAACTGGAACTCAATCACAAGGAAAAATTTGGAAGAAACTCAAACACTTGGAAACTAAGAACAATCCTGCTCCAGAATGATTGGATAAACCAGAAAATTAAAAATCAATTTAAACAATTTATGGAGACCAATAAGAAAGAAAACACATTGGTCCAAAACCTATAGGACACGGCAAAGGCGGTCCTAAGGGGAAAATACATAGCCATCCAATCCTCACTCAAAATAGAAAAATCTAAAATGCAGTTTTTATATTCTCACCTCAAGAAGCTGGAGCTGGAACAGAAGAACGGGCCTAACCCACACACGAGAAGGCAGTTGATCAAGATTAGAGCAGAGATCAATGAATTAGAAACCAGGAGCACAGTAGAGCAGATTAACAGAACTAGAAGCTGGTTCTTTGAAGGAATAAATAAGATCGATAAGCCACTGGCCAGACTTATTCAAAAGAATAGAGAAAGGACCCAAATTAATAAAATTATGAATGAAAAGGGAGAGGTCACAACCAACACCAATGAAATAGGAAGGATCATTAGAAACTTTTATCAACAACTTTATGCCAATAAATTAAACAACCTGGAAGAAATGGATGCCTTCCTGGAAACCTATAAACTACCAAGACTGAAACAGGAAGAAATGGATTTTTTAAAGAGACCGATTAATTATGAAGAAATTGAAGCAGTGATCAAAAACTTCCCCCAAAACAAGAGTCCACGGCCTGAAGGATTCCCTGGGGAATTCTAACAAACATTCGAAGAAGAACTAATACGTATTCTCCTGAAGCTGTTTCAAGAAATAGAAACAGAAGGAAAACTACCAAACTCATTCTATGAGGCCAGTATTACCTTGATCCCCAAACCAGGCAAA
>NW_024423564.1:5520251-5521121 GCF_017311325.1 Ursus maritimus
AAAAAAAAAAGACAGTCTCTTCAATAAATGGTGCTGGGGAAGAGGGAGGAGTTAAGATGGTGGTGGAGTAGGGGACCCCTTTTTCAGCCGGTCCCCTGAGTTGAGCTGGATAGGTACCAGACCAGCCTTAACATCCACGGAATCAGCCTGAGATGCAGGAAGATACACCTGGATCTCTACAATTGAATATCTCCAGCACTGAGTATTGAGGTGCGAAGCGGGGAGCTGTGAAACCGGGCACAGATATCGGGAGATAAACAGAAGGGGGAGGGAGCCACCACATTTGGACACCGGGAAGCGGGAAGTGGTAGCCACCTGCAAGGGGGAGCAGGCAGACTCTCGGACCGGCACCCGCAAGAGAGCGGACTGAGACCATGAGCCAGGGAACATGTGTGACCAGACTGAGGGCCGGAGCTTCGGAGCGTGCGGGGGGGTGGGGTGGGAGGGCGGCTGGCGGTATTAGAAACACAAAGGACAGAGACGCGCCGGCCCTGGAAATGAGGGCTGGGACGCCGGGTGAGGGGCGCACATCCCGGGACGCTGCAGGGTTGAGCAGCACCAACAGAAACAGTTAAAGTGGCCAGAACATCAGTGAAGAACGGTCCATGATCCCTCTGTTCTGACACAGAGGCTGAGATTCGGCCACTGCTGCTCTGACTCTCAGAAGAGGCACAGCAAACAGCCAGGGAAAGCCGCCAGAGAACAAAAATCTGGAAAGACCAGCTCACAGTGTGCCCACCCCCATCCCCCCTCGCAGGGGACACGGAGACTCTACCCAAACAGGGTTGCCTGAGTATCGGCACGGGAGGCCCCTCCCCCAGAAGGCAGGCTGAAAAATCAAGAAGCCCTCATCCCTAAGATCCCTATAAA
>NW_024423564.1:5522193-5523448 GCF_017311325.1 Ursus maritimus
CCAATGGACCTCAAAAGAAAGCTGGGGTAGCAAATCTTATAACAGACAGATTGGATTTTAAACTAAAGACTATAGTTAGAGACACAGAAGGGCACTATATTATTCTTAAAGGATGTATCCAACAAGTGGATATGACAATTATAAATATATATGCCCCCAACAGGGGAGTAGCAAGATAACAAGCCACCTCTTAACCACAATAAACAGACATATAGATAAAAATACGTTAATAGTAGGGGACCTCAACACTTCACTATCAGAAATAGAACACCCATGCAAAAAATTGACAAAGAAACAAGGGCTTTGAATGCCATACTCGATGAGTTGGACCTCATAGATATATATAGAACATTACACCCCAGAAACAAAGAATACTCGTTCTATTCTAATGCCCATGGAACATTCTCAAGAATAGACCATGTTCTGGGTCACAAAATAGGTCAGAACCGATACCAAAAGACTGAAATTATTCCCTGCATATTCCCAGACCACAACGCTCTGAAATTGGAACTCAACCACAAGGAAAAATTTGGAAGAAACTCAAACACTTGGAGACTAAGAACCACCCTGCTCAGGAATGACTCGATAAACCAGGAAATCAAAAATCAATTTAAACAATTTATGGAGACCAACGAGAATGAAAACACAATGGTCCAAAACGTATGGGATACTGCAAAGGCAGTCCTAAGGGGGAAATACATAGCCATCCAAGCCTCACTGAAAAGAATAGATAAATCTAAAATGCAGTTTTTATATTCTCACCTCAAGAAGCTGGAACAGCACCAGAGGGACAGGCCTAATCCACGCACAAGGAAGCAGTTGACCAAGATTAGAACAGAAATCAATGAATTAGAAACCAGAAGTACAGTAGAGCAGATCAACAGAACTAGAAGCTGGTTGTTTGAGAGAATCAATAAAATTGGCAGACCACTGGCAAGACTTATCCAAAAGAATAGAGAAAGGACCCAAATTAATAAAATTATGAATGAAAAAGGAGAGGTCACAACCAACACCAATGAAATTGGAAGGATTATTAGAAACATTTATCAACAGCTATATGCCAATAAATTAAGCAATGTGGAAGAGATGGAGGCCTTCCTGGAAACCTATAAACTACCAAGACTGAAACAGGAAGAAATTGATTTTTTAAATAGGCCAATTAATTATGAAGAGATTGAGTCAGTGATAAACAACCTTCCAAATAACAAAACTCCAGGCCCGGACGGTTTTCCTGGGGAATTCGAACAAACATTCA
>NW_024423564.1:5523458-5625349 GCF_017311325.1 Ursus maritimus
TCGATCAGCACGATACATCATATCAACAAGAAAAGACTCAGGAACCATATGATCCTCTCAACTGATGCAGAAAAACATTTGACAAAATACAGCATCCTTTCCTGATTAAAACCCTTCAGAGTGTAGGAATAGAGGTTACAAAGCATTTGACAAAATACAGCATCCTTTCCTGATTAAAACCCTTCAGAGTGTAGGAATAGAAGGTACATTTCTCAATCTCATAAAAGCCATCTATGAAAAGCCTACTGCAAATATTATTCTCAATGGGGAAAAGCTGGAAGCCTTTCCCTTAAGATCAGGAACTCGACAAGGATGCCCACTCTCGCCACTATTATTCAACATAGTACTAGAAGTCCTTGCAACAGCAATCAGACGACAAAAAGGGATCAAAGGTATTCAAATTGGCAAAGAAGAAGTCAAAATGTCTCTCTTTGCAGATGACATGATACTCTATATGGAAAACCCAAAAGAAGCCACTCCCAAACTATTAGAAGTTATAGAGCAATTCAGTAACGTGGCAGGATACAAAATAAATGCTCAGAAATCAGTTGCATTTCTATACACGAATAACGAGACCGAAGAAAGAGAAATTAGGGAATCCATCCCATTTACAATAGCACCAAAAACCATACGTTACCTTGGAATTAACTTAACCAGAGACGTAAAGGAGCTATATTCTAGAAACTACAAATCACTCTTGAAAGACACTGAAGAAGACACAAAAAGATGGAAAAATATTCCATGCTCATGGATCAGAAGAATTAACATAGTTAAAATGTCCATGCTACCCAGAGCAATCTACACTTTCAATGCTATCACAATCAAAATACCTATGACATTTTTCAAAGAACTGGAACAAATAGTCCTTAAATTTGCATGGAACCAGAAAAGGCCCCAAATCGCCAAGGAACTGTTGAAAAGGAAAAACAAAGCTGGGGGCATCACAATGTCGGATTTCAAGCTGTACTACAAAGCTGTGATCACAAGGACAGCATGGTACTGGCACAAAAACAGACACATAGACCAATGGAACAGAATAGAGAACCCAGAAATGGACCCTCAGCTCTTTGGGCAACTAATCTTTGATAAAGCAGGAAAAAACATCCGGTGGAAAAAAGACAGTCTCTTCAATAAATGGTGCTGGGAAAATTGGACAGCTACATACAAAAGAATGAAACTTGACTACTCTCTCACACCACACACAAAGATAAACTCCAAATGGTTGAAAGACCTTGATGTGAGACAGAAATCCATCAAAATCCTAGAGGAGAACATAGGCAGCAACCTCTACGACATCGGCCAAAGCAACCTTTTTCATGACACATCTTCAAAGACAAGAGAAACAAAACATAAAATGGACTTGTGGGATGTCATCAAGATTAAAAGTTTCTGCACAGCCAAGGAAACAGTCAAAAAAAACTAAGAGGCAGCCCACTGAATGGGAGAATATCTTTGCAAATGATGCTACAGATAAAAGACTGATATCCAAGATCTACAAAGAACTTTTCAAACTCAATACACGAGAAACAAATAAACAAATCATAAAATGGGCAGAAGATATGAACAGACACTTTTCCGATGAAGACATACAAATGGCTAACAGACACATGAAAAAATGTTCAAAATCATTAGCTATCAGGGAGGAGCTGAATTTGAAATTCAAATCAAAACCACACTAAGATACCACCTTATGCCAGTTAGAATGGCAAAAATTGACAAGGCAAGAAACAACAATTGCTGGAGAGGATGTGGAGAAAGGGGATCCTTCCTACATTGTTGGTGAGGATGCAAGTTGGTACAGCCACTCTGGAAAACAGTGTGGAGGTCCCTTAAAAAGTTAAAAATTGAGCTACCCTATGACCCAGCCATTGCACTACTGAGTATTTACCCCAAAGATACAGATGTAGTGAAGAGAAGGGCCATATGCACCCCAATGTTCATAACAGCATTGTCCACAATAGCTAAATTGTGGAAGAAGCTGAGATGCCCTTCAACAGATGACTGGATTAAGAAGATGTGATCCATATATACAATGGAATATTACTCAGCCACCAAAAAGAACGATTTCACAACATTTGCAGCAATATGGATGGGACTGGAGGAGACTATGCTAAGTGAAATAAGTCAAGGAGAGAAAGACAATTATCATATGGTTTCACTCATTTATGGAACATAAGAAATAGGAAGATCAGTAGGAGAAGGAAGGGAAGAATGAAGGGGTGTTAAACAGAAGAGGGAATGAACCATGAGAGACCATGGACTCTGGGAAACAAACTGAGGGCTTCAGAGGGGAGGGCGGTGGGGGACTGGGATAGGCTGGTGATGGATATTAAGGAGGGAGGGCACATATTTCATGGTGCACTGGGTGTTATATGCAAATAATGAATCATGGAAAGTTGCATCAAAAACTGGGGATGTACTGTATGGTGACTAAGATAACAAAATAAAAATTATAAAAAAAAAAACTTTAGCGATGCTCTTATAGGAGCCACTAGCCACATGTGGCTACTGAGCACTGGAAATGCGGCTAGTGCGGCTGAGGAGATGAATTTTAAATTTTATTCAATATTAGTTAATTAAAGTTGAAATAGCCATATGTGTCTCATGGCTCTCTATTGAATGAGATAAAGAATATGAGACAAAGGCAAAAATCAATAGGCCTCAAAGTGTCAAGTGCTATGTTGGATGTAGATATGCACATATGTATGTATTATATATAATACGTATGTAACCCACACATGTGTGATTTACATGTAATTTAAATATATGTAAATGAGAACCCAACCTTCAGAGAGGTAGTTGAAGTTGGACCTGGAACCAGAAGGTACAATGACATTGGGAATGGATGGGTGGACAATGATGGGGAGGAGAATTTGCGTTAAGAGAGTAAGACGAGCCAGAGGTTTTCTAAGATGCGGAGATTGAAAGGAGTCCAAAAGGAGTCCCTTTGTACCAGAAAGAGAGGAATCAAGGTGGAAGTGCCAGAGAGGAGGAACGAGAGGAGGTGACCGCAGAAAGACAGCTGAGGTTATCCTCTCCATAAGGACTGTGGATTTCAGGGTAAAGGGGAGGGGCAAGCACACAGCAGAAAGAGCTGGGGGCAGGCAGTCCAGGAAAGGAAGAGGAAGGAGGCCCTCTGCCTGGTGGGAAGGTGGGTATGGTGGGTGCAGCTGGGACAGCAGCAGCTACACCATGAAGCTGTTTGCTTCTTTAGTCCATGAGTGAGATGAAAGATATGCGGCACTGGGTAGCAAGAGGAATTTTCAAAGATCATGGAAATCTACTGGTTTAATTCATCTTCCATGTAATTTTTTAAAATTATAGTTATTTCAATACTTTTTATTAGCGGAGTAAGCAAGGCAGTCAGACCTTACCAATCCCAAATAATAAACAAGGTACTCTGGGAGAGAGTCCATCAGGGCGGTCAGAGAAGGAGCACCTCATGCAAATGTCACAGGGATTGTGCCTTGTGAGCTCCAGAGCAACATTTTGTGCTAAGTGTTATGGGTTTTACAGCTGAGGAAACTGAGGCTCAGAAGGGATGAGAAGCTTACTCAAGGGTAAGAGCTAGGAAGAGGCAGACCTCAGTTTTATACCAAGATCTTAGTACTTTGTGTTTAGTGTTCAAATTCAGTGGAATGAAACATACTAAACATGCTCGCTCTCTTGCTTGTAATGACCCAATAGACAAATGATTGGAGAACAAGAAAATGAAATTGGTATTTTATAGACATTGAGGTTTTTTCTTTTATTTTTTGTTTATTGAGGTATAATTGACATATAATATTTATAGATATTGTGTTTTATAACCCATTGAATAACTTTATTTATTTATTTATTTATTTATTTATTTATTTTGAAAGAGAGACAGCCAGCGAGAGAGGGAACACAAGCAGAGGGAATGGGAGAGGAAGAAGCAGGCTCCCAGAGGAGAAGCCTGATGCGGGTCTCTATCTCAGGACTCTCGGATCACGCCCTGAGCCGAAGGCAGACGCTTAATGACTGAGCCACCCAGGCTCTGCATAGGTTAACTTTTAGATACCAAATAGTTAACGCCCCTAGGTTTTTTTTAATATTTAAATTATTTTTATTGAAGTAAAATTGGTATATAACATTATATAAGTTTCAGGTGTACAACACTATAATTTGATACATGCGTACGCTACAAAGTGATCACCATAAGTATAGTTACCATCCATCACCATATAATTGAGCCTCTTCATCCATTTCACTCCTCAATCTCCTTCCCCCCCCTTGATAACCACCAATCTGTTCTCTGTATCTCTGAGTTTGTTTTTGCTTTGTTTGTTCATATGTTTTGTTATTTTTTTGGATTCCACAAATAAGTGAAATCATACAGTATTTGGACTGCCTTATTTTCCTTAGCATAATACTCTCAAGGTCCATCTATATTGTTACAAAAGGCAAGATTTCCTTCTTTTTTAATGGCTGAGTAATATTCCATTATGTACCTATACCACAATTTCTTTATCCATTCATCCATTGATGGACACTTAGGTTGTTTCCATATCTTGGCTATTGTAAATAATGCTGCAATGAACATGGGGATGCATATATCTTTTTGAATTAGCGTTTTCATATTCTTCAGATAAATATCCAGAAGTGGAATAGCTGGATCGTATGGTATTTCTATTCTTAATTTTTTTTAGGAATCTCCATACTGTTTTCCATAATGGCTGTACCAACATTACAGTCCCACCAATGGTATATAAGGATTCCCTTTTCTCAACATCCTCTCCAACCCTTATTTCTTGTCTTTTTGATAATAGCCCTTTTAACAGGTGTTAGGTGATATCTCATTGTGATTTTGACTTGCATTCCTGTGATAATTAGTGATGCTGAACATCTTTTCATGTGCCTGTTGGCCATCTACATGTCTTCTTTGGAAAAATGTGTATTTAGATCCTCAGCCCACTTTTTACTCAGGTTTGTTTGTTTTTCTGATTGAGTTGTATGAGTTCTTTATATATTTTTGATATTAACCCCCAGTTGGATATATGATTTGCAAATATCTTCTCTCATACAGTAGGTTGCCTTTTTGTTTTGTTGATCCTTTCCTTCACTGTGCAGAAGCTGTTTAGTTTGGTATGGTCTCATTTTTAAATTTTCGCTTTTGATTTCCTTTGCTTTTGGAATCAGATCCAAAAAACATTGCTCAGACCAATGTCAAAGAGCTTATCACTTATGTTTCCTTCTACAAATATTATGGTTTGAGGTTTTACCTTTAAGTTTTTAATCCATTTTGAGTTAATTTTTGTGTCTGATGTATGGGTAGTGGTCTAGTTTCATTCTTTTGCATGTAGCTGTCCAGTTTTCTCAACATAGTTTCCTGAAGAAATTGTCCTTTCCCCATTGTATATTCTTGACTACTTTGTCATAAATTAATTTACTGTATTTGTGTGGGTTTGTTTCTGGGATCTGTATTCTATTCCAATGATCTATTTGTCTGTTTTTATGCCAATGCCAATGTTTTGATTACTATAGCTTCATAGTATAGTTTGAAATCAGGGAGCATGATACTTCTAGCTTTGTTCTTTCTCAAGATTGCTTTGGTTATTTGGGGGTCTTTTGCAGCTTCATAGAAATTTTAGAATTATTTGTTCTAATTCTGTGAAAAATGTCATTAGGAAATAGATAGGAGTTGCACTGAATCTATAGATTGCTTTGGGTAGTACAGACATTTTAACAATGTCTTCTAATCAATGAACATGGAAGATCTTTCCACTTATTTGTGTGTTCTTCAATTTCTCTCATCAATGCTTTATAGTTTTCAATGCACAGGCCTTTTACCTTCTTGGTTAAATTTGATTCTAGGTATTTTATCTTTTTTTGATGCAATTGTAAATGGGATTCTTAAAAATTTTCTGTTTCTGATAGTTCATTGCTAGTGTATAGAAATGCAGCAAATTTCTGTATATTCATTTTGTATCCTGCAACTTTACTGAATTCATTTATTAGTTCTAATCATTTTTTTTGGTAGAGTCTTCAGGATTTTCTATGTATAGTATCATGTCATCTGCAAATAGTGACAGTTTTACTTCTTCCTTTCTGATTTAGATGACTTTTATTCTTTTTCTTGCCTCATTGCTATGGCTAGGACTTTCAATACTATGTTAAATAAAAGTGGTGAGAGTGGGCATTCTTGTCTTGTTCCTGACCTTAGAGAAAAAGCTTTCAGCTTTTCACCATTAAGTATGATGTTAGCTGTGGGTTTGTCATGTATGGACTTCATTATATTAGGGAACATTCCCCTCTATACCCACTTTGTTGAGAGTTTTTATCATAAATGGAATTTGAGTTTTGTCAAATGCATTTTCTGCATGTATTGAGATGATCAGATGGTTTTTATACTTCATTGTGTTAATGTGGTATATCATGTTGATCACTTTGTGGGTGTTGAAACATCCTTGCATCTCTGGAATAAATCCCACTTGATCATGGCATATTATCCTTTTAATGTATTGTGGATTTCAGTTTGCTAATATTTTTGTTGAAGATTTTTTCCATCTATATTCATCAGGGATATTGGCCTGTAATTTTCTTGTGTGTGTGTGTGTGTGTGTGTGTGTGTGTGTGTGTGTGTGTGTGCTCTCCTTGTCTGGTTTTGGTATCAGGGTAATGCTAGCCTTGTAAACTGAGTTTTGGAAACATTCCCTTCTCTTTAATTTTTTGGAAGAGCTTGAGAAGGGTAGGTACTAAATCTTCTTTGAATGTTTGTTAGAATTCACCAGTGAAGCCATCTGGTCCTGGACTTTGGTTTTTTGGGATGTTTTTGATTACTGTTTCAATCTCCTTACTAGTAATCAGTCTATTCAGATTTTCTATTTCTTCCTGATTCAGTCTTGGAAGATTGTATGTTTCTAGGAATGTATCCATTTCTTCTAGATCATCCAATTTGTTTGGCATATAATTGTTTGTAGTAGTCTCTTATGATCCTTTGTATTTCTTTGATATCAACTATAACTTTTCCTCTTTCATTTTTTGTTTTATTTACTTGAGCCCTTTCTCTTTTTTCCATGGTGAGTCTAGTTAAAAGTTTGTCAATTTTCCTTTTCAGAGAAAAGCTTTATCTTTTCAGAGAACCAGCTCTTAGTTTCATTGACTTTTCCAATTGCCTTTAAGCCTCTATTTCATTTATGTCACTCTGATCTTTATTATTTCCTTTCTCCTATTAACTTTGAGCTTTGTTTCTTCTTCTCTTTTTGGTTCCCTTAGATGTATAGTTAGATTGCTTACTTGAGATTTTTCTTATTTCTTGAGGTAGGCCTGTATTGCTATAAACTTCCCTCTTAAAACTGCTTTTGCCATATCCTATAGATTTTGTACTATTGAATTTCCATTTTCATTTGTCTCTGGGTACTTTAAAAATTTCTCCTTTGATTTTTCTGTTGACCTAATGGTTCTTCAGTAACATGTTTAATCTTCACATAATTGCCATTTTTTCCAGTTTTCTTTCTGTAATTGATTTCTAGTTTTACACCATTGTGGTAAAAAATGATGCTTGATATGATTTCAATCTTCTTGAATTTATTGAGTTGTGTTTTATGGCCTAACATGTGATCTATCCTGGAGAATGTTCTATGTGCACTTGAGAAGAACATGTATTCTGCTGCTTTGGGATGAAATTTTCTGTATATATCTCTATATATCAATTAAGTCCATCTGGTCTAATGTGTCAGATGGCTGCTTCATTTTTGATTGTCTGTCTGGATGATCCATCTATTGATGAAAGTCCCCTACTATTATTGTATTGCTATCGATTTCTCCCTTTAGATCTTTCAATATTCACTTTATATATTTAGGTGCTTCTATGTTGGGTGCATATATAAGTGTTATATATACTTTTTAGATTGACTTTTTAAAAATCGTATAATGCCCTTCTTTGTTTATTCTTACAGC
The DNA here is from genome assembly GCF_017311325.1 of Ursus maritimus. NCBI lineage: Eukaryota > Metazoa > Chordata > Mammalia > Carnivora > Ursidae > Ursus > Ursus maritimus. The sequence goes on from NW_024423564.1 coordinate 5,531,379, forward strand.
CTTTGTTTTAAAGTTTATTTTGATTGATATAATTACTGCTATACCAGTGTTCTTTTCACTTCCATTTGCATGGAACATCTTTTTCTATCCCTTTACTTCCAGTCTGTGTGTGCCCTTAGATCTGAAGCAAGTCTCTTGTAGGCAACATATATGTTGGTCTTGGGTTTTTTTTTTTTTTCCAATCCATTTAGCCATTCTATGCCTTTTGACTGGAGAATTTAGTGCACTTACATTTAAAGTAATTTTTGATAGGTATGTACTTACTGCCAGTTTGTTTGTTTTCTGGTTGTTATTGTAGTTCCTTTCTGTTTTTTTCTTCTTCTCTTGCTCTCTTCCCTTGTAATTTGGTGATTTCCTTTAGTGTTCTGTTTTGATTTCTTTCTCACTGTCTTTTGTGGATCTACTATGGAGTTTTGCTGTGTGGTTACCATAGGGTTATATGCTATCTTTACTTTTTTAAAATTCTTTTTTCTTTTTGCTGCCCTGTTTAGATGATGTCCACTTCCCTGTTTTCCAAGTCACTAATCCATTCTTCTGCTTCATCCAACAGCAATCTGCTGTTGAACTGCTGTAGCATAGTTTTCAGTTCAGTAGTCTTCAGCTCTGTGATTTCTGTTTGGTACTCTCCAATCTTTTCTTTCTCTTTCTTGAATTTCTGACTGTGTTTATTTTCTTCTCTGGAATTCAGTGAGCATCATTATGACCATTACTTTGACCTCTATCAGGTAGATTTCTTATTTCTATTTCTTTAAGGTCTTTTTTCTAAAGTTTTGTCTTGTTTTCATTGGGAGCATATTTTTCTGTCTACTCATTTTGCTTCACTTTCTGTTTCTCTGTATTAGGCAAAACAACTATCTCTCTTAGTCTTGAAGGAGTGAACTTAAGTAGGAGATGAAACTTATCATTCAAACTTTTCTAGATTGTTTCTTTCTTGGACCTTTGTGATTGTCTAAGTAGCCTTATTTGTCCTTAATAGTTCCCAATTGTTGAGGATGTGCCAAGACCTGTCAGTGTTCCAAAGGGAGGGATCACAGACAGTGCCCAGTTTCAGGCTAATTGTAACCCAGATCCTCAGGTAGCAGCTTTTTAAGTGTGCAAATATGTACTATCCTGTGGGTTGGCAACTATAAACCAGGCTGACCTCCAGACTAGGAGATCTGGAGATGTGCCCTGGGTGACAGTTGCAAAACTCATGGCTTTAGACATGTGTATAAACTCCTTTTGGAAGCTATCAGTGAGCTGTGGTTAGGCCAAGGGAGGGTGCTAATATGGTGTGTTTCTACCTATGTTCCTTGGGAGCACCTCTGTAATCTCTGGAGAAAGGAATAGGGCTTTTTCACATGAAGAGTGGAAGTGTGTTTCAGTCTGCTGTTTGTGCAGTGGTCAGGGGGTGGCAGCCTACCAAAAACTTTCTCTCTGATTGTTTCGGACCTGTGGAGCCCGGAAATACAATCCCCCTGGCCACCAGGCCACATGCTCAGTGGGCATCTATGTGGGCTGCATGTGCCTGCTGGCTGTGGCCTGCTCTGCCACAGCCATGATGCATGGGGAAGGGAGCTCAGCTGGTCCCTGTGGCAGAGTGAGCGGTGGCTGTGGTGCACAGGGGCTGGGCACTATCACTGGAACTAGCAAGCTGGGGGTCAGGGTGTGAGGAGTACAGTGATGGTACCCACCAGTGCCTAAGTCCCTGGAGAATGTCCCAACAGATCTCTGTCTTGCAGTTGCTTTAGGATAAGCAAATGAGTCTCCTTTGCATATGGTCTAAGTACCTTTCAAACTATTTCTTTTGTACTGGGCTTCTGGGTGAATGAGTCTGTTCATGAGCCCTTTAAGAGCAGATTTTCTGTTTCCTATAGCCCATGATACTCCTGGAAGTAAGCCCCACTGGTTTTCAAGGCTAGACACTTGGGGGCTTATCTCTCTGGCCTGGGTCCCAAGGGTTGGGGTGCCTCATGTGGGACACAAATCCCTCACTCCTCAGAGATGAGCTCTGTATTGTGAGATCTCTCCCAACATGAGTGGTTGTGCCTGGGGTGGGGTTTCTTGCAAGACCATGTCTCCACCTCTTCTACCTGTCTCATTGTGACCCTTTTATCCTTTGTTGTGGAGGCACTGTTCAGCTACTTTTCAGGTCCTTTTCTGAGGGAAGTGTCGCATATGTACCTGTAGATTTGTTGTGTTATTGAGGTGAGGTGAGTTCAGGATCCTTCTACACTGCTATCTTTTTTTTTTTTTTAAGATTTTATTTATTTATTTGACAGAGAGAGAGAGACAGCCAGAGAGGGCACAGGCAGGGGGAGTGGGAGAGGAAAAAGCAGGCTCCCAGTGGAGGAGCCCGATGTGGGGCTCGATCCCATAACACCGGGATCACGCCCTGAGCCGAAGGCAGACACTTAACGACTGCGCCACCCAGGCGCCCCTCTACACTGCTATCTTGAACCCTCCCCTCCCCCTAGGTTTTAAATGTTAGTAGTAGAGGATAGTTTTGAACTGTCAGCCTCTGAGTCATGGGCCCAGCACCTTCCATGCTCCATCCTACAGCCTGGCTATTTATCAAATGATAATGATGATGTTAGTTAAATAATAATATCACAACCACTGACAGTCCCATACTCCAATTAGAAAGATACAGCTATGGCCCTTACCTAACCAAAGCAGAACTATTGTCAGTGCAATTGGTTTTTGCTTTAACGAGGAGGTTGCTTACAGCCTTTTTGCTCAAGTTGAAGCAAAAAAAAAAAAAAGGAGTATCTTAAGGTGGGCTATTCATTCAACAGGTATGTCTTGGGTGCCTTTGTGTGGCATGCACTGTTGCAGGTGTCATCTACACTCTTGTCATTCTAGTGTTCAGAGCCTAGAATTCTAGTGCATTCAGAGCCTCCTGGTAATTTTAAATTCACTCTCTTGACATTTAGGATTCTTCCATGTCCAGCCCCCACTTGCCTATGAGGGCTGCCACATCTGTCCCTTCATGCATGATCTTGGCTGATTTGGCATTGCTACCTGGCCACGTGTCCACCCCTCATTGCTTCCTAGGCATCCTTCTCAAAGCTATGCACTGAAACACCCCAGAAAGTGGGGGACCACTCTTTCATCAAAGGTATACATGTATAAAGCCCTCCTATATGTAGAATTCTTCTATGATACCTAATGGCTCTGGATGTGGCAAATCCTCTAAGAAACCAGATTTAGGAAAATTCCACAAGTCTGTTGAAACTACTTAAGCAACATGAATTGCTATAAATTCTATAAGTAGCTAATAGGAAAAAAATTATTTTTGGTAATTACTAGTTTGGTAAATTGATCATTTAACAAATTAATGATTTTACAAAACAATTTTTGGCTCGTTTGTTTTCAGCCAATTGGTTTTTGTGAATTTCTTTTTGCTTGCTGATTTTGCTTCCCTGTTCCTAGGAAGCAATGAGGCAGTGTAGAAGAATCCTGAACTAGAGGAGAAGCAGTTTAGAATTATGATGATATGTCAAGAGTCAACTAAACCAAAGACAGTGAGGTTCAACTTCATAAAGGGGTGTGTTTTATCTGCCCTCCCCCTCATCCCTCTCTACGTCTTTCTCTCTTCCATATCTGTCCTGTTTATGGACCCCTTAGTATGCACAGTGAGTTCATCTCTGAGTCCCTACAACACTCACACCATTGCCTTGTGCAGAATAGTGTCTGTTGACACTATTTATGATGGAGAACTTTCTTTTGGATCCATTCTTACCTAAGTAATCCAGCTTGAAGGTTTTATTTTGGTGTAAATGACAAAAGGGGCTTGGGTAAAATGACTGAACCATTATCAGTCTTCTTTCCACAAGGCATTAATGTGAAGAGGAAAAGAGATTTGAGAGGGCAGACATGGCTTCTCTCCCTGACTCTTGTCTGGTTCCACATCCTGGAAGATAACCCCAAAGTTCCCTGTTTTGTTTGTTTATCATGAAAAATGAAACTGAACTTAAGATGGGTCAGGACCTCACATAACAAGTAAGTGGGGAATCAGAACTAGAATGCTTGGTATTTGGACCAGTTGGGGGTAGGGAGTGAGAGAGCTAATGCTTACCTTTTTTCTTTTCCTTTATTATGGAAATCACAAAGTCAGATAAAAAATCCTTGCTTCTGCTTCTTCCCGATGAAGATTTATGAAATTATCCTAGTGGTTGCTTGCTGGAGTGCTGCAGGGAGAAATATTAGTTTTATACACCGATACAATGTCCACAATTCCACATGAAAATTAATTTAGGGGCCACCAAACCTGGACAGGCCGCAAAGCTGTATAGTGCTCTGATGAATGAATAGAACCACATGATAAGGTTCTCCAGAGAATGGGGCAAAAGGAACCAACTGTCTTTCTGAAATATACCAGCAAGAATTCAAGCCTTAATTAACGAAGCCCAAGGTTGATTTTTCTTACTGCCTTTTTCTCTAAAAGACAAATAATAAGAAATGAATGAGGTTGAAAGCAAATGAGAACCATATTTGGAAAGCAAAGCACACTCAAACTTTTGGCTGAGCTGGTTGCAAGGAGCTAAAGTTCTTTAATCATCTTACTGGAGATGTAGCCAAAAAATGCAATTTGAATCTCTCTCTCTCTCTCCCTCTCTCTCTCTCTCTCTCTCTCTCTCTCACACACACACACACACACGCACACACATACACACACACACACACATTTCCACACCTTACCCCTTACTTTTTCACTGTAGATGAATCGAGATGGTGGAGACAGGATATGATGAGAACCATTCCTGCTCCCCATCTACTTTATAAAAGCCTTTAGCAATTGGTAATCTTTGCTGTCATGGCTTGGGGAATCCATCTATCAATTCTTATTCTCTAAACATTCATTGTGCATTTTTGAATTGGCTGCAAGGAAGTAATAAATAGCTGGAATAGGTAATGTACTGTGAATATGCAGAGAATGGCAAACTATTTAAGATCCAGATTCTTCTAACAGATGATTTTTCTAGAAGAAGATGAACCAGTTTGGGCCAAAGAGCTTTGCTACATTTGAAGGTGGGGATAGGATGACAAGTTCACTAGAATTAAAATAGTGTCTGATAAATTGATGAAATACAGAGGATTTTCCTTGTGTCAGACAGAGTTAGCCGGGTCCACTTTATACAGAAGCAGAATGGATGGTTGAATATGGTGGTGTGATTTCAGGATGGTTCAGTAGACACTCCATCCTACTCTACTTCACAGTACCTCAGGATCTGTTTAAGGTTTGAAACATTACTAACGTCTTTGTTAACTTAGAGACAGAAGACCTATCAATCTGGTTTCATGGATGTGGGGAGGATATGGGCTCTTCTAATGAAATCTAACTTACATTGATATCAGGTAAATCTGATGTACTGTAGGAATATTTTTACTCAATTCATGATGTTTCTGTTTGTTAAAGGGAGCTCATTTAGTGTAACTCCTGGCCCCTTTCAGTCCATTACTCACACTTCCCAAGGGGAGATGGAATATCTTAACTGACTGATATATCTAGGCATGCTCAGCTCAGTTCCACCCATGTTCCTCTTGGGAGTGAGTTGCTCACAGACACAGTACTCAGGATCAATGTTTGTGCTCTGGAGACTGATGGCTGAATAAGGCAAGGTGACCTTGAAAGAGTTGCAATCTTTGCATGGAGGATTATAGTAACCTAGGCAAGGTCTTCACAACATCAGAAGTCAAGAGTAGCTGTTAAGTCATAAAGGGCCACCACTGACTATGGTGGATGCCAGGTTCTCTTTCCAGAAAATAATTACAAACCTCTTTGCAACTGTGTGAGCTCCTGGAACTCTTGTAGGTGAGATATTGGGGGAGGATTAAAAAATAAGATTCTGGGCTTTCCAATAAAACAACATGCCAGAGATTTTGGAAAATTAATTGATATAGCTATAAATGAATTGATATAGCTAAAATGAATTGATGACACAGATAATTTCATGCTCAAAGGAAAACCACTCAAAAATGGATCTACCTTGTCTGTCCCACCATGCTCCTCTTCCTCCTTTCAGTTTCCTATTTTCTTCCTAATTTTCCAAAGTTCATAGTTACAGATATTGAGGAAAGTGTCATGATTCCAATTTGGAAAATCTTCAGTGTTATGGGTGAAAGGAATTAGAAGTATCATTGTGTTTCCTCCCCTTCCTAGAATGAGTTTTAGGATAATCCTCCCGACATCCCACAGTCAGGTATGTGATAAAAAATCTAACCCTCAAGGCTTTGTTCAAACAGGGCAACCATTTTGTTTCCTGTCCCTAATTCAAATGAAGAATCTGTTCTTCCTACAAGACCATGAGCAATCTGACAGGAAATCAGTGGTACTGGCTGGCTATGTGTCTAGAGGAGAACAGAGATTTGATAGAAAAGGATATTCTTCTGCCCTCCCTTCCCCAGTACATATGGTCTTCCAGTGTACCCCTTCCATGCCCCACCCTGTCCAAAGTTTGGGGTCCCAAAGGTTAATGAGCAACATTTTTAATCAACAAAGAAAGAACTTCAGGTCTGTCAGACCTTTGAAGGGGTCTGCATCTCAAAAGTTTACTGATCTTATTTGCTCATGAGGGCACAAGGCCATCCCAGCCCACACTGCCTGCTCATCCTGTTAAAGGAAAGGATTGCTCTGTTGCCCAGCTAGAGTCTGGGTCTAGAAGTCAGTGCTTTATGGACAATTATAAAGAAAAGATGAGAGAGGAATTCAATGGTTTGTGAACATCAGTGTGCTTTTGAGCAGGGAGGACATGGAGATTGGAATAATGTGTCATAAAAATCATGAACTTCAGTTTTATTTTAATTATATTTATTGTTACATAGGTAACAGGGGTTTAAAATTCAAAGGTATAAATGTTATCCTGGTTAAACTCTCCAATCCCAAATATCACAGAGTTGTTATGATTAAATGAGATGGTGTGTATAAAGTACTTCATATAATATTAACACTCAATAACCATAAACAAAAGCTAATGCCTATTCATTTCACAAAACACAGACTCAGGTGGGCAAAAAAAGTACCTTTCTTTATTTTTCCTGTTTCAAGCCTTACTTTCTTTCTTGAGTCCTCATTCAAATAAATACAGAAAGTTAATGAAATTATTTTGGGGTAAACCCAGTTAAATTCAGTGATCTCCCAGCCATTATGCGTCATAAGCAAGTCACAGTCAAGATTTCCTTCTCCCCCTCTCTTCCTATCCCTGGCTGGTCTTTGTTCCAGAAGGGAGAGGGCTGCCTAACCACTGACTGGCTGCTATCACACTTGCGAACGTGGTGTTGTAGGCTGGGTACCTATGTATTCTCAGCTACAGCTTGCCTTGGTGTTCTGATGACCCACTGCTTCAGACGTGCCCTCCCCTGTATCCATCCAAGACGCTCTCCCACACACCAGCAATCCTCCACAATACACCTCCATCCTTCCAGAACTTCTCCGGTCCTATGCATGGGCTGCATGCTTCTGATGTGGTGTTCCGTTATGCTGGTCCCAAGTCCCCACCGGCTTGCTCTCTTTCAGATATCTTTTGTGTTCCACTCAGGAGCCTTGGGTATTCTCAGATGGTCATCCGTACCCTTTTAGGGATATAGAAAACTCAGAGCAGTGTCTGTTTCCATTGTGTTTGGCTACCATTTCTACCCCATTCTTGATACATAACAACAGATTATGCTTGCAATCTCTCTGGACTTCATGCAGGTAGCAAGACACAGGTCTTCTCCATTCTCAGATCCCCAATTTAAAAAGGGTTCCTTTGTGTGCCCCTACCAGATGCGCACACACGTGTGATTTGACCAATTAGGAGGATGCACAACTTCCAGCCTGCACCTAACCCTCCTATTTCCTCTTCAGCTCTCCCCTCTCTACTCAGCTTAGAGGGCTTCCTCTGTTGGTTTAGAAGTGGGGGAGGACACAGATGGAGGGAAGGCAGGAAGAAATGGGTGCTGCCTGCTCACAGCTTCTTTTGTACTTTTTCTGTCTTATGCCTGGATAATTCTTTCTGAAGCTAAGAAGTTTGGTGTTTTTGTTCCCTGTTTCTGCAGTGCTTGGATTATGGAAGCTATTGAGGGTACAAATGAATGATGTATGTGAGGATATGCTTGGGAGAACATCTCCATTACTACTATACATGTCATCCCATATCAGTTTCCTATCATCCCTATGCATCTGGTTGGTGTTTGTTCCAGTAGGGAGCATCCTGTCCAGTAGTCCCAAAGAGGAGTTTTGTTTGCTCCCAAAGGCAATAGTGGATTAAGGAGAAGAGCATTGGCCTTGACCTGAGATGACCTGGGTAGAGTCCAGACACTGCCTCTTCCTTGTTAGGTGATCCTGAGCACTTAATCCCTTTGTACCAAGGTTTCTAATTTCAAAAGAGACAAGGATCATAATACTTTCCTCTCAAGGTGGTTAAAAAAATTGTCAGGTAATGTCTTTGAAAGTGGTTTTATTATCTGTAAAGCCCTTTAAAATTTCAACTATAGTTTCCCCAAATCTTCCACCCAGTTAAATTATATTATTGAAGGTCATGCAGATGAAGAGGGAAGAGAAAAGTTAACTGTCCTTCCAGACATCTTGATGAAATTAGTGAAGTGATCATGCTGAAACAATGGCTGGCAATGACATCAACATAAACAGGTAGTTCACAAGAATTGTCCTGTCACTTTCTGAGGTTCAAAGCTCTATCAGATAGGATTCCCATAATAAATAGCAGACCCTTAGACAAACTTGGAGAAACTCAGTTGTGATCTGATGTTTGACAAAATTTTATATACTTGCTATGGACTTAACTGCATCCTGCCAAAATTCATACATTGAGTCCCTAACCCTCAGTGCAATGGTATTTGGAGATGGGGCCTTTGCGAGACAATTAGGTGTAGATGAGGTCATGACAGTGGGAATCTCTCTCTCTCTCCTCTCTCTCTGTCTAGTGAGGATACAATGAGAAGGCAACCATCTATAAGTTAGGAAGGGAGATCTTACCAGAAACAGCTTGCTGGCACCTCAATCTCAGACTTTCAGACTCTAGAACTGTAAGAAAATAAATTTCTGTGGTTTAAGCCACCCCATCTGTGGTATCTTGTTATAGTGGCCTGAACTGGCTAATACAAATACCCTTATAAATCCTCTATTTCTCCATGGTTGGTTCCTTCCCATCAGCCCTAGGCAAAGTCTGTTTATAGAGCTTTCTGTCTGCTACATTGGAAAGGCAAGCAAACATTTATCCTTAACTGTCACATTTTCATTTCCTCCACCATGGAACTAAAATCCATCAACTACTTACCACAACTTTACACCCTTAAATCCACCTTCAACCAATACAGTCATTTATAGAAAGAATGTGAGCAAGTTTCTGCATTTTCTAGTATGCACGTGGTAAAGAGGTATTTTTCTTTTTCTTTTCTTTCTTCTTTCTTTCTTTCTTTCTTTCTTTCTTTCTTCTTTCCTTATTTCTTTCTGAAACCCAACCAGTTCTCTTATCCTCTCTGGTAAATCATAAATTCTTTGAAAACAACAACAATATCATTCTTGTTTTTGAATGATATGTAACTTCTAGATCAGACCCATCTGGGTTTCATGATAGTCTTTCAGTTGTCATTCCATCACTTAGTAGTTGCATGAGTTGTGTTTTTCCATAACCTCCCTGAGCCACCCAATTTTCTCATTCATTAAGTAGGAAATGTGCCTAGCACACAGGGTTTGTGGGACTATTAAAGAGAGTGTGGGGAAATCTTTAGCACATGGCTTGGTTCCCTGTACACCCTGTGTGGAAGGTATTGCTGATTTACCATCCCCACAATGCAGCCCCAGAGAAGTAAGCATCTATTATACCTCAGGCAGTGGTTGGTGAGAGGGAAAGGGGCTCTCCCAGGGGCTGGGAGTCTCTGAGCCTAGACACAGATCTGGACATAGTGGGAGCACAGCCACCCCTAGGGGAGCACTGGGGAGCTCAGGGATGCTCAAGGACTGGTGAGACCTTGAGTCAGAGAGATAATCAAGAGGTCAGATCGAGGCCTTGGGTTAATTCTACAAAGCCTCTTGAATCCAAAAGGGAGTCACCCTCATATCAGGACTCTGTACTCCAGAGCTGGGGAGTCCTTCTCCTTCCCCATACATGCCTCAGGCCCCATTCATGGGCACCCAGGCAAGGGGCTCAGTGCTGGGGCATGGTCATGAAAGAGGGAAATAAAGACACAGATTCCTGACAGAGAGAGACAGGGAGAGAGCGAGAGAGAGAGAGTGAGAGAGCATGCGTTGGGGATTGAATCCATACCCAAAGCCTTGAGAAAAAAAGCAGGGAAACCACACCACAAACTAATGCCAGGTCCCAGCCAGGAGAAGCAGACTGAAATGGGGAGCCATTTGAAATTGGAGAGCAGTAGGAGCAGCTCTAGAATGAGGATTGGAGGACCTGGCCGCTGCTGAGGGTAACACCTAGCCCTCAGGCTTCCTAAGAGGTCAGCTGGCATGTGGGGTGCACATGCAGGGCTAGTTCAAATACAGGTTGGGGGCCAAAATGTTATCACTGTAGTCATCCTCATGCTGTTCATCCAAGAGGAATTTCTTCTCATCTTGGTTCTTTCATAATACTTCCATCCGTGCACGTTGCAGGGATTCAACCTTTGTTGATATCAACTGAGAGTCATTGTGCATGGAGCTGGGATTCTCTTGGAGCCTCCATGGAAGACCTACTTCACTTCAAATTACATTCAGAATAGCAAATAATTTTTAGAATGCATTTCGTAGGAGCAGGACACTTATTTTAGTGTCCTGGACATGGTCCAGGGGACTGCAATCTACCTTCTCCCTTTCATATGCTCGCATTTCTAACATTGCCCGAAAAGGTCATTCCTGGGTTACATGGGATTGTGAAGCAGGAAATAAGAATTCATCCTCAGCCCCACCCCCAACTCCTGTGCTTCTGGGTCACCGAGTAACCCTCTCCTGACTCTGTTCTCAGTTACTCCATCTGGGAAATGGGAATAATAAACTCCCATTTGAAAACCTGAAGATGGATTAGAGATGATATTTTGAGAGTGCGTTCTCAGCTAAGTAAGAGAGTGCTGCATATCTCAGGATGCTCCTAGGGACAAAATCACACACATGTGAAAGCCATCGTCTCTCCGCTGTAATTGAGAAGAATTCTAGAACTTGAATGGGGGCAATTCATCGTTCTAATGTTTGACAGGGTGTGTAACCTAAAAGATCGATCATTCCCAGCTAACATCAAGAAGGGATATATACTAGTGGAATCAGTTGGCCTTGGAAGGAGGCAATAAAACTCCCAATAAAATAGCTCACTAACCCCTAGCCTTGGCTCTGGCTCAAATCTCCACACTAGAGCCTTAAAGTCTGATGAAAAGTTTTTGGTGTTACACTTGGCATCAGCACCACCTCAAGAGCCAGCAGGCCCTTATGAAACCGTGTTCCCCCGTTCACGAGCCTGCTCGTGCTCACTACGCAGGGGGTACACCCACTGTGTGCTCTGCCGGTCCGCCCAGGGCTCAGCCAAGCTGGGAGTTCCACAGAATGTTGCCTCCCCAAAGCCCCCCAAGGGCCTGATACATCTTCTGTGCTCCATGCTGTCCGTCCAATGAGTGAAGGAAGGTGCCCGCTCCGTGAAGCTAAAGGTTGGGTCGGCCCCACTAACTCTCCCTCGAGAGAAGATATGACAGAGTGCATACTAAAGGGATGCTTGGTGGGTTCCCAAAGCTGGAGAGGGGCCCTCAATCATATTTAGCACTTGCTGAATGTGGCAGTTAGGATTGCAAGCGTTTTATACGTTTTAACTCTCTTAATATTCACAATAATCCTGGGAGATATGTTCTAGGATTATTATTCCCACTTTTATAGATGAGGTCAACGTGGCCCAAAAGAGGTTTATAATTTGCTTTTTTTGCCTAAAGGTGACCGACTGAGAAACACCTGCTATGAGTGTGGGTCCTTAGGCACCAGATAGAAAGCCAGGAAAGGAAGAGACTTTAAGGGATGTTTAATCCAGCCCTTCATTTCATGAATACAGACACCAAGCAGCTTGCTCGGGGTCCCAAAGTACTTGGTAGCAGTGTGAGAAGTGGAGGCCAGGCCGCTCCACAAGACATCTCACGTGGTTTGGCTACTCTGTCCTGCTGTGCTGGGCAGTGGCCACGGGTAGGACCAAAAGCCCCTGCCTACTGCCTGCAGAGCTTCTGTGGTTCTAAGGAGACGCTGCAGGTCTGGGTACCCCCTTCTCACTGCACCCCTGTGGCTGTCAGTGCACAGGTGAGCCCTGCCATATGGGGTGAGGCACCCCGCCTTGGGGATTCTCCCAGGGCCTGTGCATAAAAATGATCCTCAGCAAGCCATCCGTCCCTACCATCCCCCTCCCACTCCTCGCCCGAAACTTAATTAATCATGTTTGCATCTGGATCTAGACAAGACAATAGCAGGGATGTGTTTTTGGTTAGGAACTGAAGCTGCATTCGCAAAGGAATGTTGATTAGTTAGTGGTCGGTATCATTTTTCATGCCTTTTTAAGTTACAAAAATTTTAATATCAAAGCATTTCTCCCTGTACCGCACATATCTATTTCTCATAAGTGCATTCTGCTGGCATAATTTTCTTTTCCTTCCTGCGGGCTCTGTTTATGAGATGATCCATCAGATTGTCTCAGAGTCTCCGTCCAGCCCTTCAGCAACCGGAGGCGTTCCAGGTGAGCCGCCAACTACAGCCCACAGCCTCTGCCCATGTGGGAGGGGAAGGAGAAAGGCAGGCTTAAGGCCACGGCCCATCAGGGAGACAACAGCGCTCCACCGCAGGGACAGCAGGCTCTCCTTGGCCAGACTGAGCCCTCGTTTTAAATCCCGCTGTTCCTCAGAACAGGGGTAGACCCCTAAAGTGAAGAAAACATTCCAAATCTACTCTAGACCCATAGATGTTGAGGTCAATCTGAATACCTCAATTCAGTCTTCAGTTCTGCACCAGGAAAATATCCCCGATCCGGGAAAATCTCCTGACGCAGGAAGCATGTCTTAATGTGTACAACATGCCCATGTGTGGAGAACATGTCAAGTTGCAGATGATAAGTCATGGCAGTAAGTAATGTTGGAAATATGTGGGCGAGCCGGAAATCTGTCTGCCCCGCCAGCCCTCGAGCTAGACTTCCCTTTCAGACAAAGGTGATGGAGGGGTCACGGAAGACGGTGAGGGACTCTTCCTTTTGTTCTGCTCAGCTCCAAACCTGGCTTAGGCACCATGAGTGCAGTTGCAACAGGACTGACCGGCAGGGCCAATGAGAACAAGGTGTTCGAAGATGCTCAGAGGCAGGCAGACCCTCCCTCTGTCTTAGAAACCATCAGTCACATGGCCACTAATTCCCCTACTGTCCCTAGTTCCAGTGGAGGGGAAAGGGCTGATTACAGGACAGAAGCACTGCAGAGAAAGCAAGAATTCAGGGTGTGTTGGGCACGCATTGGTCCCCAGCATAGTTTGCGTTTGCTATTTGAATTGGTTAGTTAATAGCCCCCAGATAATTGTTCTCGCTACTGACTTTGGCAAAGAAGGTTGATTGTAGGATAGGATGGTGAAGCTGGTGGCTGGCCTGGAGACCGATGAGTACTCTGAACAACTAAATAGCAAACTCAAATTCCCAGAAATAATCCATGAATCACATCATTGTTAATTCAGAAAATAAATAAAGTGCCAATTGTGTGCCCCGGGCATGGTGCTGGAGATGGGCTATACTGGTCCCAGCTACCCCGGCCTCACCATGGGGTTCCACCTGACATGGCTTCATTCTTTGCGCCTCTACTCCCAGGACTTTTTCTACGACCTGACCTCAGGGTTGGATAGGCACAAGGGCAGATGTTCAGTTGTAGCCAGCCTCAGCTCTGAGGAAAAATTTTAGTATGTCTAGTTTTACACTCAGAGGCACAGATGGTAGAGAGCCGGAGACAAATCTGGCTTGCTGCCTTTTTTGGCAAATAGTTTTATTGGAACAGGGTTGTACCCGTATTACGGCTGCCTTTACGCTACACGGGCGGAGTTGAGGAGCTGAGACAGAGAGTGTACAGCCCTCAAGCTCTAAAATATTTACCATCTGGCCTTTTACAGAAAAAGTTTGCCCTGGTATAAAAAAATTTGCCATTTCCATGTAGAGAATCAGTGATCCAATAGGGAGTATACTCAGTTTTCCTGACTTTCTTCCCTGAAACCTACACCATAGATTGGCCTCTTCAGTAGAATGTTCTTTTGTTCAGGCTTTAGTATTTTTAATCTTTGTGATTCCTGCCCCCTGGTGGAAGATGTCTAAAATATCAAGTGGCTGTGATAGAAAGCAAAGGAGGAGAAATGTTTTGAAATCTTTTACCTAACACCGTAGTTTAGAAACTAGGGGACAACTGCAGGCTCTCAGACTTCCAAGGGCCCGATCTGAGTTCAGACTGTGACCCTGTTGACTCTAGATGGCCATCTGTGGGACACACAAAAAATCAGGTAACTTACACTCATTTATTTTAGAATTTAAAAGTATTTATGTATTGATTCATTGATATTTACCACAGATAGAGGTCTGTGAAGCATGCACAAACAAAACAAACCTTTCAGATATTGTGATTATCTAAAAATGCCCTTTGGGGAAAATTAAGTATTATGTAAATACTCAGTCTTATTATCATCTGGACAAAAACATAGATATTTTTGTGGTACTGTTGGGACTTTGGAGGCAAGTGAATATATGAAGAAGGGAGGGCAGAGGTGTTGGGTTTCTTGTACAGGGTCACATTACCCTCAGTCTGGCTAACCCAAGTCAGCCTTATGGAAAACCCACATCTCAAACAGTCTACTCTACACACTTGCTTTTCTGGGGGTGCTGGGGGGAACTTGGCGCCTTGGAGAGTCAGGCTGATGACATGGCCCTGGGACACTTCTCAGAACTGGGTTCATGAAGATTCTCCGAGGCCACTCTCCCAGATGCTTGTGTCCTCAAATCACACATGAAACCGTTCCCTTGACTCCTTTCCGGACCCCAGATCTTTTTCCCATTCTTGTTGGAAAGCTGAGTGAGAGTTTCAGAATATCCAAGAATTTGCCAGAACTGAGTGTGCCTTGGCACCTTCTCCCAGATCACTGTTTTCTTGGAGTATATGAGCCATGGTCCAGCAGGGATGGGTTGGACAAAGATGAGGAGGGTCACTGTGTTCACACAACTCATGAGAGTGAAAGAAGAGGCACCAATAATAAATCTTCTGGGAAATTTTCCAAACTGACAGTGGGATCTGCAATGGAATGAAGGAATATTGACAATTACCACAGCTCCAGTTCAGCTCAGCCCAGCGTTCCAGAATTTACTGGGGACTTGCTTGGTGACAAGCCCATAGAGAGTGTTGAGTCTCGGGAAATCTGGGAGGAACAAGCTCCTGGCCTTGCTTTGGAAGCTCTCACTGGAGGCCACTGGCCTTGGCCTTGCCAACTGAGGGGCGGATGTAGACATGAATCCTGTAGCAGAAAGATCTGAGGGAACGCCCGGGCTCTGTGGGGTATGCAGAAGTCCTGCCATCAAGCCCTGACTACCTGTTGCTCCGTACTCTTAAAGCCCCTTCCAACTCAAAGTTTAGAATTATCTCTTAACCCTCCATCTTATAAAATGGGATCGTCATTAAAAACATGAGGGATGGGCCTGGACTCTCCAGATCATTGCTCAGTGGGAATCACCTTTCCCCCACAAGAGCCCTGTGAAGGAGGTAACCTTATTTCCACTTTACAAAAGGGGAAAGTAACTCAGGAAGAGTAATTGAGGAGCCCCAATCACACAGATTAGAGATGGCAGAGCCAGGAATCCTACAGTGCAGGACCCCATGTATCTACAATGAGCCCCAGTGGAGGCCTGGAAGGGGAAGGCAGGTCACGGAAGGGCAGCTCGAGGGCTGAGTCTTCCATACAGCTGTGCAGTTGACCCCTATAGGAAGGACCCCC
This sequence comes from Ursus maritimus, assembly GCF_017311325.1. Lineage (NCBI taxonomy): Eukaryota > Metazoa > Chordata > Mammalia > Carnivora > Ursidae > Ursus > Ursus maritimus. The sequence continues at coordinate 5,547,304 of NW_024423564.1, forward strand.
AGCAGAGGGAGCCAGTGGGGGCTGAAATTCAGCTTATGCTCTGATCCCTAGGCCCTGTACCCTGGCAAGGTACCATGCCCTCTGGAGAGGGGCCCCCTTTTCTAATATGCACCAGAAGGGCACTGGGGGCTGGTGCTGGCCCTACCTGTGGGTGGACCTGTAGTGAGGTAGGGTGTGAAGTGGGACAGCAGATCCACCCCTGAGCTTGGTGGCATAGGGAGGGCCATGGACTGATCTTGTACGAGCCTCCTTCATATTACAGCTTTTGTTGATGTGGCTTTACTTGCTTTAGTCACTCTTTCTCTTCCCTGAATACCTATATGAAGCCATCCAGCAGAATATTTACCTGTAAAATGTTTTGGTTTCTCTTTTTTTCCCCAAGAGCAAGACAGGAGCTAGGAAAGAGGGACGATGAGTGACAAGAGTAAAGCATATTGCCAATTTAGACATTTAAAAAGACGTTGCAAGTACGATTTAGAATTAGCCTATTTCCTGGGGTGGCTGGGTGGTGCAGTCGTTAAGCATCTGCCTTCGGCTCAGGGCGTGATCCCAGCGTTCTGGGATTGAGCCCCACATCAGGCTTCTCTGCTAGGAGCCTGCTTCTTCCTCTCCCACTCCCCCTGCTTGTGTTCCCTCTCTCACTGACTGTCTCTTTCTGTGTCAAATAAATAAATAAAATCTTTAAAAAAAAAAGAATTAGCCTATTTCCAAATATCACAGCAGAATGAAGTTCTAGGAAAGAAAAACCAACATATATTTCTTGAATATCGTGGGTCCAGTATTAAGCCTATACTCTAACTGCAGACAGAACAGTTAGTATCAAAAGCACTGGAACTTGCTTTTTTTCACCAACTTAGGGTCCAAATGCAGTTTAATCTCTTATTTTTCAAGCCCCTCCCCACCTACCTCATGAACAGCGAATCCGGTGTCCCCTTCTTTGCCCCATCCTCACCCTGAATTGTGCGAGAATGCTGAGGACCTACAGCTTAAAGATACAAGACCTGGACTTGACTACTGTTGCTCATCTTGCTGCCCTTGATGATGTGCTTGGACTCGGAACTGCCGGTTGAGAAGCTAACTCGGGTCAGGCTGGTAGAATGTTGCCCCGCACGCCTGTCCTCGTTCTAGAGATTTTAGGTTCACATTCTTGTGCTCAGCCATCTTTCCCCCAAACACAACCACTGTGCCTAGCAGGTGGTTCTGGGGAAGTTTCCAGCATCAGCCACACCATGTCATGTCATCGTTAGCGGACCTCTTCTGCGAGTCTTTTGGTTATGGTACTGAGCTGGTGTTACGGACCCAAGCTTCCCTTTTTCCTTCAGTTCATTTTAATTTCTGTGGCCCAAACATCCCTCTCTGTCCACAGACCTTGGTTGGGAGCACCCCAGTCCACCCTCTCAGGTCTTCCTGTTTTCAAATGTTCGGAAGGACCCGTTGGCAGCTTTAACATCTTCTCTCTCAGAAAGTTCTTGTGCACTTTTTTTTTCTTACAAATTGGAACATTCTGTAATGCTCTGATTACATTGGATTTGCCAATGTATCCACTGGATACACCAGTGGATACACCTCCACTTCAGGGCTTTGAATGCCAGAGGCGTTTGCATTCACCCTAGTAACAGAAAGTTCTCTTATCTCCGAAGATCAGAACACCACACGCCTCCGTGTTCACATAACCAAGAAGGGCCTGTACATTATTCCCCCTCCCCCAGGAAAAATCCTCCAGATGACGGGGAGTCTCTACTTCTAGATATAAGAAAAGGTAGATTTTTATCGCTGCCTTAACAGAAGCCCTGTCACATACACCGATGTAATACTGTGGCCAGTTGGGTGTCCGAGCAATTAGAGAACAGGAAACTCCTTACCGTGGGCTCCCAGCCTCATCTCTGACACTTCCCTGCTCTCTTTCTGTGGCCAGGACAGGCCGTCCTTACTGTTCCTTTCCTAGCTGCTTCCAACTAACATCATCCTTCAGAGCTGGGTTGGACTTGACCTCCCAAATGAATCATATTCACCCTATTCAGTGTGGGTTATTATCACAGATGAGGGAACAGATAGATAGAGGGGAATTAAGTAACTTGCTTGAGATGCCCCCATCTAATGAGTGACAGCCCCAGAATTCCCATGCACTTCTGACCCCCAGCTCTGAGCCCCTAAGTCCCCAGCGCAAGCTGTGATGGTGAGAGACATCTCGCTGGTGTAAGAGCCTGGGTGCACGGTGGCTGCCACCAGCCCCCATCCCAGCATCGCGCTGGGGGGCCGTGCGGAGGGACTGCGACCCCCGGGTCCCCTGGCTAAAAATGAAGCCGGGGCTAAGGCGGCTGGGACAGCCTCACCCGGCGGCTGCCAGCCACAGAGAGAAGGCGCTGGCAAAAGCCCAGAGAGGATCCCCCGCGCGAGATATATCGCGTGCTGACACTTTTATGACCTGGGCCCGCTTACAACACACAGGCCGGTGCACAGCTCTGCGTTCCCTGCCCAGCTTGAGATCACATGCTCGCCCCGCGGCTGCCACTTGGAGTCAGGAAAGCCCATATATTTCCCTCCTCCGATAGGCGTAGTGGTTCTAGTCAGGTGCAGAAAGCCAATAAATCACCAGCGAAGTCTCCGTGTATCTCTCAGTGAGGAGGCTTGTCATCTTCCGGGCCTTGAGCCACATGAAAGCTGCCAGCGAGAGGGGCGGGGCGGGGGCGGGGCGCGCCGGGACCGCGGACACCTGCAGGGGCGCGGGCCGGGGGCTCCGCAAATGTTCGCAGCTCCGAGAGGCCGCGGGCAGGCCGGCACCTCCTCCCCTCCCGCACCTGCTTGCCCTAGCTTTGATGTTGGCGGCTCCGGATCCGGGTGGGGAGGCCAGGCCTCCAGCCTCGGGGGTGGGGGTTTAGTAATCACATCACATCCTCGTTGCAGCTTCTCCGGGCGGAATGGGAGCTAGGAAGGAAGTTTCTGGACGACCTCCCACAGCACGAGGGGGACGACCTCCCACAGCACGCTGCCCTGTCTTGACATCCATGCCTGACAGAGCGTGGCTTGGCAGAACACACTGAACCGGGAGCGGGGGCCTTGGGTGCCTGTCCCTCCTGGCAGAGGGCCCTCTTGGGTAAAGTCCCTTTCCCGTGTTCAGTTTCTTCCCGAAAGCAGCAGAGGAGTCCTGCTGGTAGAATCTGGTGGACCTCGATTCCATAGCCCACCTCGCCACTTCCCTCTTTTGGACATTAGTACATTTACTTATACTCTGTACTTTCACTTTCCTCGCGTGTCAGTGGGAATGCAAACACCTATGTCACAGAGCTGGTGTGGGAGTGAAATGAGGCACTAAGTGCAAATGGCTTCGCATGGTAGCACATGTAGTAAAATCACGAGAGGGTGATAGTTGCATGTTTATTATTTCCTCATCATCATGTTGGCTTTGGACTAGATGCTCTGTAAGACCATTTCTAGCTGTGAGCTGTGCGCCAGGTGCCGCTAGGGAAACAGGTCCTCCCACCCGGCCAGGAGGGCTGCTCAAGCATCGGAGCCCCCACTGCTCATGCTCACATTTACCACGAAGCTCCGAGGGCCATAGGTCTGGGAAGTCTGACTGCTTGGGATGAGTACCTCACTTCAAAGACATTTGGAAGGCTCCTCTGTGTCCACAGCCCATCTGTGTGAGAGGTGCCATGGGTGCCTTGTGGGAGACAGTGGGTGTCCCACTGAAAGCCTGAGTCTTGGGGGTTAAGGAGGGAACTGCTCTTAGCCACGTGGGCCAGCTGTGCATCACAGACCGCACCCCAGCCATGCCAACCATGAGGTACCACATGCACCACGCAGAGCAGTGAAAGCAGCAAGTTCCCTTAATGAGCTGTCTTTAATTTCCCTTTTTAATCTCTCACTCGACAAATAGTTTTTGATCATGTCCCATATGAAAGCCACCAAGAACCTGTCACTTAACCACACTGGGCCTCAGTTTTTTTCATTTCACATCAAGGGGGCAGAAGTGCCAGTGTCTTTCAATGGAGAGTCATTGGTGTCTGGGGCTAGGACAGTCCTGCACGTAGAGAATGTTTAGCACCTGTGCCCGGGTCATTAAATGACAGCAGAACCGCCAGGCATGTGATAGTCACATATTCCCTCGCATTTCCAGACTGAGCTGATAATCACCGGATGATCCATTTCCCGTCTAGTCCTAATACTGTATCAGTTTAGGGGTCCTGGTTCAGGTACTAACCAAGAATCGTACTGTGATTTTGGTCACCCAAGCTGCTTAATTTGTTTTAAAAATCTGTATTACGGGATCAACATGTCCTATACTGTCTATGTCACAGAGCTATTGTGTAGATATAATTGAAAAATGGATGTGAGGGGCACCTGGGTGGCTCAGCTGGTAAGCGTCTCCCTTCGGCTCAGGTCATGATCCCAGGGTCCTGGGATCAAGCCCCGCATCGGGCTCCATGCTCAGCTGGAAGCCTGCTTCTCCCTCTCATGCTCCCCTTGCTTGTGTTCCCTCTCTTGCTGTCTCTCTCTGTCAAATAAATCTTAAAAAAAAAAATGGATGTGAAAACACTGAAGTGGTCTCTGAAGGTGAGGTACTATTATTGTGATGAGAAAATAATATTACTGTATTAATATGTTCTAGGCATTACATGGACATCCGTTTCATTCTAAAAGGATTCTTGAAGTAAGTTTTATTCTTTTCATTTTGCTTATGAAGAAAACAAATTAAAAAAGTAAGTGATTTGCCCAAGGCCATGCAGCTAGAACTTGAACCCAGACTGTCTGAACACAAAACTCATGCTCTAATGTCCTCTACTTCCTGTTCATGTGGCTCAGAAAGGGCTTGTCCCCGGATCAGCACATTCTCTGTCCGTGAGCAATTTCCTAGGAAGCCAGATTATGGGGTTGTTGCTTTGAGAGACGGAACGAAGGCATTAAGGAAACCTGAAGAAGGTCTCGCTCTTATGTCACTCTCCTCTATCGCCATTAGTGTGACTCCAATTTTTGTCTCTCGTGCCTTTGCTGCTCTCTCTGTGAGAGAGAAGGCTCCTTACCGTAATTTTAATCTCTTGTATGCCCCATTACTTCCCTACAGCTCTCTGTTCCCGCTGACTACTGTGCAAGCACACACACACACCCCAGAACTAGGGCTGCCAGCTTTACCAAATAAAAATACAGGATGCCCAGTTAAATTTCAATTACATATAAACGATGATTATTTTAAGATATAAGTATGTCCCATATGTTGCTTTGAACATACAAATACTAAAAAATTATTTGTTGTTTATGGGAAATTCAAATTTAGTTGAGTGTCCTTTATTTTATCTGATAAATCAAGTCTACCCAAACCCCCAGCTTTCAAGTCTGTCAGCACAGAGAAGAGCAAGGCACTGGATGGCACATGGGAAGAGACCCCAGAACGCAGAATCTTTGTCCTAGGAGCATTCTCAGTCTAGCTAAAAGTACAGAAATCTCAAAAGACAGCTGGTAGACCCTTGTCTTGAGTCTCAAACCAGAAGTCATGCTGGACCCCTCCTCATGGGTGACCTGATATCTACATTCATCTCCCCATCCGTCTTTCCCCTTCATACTCTCTCAGGTAACTTCACTGCCCTCCATCTCCAATTTGGTCCGTTTTCTCAATAATTTGCATCTGAGGGACTGCAACAACCTCCTACCTGGGCTTTGTGTTTTCATTCTTGATTCTGAATGCCCCCCACCACACTGATACTAGAGTGGCCCCTGCATTCTTTTAAAATACCACGTTTCCTCTGATGATCAGAGTAATCCATGTTCATTGTAGAAATATCAGAAAATTCCACAGGAACAAAGAAAAACATTCCAATCTTCCCTCTTATTTTTCCACTCAGAACTTGGGCCAGTTTCTCATTTTCTACACAATAGGACCAAACTCCAAGATTAGTAGTCCAGAGCTCTGTGATCTGGCCTCACCTGCTTCTCCTAACTCTCCCTGACACAGTCTAGATTGCACCCCAGACTCAAGCCTTACAACTATCTTCCAGGGCCCTACATAAGGAGCCATGCTCTTTGTCCAGGCCTTTGTAAAGCCTCTGTCTTCTTCCTTAACTGGTTTCTACTCTGCACTGGCAAACTCTTATTTGTACTTGAGAACCCATGTTACTTCCTGGACCTTGACTTCCCAAGGCAGTCTTAGAAATAATCTCCTTAGTGATCCTATAATCATCTGTGCTTTCGCAGTTCTTGTCAATATCTTTCTTGTGGATTTCTTAAAAATAGTGTGCTGAAATTACTTATTTACACATTTATCATTCCATGTAAATTGTGGGGTCCTTAAAAGTGGAAACTGTGTATCTCTGATGCCTAACAAGTGCCTGACAAAATTAGGAGATCAATAAAATGCCTGTTAATCACTAAATTATTTAATTAATGGAGCCCTTTCCTTTCCCACATGCTTCATGCATTCCACTGATGGCTTCATACCAATTGTTCTACCAATTAAACGCTGATTTAAATGCTTTATTACTTGACACTTGCCAATCCAAATAGGTTATAAATGTTTGTAATCCTTCACAGTGGCTATTTCAGGGCCAGGCATAAATATTTGTTGAAAGATTGAAATATCTTCCCACAGACCTCATAGAGGATGCAGCTTATAGTAAATGGTGGAAGGTCCCAGTTAGGAACTCAGGGCTCTGGGTTCTAGGTTCTGCTTTGCCAAGCTGTGTAAATTACCACTGCTCACGGCAACTTAGTGTCCTTACCTAGAAAGTGTGGAGGTGGGTCCAGGTGATTTCCTGGTCTTCTTCCTACTCATCTTTAAAGGGCAATGAACATGTAATCTTACCAGCTGTGACTTGAACATGTTAGTGACGATGATGAACATTCATTCACTAAGTGCTGTTAAGCGAGTACTTTCATTTGATCCCCCAGAACATCTATGGATGACTATTGTTATCCCTGTTTCATAAGTGATGACGTTAAAGCACATAGAAATTGAACGTTTTTCTCAGGGAATCTGTGAGTGACAGAGCTGGGCCTGAACTCAGTAAATCTGGTTGCAATCCTGGATTTCTCCACAAATCATCTCTAAAGTTCCATTTCGCCTCGACATCCCCAGGTATCTAAACTTGTTGACATAGAAACATAGTCTCCAGCCTCCACAACCCTGTATTAGACACTTAGGGCATCTAAGACCTGTTTTGCTGCAAGAGGGTTTCAGAGGTGACATCACCAGTGTGGAGTGAGAGGGACTTGGACCCAGGAACCACAAGACTCAAAAATGAGCCTGGCTCCGTGTCGGGCCAGCTGTGAGAACCTGGTCTCCTAAACTCAGTGGATCTTAGTATTCTCCTCTCTGAGACGGTGACAAACCCAGTTCTGCCTGCTCCTCCCCACAGACAGCACTGTTCTGAGGATCAAAAGAACGAGAGTACGTGAGAGTGCTTTGTCAATTGTAAAGTGCCATACAAATATGAGTTATTATTATTTCCAGCTGGGGTTGTCTGGGACTACTTCAATGCGGGCATTATAAATGATTGATAAGACTTTATGTGGTATTTGTGCTTTAAGGGGGGAACAAGTCTTAAGTCGAATGACTGAAACTCTGGTATGGAATGTTGGTTGTAGTGCCCTAGACAGAGGGATTTGGGCAAGTGAATGGGGGGAGGGGTTGGGCCCAAATCCAAGACACCACTCTTAAGTTAAGCTAAAGCTAAGTTCTAAGTTAAAGCTGAACTTGGATTCCAGGGTTAGGAATTGTTATTAAATGTTGATTATTATCTAGTTATTCATTGGACCAGTCAAAGAAAGTAATAATATCAGCAAACACTTATTTGAGTGCTTACCTCATATCAGGTGTTGTTCTAAGTATTTTATATGTACATATATTTCATTCTTAAATCAATCCAGTGAGATGAATATCTCTGTGGGAAATATGATTATCCCCATTTTCTGAATGAGGAAAATAATGCTCAAAGAAGTTATGAAACTCCTCTAGGGTCACATAGCTAATAAATGGTGGAGCTTGGATTGGAACTCAGTCATTCTGACCCCACAGCCAGAGGAACAAGGAAGAGATAGAAGGAGGGAGGGAGAAAAAGAAAAGGAAAGAAAGAATTCTGGATACTGAGTACTTCTTCAGTAAATTATTCTAAGACCTGGGATAAGCAACTAGACATAGATCCAGAACCAAATAATTTCCAAATGAAACATGTCCTCAGGGAGTCAGATGAAGATCTTTGGGCCTGTCCTCGCCATAGGCACAATATGTCTGTCTTCACATCTGTGGACTACAGTGGAGCCACTGTCCCTGTGAGGAGAGTATAAACCAGGTGCTGTGGAAGCACAGAGGAAGGGTGACAGTGAAGCGAAACTTTGAGACTTCAGAGGATCCAGCCAGACACAGAGTTGGGGAAGGAGCCATGAAACCACATAGTATGGGTGGAGCCACAGGTAAGTAGGGAGGATTAGAAGCACAAGGCAAGGTGGGAGAAGTAAGATGGAAGGCTAGAGGTTCAAGGTGGGTCTAGGGCATGTGTACCAGGAAACCTCTCTGACAAGCCAAGAAGCTCAGACTTTATTTCGCAGGTGAGGGAGAGCCAAACATGGTTTCAAGCAGAGTTAGACCTATGATTTAGATGCTGTTGCTGGGGAGAGGGCAGAGCAGGTGATGGGGAGGCTGGGCAGGTCACTACTCCAGGCAAGAGAGTGTGAGCATGATAACTAGGGAAGTCATAATAGAGCTACAAAGAGACTGAAGTGATATTTAGGAAGTGTTTTTTGAAGTGTTTAGTGACTGGACTGAGGTGGCGTGGCTAGCACTGGCAGAGATCTCTGTTGACACCTGGGTCTTGACTCAGTGGCTGGAGAGACAAGGAGCTACTAACAAAGGTTTGGAGGGCTGAAGAGGAGCAATTCTGAGAGCTGGGCTTGTCCAGCAGCAGATTGGAAAAAATAAATACAAAACTCTGGGAAGCAGTCGGGGCTACAGACAGCCATTTGATTTGTTAAATCTATTGACTGCTGTACGTCAACATTAAGTTAGGGGCTAGACTTGGAAGGCAGTTATATTGACTTCAAGTTATATTGCTGTAACAAACAATCCCCAAATCTTAAGACAAAAACCAAAGTTTATTTCTCACTCATACTACCCAACACATATGTGCTCTTCAGTGGCTCTGAGGTTCCACATCATCATCCACCTTGACCCAGACATGTTGCAGCAACCTATAACTTCAACATCGAGAACATGAGTCCTTCTCAGTCACCTGGGCAAGAGAAGAGACTACACAATCATATGTGGGTCTTTTATCCCCTTAGCTGGAAATGACATACACTCCATCTGCTTGCATTTCACTGGAGACTTGGCTTTATGGCCCCACCCAACAGCAAGGGCTGGGAAATATAGAGGAGCCAGTGTTATTTGTGGTGAGTGTTACCAGCTATGCTGCGTAAGGCATCAGAATATGGGAGGTGAGTCAATCTAGGGGGGAAGGGATGGAACCGATTAAGGTAGAGACCAGAGAGTCAACAGAGAGTAGTGAATGATAGAACCTTCTAGAAATGACAGGTGATGGAGGAGGGGAGCCCAAGGAGGAGACTGAAAAGAGACATTGAAAGAGGCAAAAGCTAGGAGCCAACAATATCTCTCAAGCCAAGGAAGTACATAGGTCTGTGAGGGGGTCCAAGGAGGCAAATGTGGATAAAGATGACATTTTTACCGTACTTGGTAATAAAGAGGGATCTGGTGAACATTTCACTAGATGTGTTTTTGTGGAGTGAGTATTTATCCAGATTTGTTGTAGAAAACATGGTGACTCTGAGGCCACAGACCTGAAAGTCATGTTCTGGAATGGGTTCTGAAAGTAATGGTGGTGATTCAGTTATTTAGTTTAATTTTAAATAATTCAACATTATTTAAAATACTTAATAAATTTCCAATGGATGACTATCTAATTGGGTAAGACAAGACCTGTGAAAATACAGACCATGAAAACTGAAATGGACCGTAAGCTGTGTAAACTATGAAACGAAAAGTGATGGTGACCTCTTACTCACTAATACCCCATCCTGTGGCAATATCAGAACTTGAGAAGTTCAACCAAAGTGCAGTTATTGCTAACTAATAATATTCCTTGGATTGAATGGGGAACTCACGTTTGTGGTTTCCTACTGCCCCAGGAGAAAAGGGTGTCATTATTTCCTCTTTGTTTTTTTGCTTGAGGAAACTAAGCTAAGGAATGAAATGAATAGTCGATGATATTTTGACCATATAGCTGTTGAGTACTTCCGGGGAAAAGGAACATGGTAGAGATATTTGTTGAGTATGCCTGGCATGTGCCAAGTGATCCCCACACATAATTTTTCTTAATCTTCATAACCACGTAGTAAAAGGGATCTCTATTCTCCTCATTTTATAAAACTGGCAAAATCGATGAGAAGGCCCCAGTTTCATTCCATTTCTATCTGCGAAGTGGACTCCAAAAAGTGGGCCCCACGTCTGCTTCTCACAGGATTGCTGTGAATTTCTCAGCCCCCGTCAGTCCGAAGCCGCTAGGAGGAAGATGAAAGGCGTCACGGACCTGTGGACCGCCGCTATGCCTTCAGAGGGACTGACTTCCAGCTTTCAGCCACATGCATGAAAGATGCTGTTTCCATCTGCTGACCTGTCAGGCTGCCCCTCTCTTGGGCTTCTTTCCTCCCTCCTTGGAGTTTCTTCAATAAAACATTTCACTCCCTTGAAAAGCATCTCCCCTGAGTGGCGTGGGGAGGGCCCAATATGGTTCCATTTAGCTCTCTGGGGATGAGAAGGAGGCAGTCTCCCTTCACATAACTTTCCCAGCAAGTGGTATCTCTGTTTCCTCTCCCTCAAAAACTATGAACAAATAAATTCTGGTTAATACAGTATCCCAGCTCACAAATCTTCTGAATCCCATTCTACGTTTTCTGCTTCACCCTGTGCCTCCTGGATCCTTAGATGCCTGATTCCCAGAGAACTGAAGGGAGAATTGACTGTGGCGCCGCCTTCTGGTCATGCTGTGAACTTCATCTTTCTTAGTAGCCGCTTCAGGGAGGAGAGCATTGGGCCTTTCTCTCCACCTCCTCTTCCTCCCCCGCCCCCCAGAAGAATCAACTCTTCTCAGGGTCCCCTGGGGTGCATGGAGGTAACTGACAAGCCCACATGTGAGGAAAAACGAATCAGATTTTCAAATGGTATAGAAGAGAAGTTTGTCTTCCGGCTGGACTCCCGTTTCAGCATCTTCCCTTCCCCCTCCACTGCCTGGCACTGGGTCCTATCCCTGTTTTATTCTTCTGTGGCTGCTCCTTAACTTCAGAAAGTACTCACCAGAATCACCTGGAAGGTTTGAGAAAACAGATGGTTGGAGCCCATCCCCAGTTTCTGATTTGCATTTCACTGACAATTGGTATCTCACTGTATTACCAGTGGTTCTCAAATATGGATGCAAATTTGAATCACTGTTTAAAACAAAGCAAAACAAAACATACTGTGTGGGCCAGGATGGCTCAGTCAGTTAAGCAGCCAACTCTTGATTTCGGCTCAGGTCATGACCTCAGGGTCATGAGATGGAACCCTGTGTTGTGCTCTGTGCTCAGCACTCAGTGGGGGGTCTGCTTGAGATTCTCTCTCTCTCTCTCTCTCTCTCTCTCTCTCCTTCTGTCCTCCCCACCCCTGCCACATGCATGTGTTTTCTCTCTCTGTCTCCCTCTAAAAAATATATATATATAGTGTCTATGTGTGCTGGAGGTGATTCCACAGAGCAGTTAGCACACTGGTAGTTTATAAAAACACCTCCCTCCCCCGAGGGAATCTGGAGAGCAATCAGGCTGAAAAACTCTATAAATTCAGACCAGGTCTTTAACTCTCAGAGGTTTTTAGATCCAGATAGTGGGATTTGAGAAACTTTCCCTCCTAAACTGTGTAGATGCTAAGAAATACATTCCCAAAGTTAAAATTTCAGGCACATGTGTGGACTGGGGGGCGAAGATGGGTATTTTATCCAAAGAAGTCAACCTCCCTGGTATCCCTCATATTCTGCTTCCTGCTTAAGCTAGAGTGGTGACCAGCACGGAACTCTGAAGACCCTTACATTCTAGCTCCACCCCTTAAGACTATGTGACCTGTACCAGCTATTTAACTCTTCTAAACCTCAGTTTTCATATCTGTGAAATGGGGACAATAAGCGCACATATGATATAAAATTATTATGAGGAATAAATGAAACAATCCAGGCCCTCACATGTGGAATTCTACTAAAGACAAATACTATATTACCATTATGGTTTTTATCACTAGCATTCATTTTATAACTTTTTGGATCAGCCTTGGGAGAGCTAGGGAATTCTTGTCCTGACTCCAAGCCTGAGGGACCCTCCTCTGTGAGTTGTAAGAGATGTAGGCTTGGTGCCTAAGAACCTTTCCAATTCCAATTTCAATTCCATAATTTGCCACTGGTCTGTGATCCATCCTGACCACCATCCTTGCCAGAATATCCACTGCAATTCTCAAACTCTTCCTGTCCAAACCTGACACATGACCTTGGCCCATAACCTGCCCTCACATCCTGTTGGACCTCTCTCTAGGAATGGCACCCCAACTCAACTGCCCAAGCTAAAATGCTGGGAGTCGTTCTTGACTCCTGCCTCTTGTTCCCTGCCCACCACCACTACCAAAAAGCCAACCAACCAACCAACCAACCAACCAATCACTTACTAGGTCTTGCCTACTCTTTTAATTCTTAAATCAACTTTATGTGTATCCCCTCTACTGCTACCCCCATTCAGGCCCTCACATCAGGACTATTTTAACAGTCTCTTACTTATCTCTATTATTAATTCTTTTTTTCCTCTCTCTTTATCACTAATTCTTAGTTCTCTTATCCCATGTACCATGTTACTACTGGGGAAACACAAATACAATCACGCTGTTCCCAGCTCAGAACGCTCCAGCGGTTTTCCCATCAGGTTGAACTGAGCTTGCAATACAGACACCTAAAGGCAACACAAACTCATGGCAAGGACTGCTGGTAAAACAACATGCAATCAGCAGTTTGCACTGTGACCTGCTTAGGTATGTTGCTTTTTAAAACTCTGAGTAGACCAAACAAAACATCTCTTAGCTGTGAAGTCCTCAGGACACAAGTCTAAATCACTCCTCGTCTACCATGTAAATTCTAATTTCTTTGGTATATCCTCAAGGCCTTTCCTGACTCGGATCTCATTACCTATCTAACCTGGCCCCAACTTCTCTCTTCTCCTGAATTACTTGGAGTTTCCTGAATGGGTCATGTGCTCTTGCACCTCGTGTTTTGACTCATGCTGCGCCCTCTACATAGAATGCTCTTCTTGATATCCTGGCCAAATCTAGTCTACATTTGACAGTTCTGTTCCAAGACAAGCTATACAGGTTCCGCCAGATTAAAATAGTTCTCCCTCTCTTACTCCTAATCTGCTAATCTAACAATGACCATAGTGCACTGAAATTATTTATTTGCATATCTAGCTCCTCCACTAGTCTCATCAACTCCTTAAAGTTGGGGGCTGTCTTTTCACTTTAGTACCCTAGCTTTCAGCATGGCATGTGGCATAGAGTCTAATGAACACACATATAGAAGAATGGCATTAACTAGCATTTCAAGTGCTTTCTTCATTCTCGACATTGACCTAAGCACTTTACACACATTATTTGTTTTAATCTCTGTATTGAGTGTTCCAAAGATGAGATGAAAGAGGCAAGTCTAGGAAGGGTCCCCGTGTAACATATGTGTGGGCTGCTCCTGAGAGCTCCACGCTCAGCTGAAAGTGATAAAAATGTTATTAAAAATGACTAGGGTTTCAGCATCGGGGATGCTCTATCCTACTATACTGTAATGATTTCTTTTATTCCCTATAAGATAATGAAGTCTTGAGGACGAATACTTTAGTTTCTGTCTCAGAATTCTCTGCACATGATATGATGCCTGGCACACAGTGGGACCTGTGTAAATGTTAGATAAATGAATGAGGGGATGGTCTCATAGACTGGTTACTACATGAGTTAGGGAAGCTCCAAAATCCTTGCTATAGGTCGCTGGCAGGCTCAGCGGTTTCTCTGACTTTTTCCTTCAGAAATGTGCTGGGTATCTTGGATTATAGGTTATGCATATTGGACTATAATCATATGCTGTATCTGAGATAAAGGGGAAAAGAGAAAGACGGAGTTGGAAAAGATAATATAAAAGATAGAAAGGGGTACCTGGGTGGCTCAGTTGGTTAAGCGCCCAACTCTTGGTTTCAGCTCAGGTCATTATCTCAGGGTCATGGAGCCTGCTTAGGATTCTCCCGCTCCCTCTGCTCCTCCTCCCCTCTAAAAAAATATGGAAGTAAAGTAACAGATAGGAATAAGGAAATTATAAAAACACTTGCAGCTAATACTACATGATTTGAGTATAAATCTTCAATGAGTTTCATTTGCCTTGCTAAAAATATATTCCTGCAATTAAGCTATATGGCCACCAGATGTCAGTAAAGTAATAACATGTCTCATCAAGATTTGCCAAACCCTGGAGTTACAGGCCACATACAGCTTTAGGCTCAATCTCTTTCAGAGATTTATAATTATGAACCTCCCTTGTTACGCTGATGGAAAACAGACTTTATTAAAACAGATAACATTAAGTAAACAAAGTAAGAACCAAAACATATATTACTTTTCAAGGAAGCATCAAAGTATCCAAATTCTTCAAACATCTAAATGTATTTCTTGACTATTGTATGATAGCTAAAATTCCTAGCTCAAAGCTCAACTGTTGTAGTCCTTTTGACAATTTCAAACATTAGCTAGAGATGTTAAGTTTGGTTCATTCACCTATTCAAAGCATTATTGATTTCTTTCTTCCCACTTATGCCTGCCCACCCCCTAACACACCCCTCACCACACACATAGCCATTTGTCACTCAGAGTTTGTGGGAGGACCGTCTGTGCAGGACATAATAAATGAAGGCTTACTTCTATCGATGATTCTCATATAATTCCGAGTGAATCTCCTTCAAGTATCTGTAAATTTCATCTTCTTTACATGAGGAAAATAAGCTCCCTCTCTACCCTCCCCCATCCCAATCATGTTATATCTACATCTTTGTAGATATAACTGTAGATGTATCTTTTAATTTTTTTGAAGCTATATAGTGTTGTATTTTATTCATCAGCCCTAATTGGCTTTAGTAATTCCCCTGCAGCTGACAGGGAGGTGGTGGCTGGAGCCAGAAATGAATTTGAATCCTGGTCCTATCTCTTCTTTCTGCCTTTGGGAAAGGTTAAGTGTATCCTTCAGAATAAGAAAGGTTATGCTGCAGAACAAGCATTCCAGAATTTCAGTGGCTTAAAACAAAAGTGTATTTCTCACACTGCATATCCAAGTCAGGTTAGCAGAAAACATACGCTTATTCTAGCCACTCAGGGACATAGGCTGGTGGAGTCTCCTTCCCTATGCATGGAATAAGGTGTCTCAAAGTAATCCATAGTCACCACAGTTGGTAACAAGCAGAGTCAGAGGGTCTCTCAATTAAATATGCTGACCCACCTCACATTTGCCCACAACCTATGGTCCAGAGCTCATCAAACGGCCATGTCTAACTTTAAGAGTGTGGGGAAGTGCTGTCCTCCATGTGCCCCCAAAGAGAGGGGAACTAAGTACTGGCCAATGGTAGAAAGACCTGCATGGTCCACCTTAAATCTCTAAAAATTTAGTGCTGACTTTTTAATATGTGAAGAACATACCAGTCCCCTTTCCAAGGAGACAACCTAGATACCTCATCGTTAAATTCAAAGTCTACGGTCTCTGAACGAAGCATAGACGTTCCTTCATCATGATATCTTACATTGTAATTTCTATATCAGGTCTGGAAGCTGCATCTTTTGATCTCAAGCCATGAGCTTGAGACAAGTGATCTGCCCCCGCACCCACCCACTCCTCAATTCACAGTGATAGAATAGGGAAATGAGGGACAGGATATCCACAATAAACACTCCTACTCAGAAAGGGGAAGAATAGAGACGTGTAGCAGACACTGGCGGGCGGAAGTTCTGAATCCTGCTGGGTTAAGATTTGAGGCCCCCTTCCTTGGAGTGGAAGTGTACTCTGACTAATCTCTTCAGGTTGAAAGTGCTCCCCCACCCATTTTTCTCCATCACTGCTGTACCTCCCCTCAGAGCTTCTTCCTTTTCTTTTATTTTTTTAGAATACATCCAAAATAGGCATTAGAGGATATGATGTCTTAGGGGACCAAGAATTTTTCCTAGTCCACTTCCTACTGTAGATGATTAGAGGCCCAGGTCTTAAGAGTCATCCTCTGTTAGTGTGATTGCTTGGTGCACAGCTCTCTCAAAAGTTACTAAGCTGAGACTCCCCATGTATTGGATTTTGGTCAGCTTTATGTGCCACTGACCACATCCTCCCAGATTTGCTTTCTCACCACGTATCTGTCTCTGGACTCAATTCAAGTACATGCCACACCTTTATTTTCTTTCTTTGAGCACTTTATCCAACTCATAGGATTCACTGGGCACCTGCCCTTCATTGGCTCTTCACTGTAAGACACCTCACTCCAGTGAGAGGTTTTAACCACTGTGGGCGATGACTATACCCTCACTGTGATCCTCCCGAGACCTTGAGATTTCATTAGCCTTTGTTGCTCACAGGATTTCTCATTCTTACTTTTTTAGTTAAGAATTGAGAAGCAGTTGACTTTGCAACCTCACTAGTCCCTAAATTTTTGAATCCTCTCTGTTCTCTTTCATTCAGTGCTTGCAAATCAGCCAATTCTTTTCTGCGTGCATCTCTTTCTTACAGTACCTTCCAAATATAGCCTGCTGAAACTGGCGCACACCACAGCATTCTGTTTTCTAACCTCTTCTCATAGATCTATATATTAATTAGGTGCATAACTGAAGGTGACAGCTTTATCAAATGTTTCCCCATTAAACAACATGGACTGTCAACTTTCCAATATTAGTTTTCTCACCACCTACCACCTGGCCTATAAGCCAATGTCACACATTTTTTTGTCACATTGGATTTTTTGTTTGCTTGTCTTTGTCATTATTGTTACAGTACCCTTCCTCCAGCTTCAATGTCTATATCAATCAGAAAGATCTAGGCTATGCTTTGGCAAGCAACAACCCTAGAGCTTTAGCAGTTTGGGACAACAGAAGTCTGTTGGTCACTCACACTCTATGTTCAACAAATTGGCAGGAAAGCTCTGCTCATTGTAATCCCGGGAACCCAGGCTGATGGAGACTCTGTCACCATACTCCCAACACAAGAGGGTCTCATGCTGGCAATTAAATGCTGAAGCCTAGAAGGAACCCACATCACTTTCCCACTTGATGGGACAGGACTCATTGGACAGGACTAAGCATGTGGCCAAACTACATTCAAAGAGTCATTGCCTTCATCCATTCAGTGGTTTGTTTGTTTGTTTGTTTACTTTCTTACCTCCATATATATAAATCAGGCCACTGACAATGGTGTCTGTCCTTCTACATACCTTCTCTAGCACTGCAGTTTACTGGTTTCTGAAAAAAGCAAGGTGATATGATCTATTTGCGTTTTAGAAAGATTCCTTCTGACTTTAGTAAAGAGCAGGGATTGGAGGCTTAATGGGAGTGGGTCACAGGATGGAGGCAAGGAGGCCAGCTAAGGAGCTGCCATAGTAGTCCAGATGAGAGATAGGTAAGGAACACGAACCAATAAATTTGAGTGTTATGAGGAGCAGTCAAGATCGAGACAGTGAAGAGAAGAGGAAAAGACCCAACTCATTAGAGTAAATACATCTATGACTGACAGGAGAAGCTGATGTTATTCAGCAATGGTCAGGTTATCATACTCTGAGTGGTGCTCTGGCTCAACTGGAACCCCCAAGCCAGACATAAGCGGCTTGCCACACCTCCAAGACTACGAGGCAATGTTTCAGAACTCAAGGGAGAACAGCCCACAACTGAATTCTTTGCTCAACTTCCTCCACTGGGCCTTGCCAATTGAGTTCTCATTTCAAACAAATAGCTTGCAACCTCAGACCTCTGAAGCTTACAGCTCTTCACAGCTGTGATTTCTACCCTAAGTTTTCAGAAACAGACACTGGGGCATATTTTTCTCTCTTCTCGTTCTTATGCTGTGGTTATTTCATTTTCCTCTGAAGGTCTCCTTTTTGGGGTGGATGAAAACACTGAGTTGGGAAAGGAGGCCCTTTCCAGTTTCCTACCTAGATTCCTCTTCTGTCAAGTTCCTCTGTTCCCTGGGAAAGAGTTACTGCCACAGGAGCTTCAGACTTCGTTGCGAGGTTTGGTTTTGGTTCATGTCTGCTAATGATCTGGAGGGAGGTGATAACTGCATATTAATGAGTTTCACAAAGGAGCCAAACTGAAAGCTGTTGCAAACTCCAGTGGTGGCAGCCATAAACCAGAATCCCGGAGAGAACTGACTGACAACCAGGGACGATACATGTGGTGAAACCAGCACGTGTGATGCTGACTCTTCAGAAGAAGAAGTTGAGGCATTTTTCTTAGAAGGAGAACGAAACAGTGTGGAAAGCAGCAGTTAACAGAAGGTCTCCAGGATGAAATGAAATAATGAATGCCCAGGTTGTAAAAACCTCAGTGTCACTGAGAGAGGAAGTTGAGAAGGATGTGGTAATCCCATTGACCTTACATCCTGCCTGCTCCGTGATGGTCACGTGACCCAGGTCTGGCAAGTCAGTGATCCTAGAACACAGTTCTTGGTTCTGAGGTAGACTTGTAACTTGACTTAGTCTAATGAGACTCATTCCTGGAATAGTTTTGTTACTGGAACTAGTGAGACAATTAGAAGCTTTCTCCCAGCAAAGACTGCAGGTTATACACCTACAAGTTATTCAGGTAGTGACTGAAACCACATAGAAAGCAGCAGCTCAGAGCTGACAGTGAAGCTGGGGGGAGGGGAGGTGGTGGAAGGGAGGTGAGGCAGGGAGAGAGAGAGAGAGAGAATATGAGCCCTCTGAAACCAGCCATGCCTGAATCCATAACCCTTTGAATTGTTCAGTTATTTGAACAGAAGCCAGTTTCAATTGGCTTCTTCACTTGGAAGTAAAAGGGTACCTACTAACCCAAGGTAAGTTTTTCAAACATACTGTCCTTTTATATCCTTTACTTTCTAGCCATACTGGATGACTCAATTTCCAGAGCATATTGGAAAAGTTATTCTTCTGAGGACTTGCTCAGGCAGTCTTCTCTTGTAATGGAATAACACCCTTTCTGCTATAGTTAGTTGGAGAAGTCTTCCCAACCTCATGGTCCAACTCGGACCATCTCTTTTTGGACATCCCTCCTGAATGTTCAGTGGAATGTCATCTTTCCTTTCTTTGCCTTACCATATGAAGAGACTTTGAGAAGGAAGAACAAAGTTGGAGGATTAAAATTATTTGATTTAAAGATTTACTGTAAAGTTACAGTAATTGTGTCAGTCAGGGTTCTCTGGAGAAACAATAGGGAGACATATCTATATCCATATAGATTTATATGGAAGAGGACTGATTAATTTTATATGTATATATGTAATTTATAATTTTTATATTTATAAATTAATCATTTTTATAATTTATAGAATTTTTTAAGGAATTGGCTCACATGATTATAGGGGTCGGTAGATGTGAAATGGTAGGGCAGGCTGGCTGGCTCCTCGGCCAGGAGTTAATGTTGAGTCTTGAGGCAGAATTTCTACTCCAGGAAATGTCAGTTTTGGATCTTCAGGACTTTCAAGTGATTGGATGAGAGCCACTTACATTATTTGGGCAATCTCCTTTACTTAAAGCCCACTGACTGCAGCTGCTAACCACTTCTACAAAACACCTTCACAAAAAAATCTTTAAAAAAATACCTTTGTGGCAATGCCTAGATTAGGGTTTGTGTATATATCTGGGTACTACCAAAGCCTAGCCAAATTGGCACATAAAGCTAGCCATCCCATAATCAAGACAATGTGATATTGGCATAAAGACAAACAAATGGATTGATGGCATAGAATGGAGTCTGGAAACAGGAGTATACACATATGGACAACTGATTTCAGCAAAAATGCTATAGCTGACAGTGGTAAAAAAATAGTCTTTTATGCAGTTGATCAATTGGGTATCCATCTGCAAAAAATAGACTTTGATCCCTACCTCTCACCGTGTACAATAACTAACTCAAAATGGATCATAAGACTAAATGTAAATCCTAAAGCCATTAAATTTCTAGAAGAAATCATAGGAGAAAACCTTTGTTACCTTGGGTTAAGTAAAGATTTCTGAGATAAACTCCCAAAAGAACTATTCACAAAAGAACACATTGGTAAACTGGACTTAATCAAAATTTTAAAAGATGCTGTTAAGAGAATGGAAAGGTGAGCCACAGACTGTGAGTAAATTTTTGCAAAGCACACATCTGATAAATGACTTGCATCCAGTATTTAGAAAGAACTCACAAAATTCAACAATAAGAAAACGAGCAACACAATTAAAAAATGGGCCAAAGATGTTAACAGATACACTGCCAAAGAAGATACTTAAATGGCAAATATGCACATGAAAAGATACTCAGTATTGTTAGTCGTTAAGAAAATTCAAATTAAAACTACAATAAGATATTACTACACACTTATTAGATAGGCTGAAATAAAAAGACTG
The DNA here is from genome assembly GCF_017311325.1 of Ursus maritimus. Taxonomy (NCBI): domain Eukaryota; kingdom Metazoa; phylum Chordata; class Mammalia; order Carnivora; family Ursidae; genus Ursus; species Ursus maritimus. The sequence goes on from NW_024423564.1 coordinate 5,567,950, forward strand.
ATTGTACCTTGTGTTGGCAACGATGGGGATAAACTGGAGCTCTCCTATTGCTGGTGGGTTGTAATATGGTCCAACCTGTTAGGAAGACAATTTGGGAGTTTCATATAATGCGAAGTATATGCCTACCTTGTAATACAAACATTCCACTCCTACGTACTGATCCAGAAGAAATGAAGACATTCATCTCTATAAGGGCCGTTCATGTATGTTCATTTGTAATAGCCCGAAACTGAAAATAACCCAATACTCATCAACAGGTGAATGGATAGACAAACTGTGGTATACCCATAGAATGGAATGCTATTTAGCAAAAAAAAAAAAAAAAAAGAATTGTTGATACATGCTACAATATAAGTGAATCTTATGCCAAATTAAAAAAAGAGTACATCCTATATGAGTCCAGTTACATAAAGTTCTAAGAAATGCAAATGGAAATATTGTGACAGAGAGCAGATCGGTGTTTGCCTGGGGATGCAGGCAATAGTGAGAAGGAGGGGTTACAAAGAAGTCCAAGGAAACTTTTGGGCGGCAGTGAATATGTTCATTATCTTAATTATAGTGCCAATTTCATGGGTATATACATATGTCAAAACTTATCAAGTTGTACACTTTAAATATGTGCAGTTTATTATATGCCAATTACATCTCAGTAACAACGTTAAATAAAAAGGCACTGCAGGCTAATGACAGAGAATTTCAAACAAAATAACTGAAGACTCCCAGGAGCCAAAGTCACATCTCCTTCAGCTCATGTGAGCTCTTAAGTGGAATGGGGTCTCAAATTCTGGCTGTGCCACTTTTACCTTCCCTGAGTCCAATATTTATCATTTGTCAAATGGGAGGAATAGCTTTGCGAACTCTGCTACCTACCTCAAGCGGGTTACCGTGGGAACCGAAAGTGATAATGCACGTAAAAGTGCTTTGCAAGCCACAGCACACTGCACAAATGTTAGCTATTGGCGTGGTTGTTACATGCCATCTGCATACTATTCTTGCCCAATATAGATGCGTCATGCCAGCTCAAGTCCTAATAGCCCGTATATAAAGTGTAATTAATTGGACAAGTTACTCGAATAGAACTGAAACCCAGTATTCGGGGCATGACACATCCTAAATACATAACAGATTTTGGAATAAATCAGTTTCAGCCCAAACCAGAATGGGGGAAACAGACAGATGCCTTCACACATATGCCAAGCAAGTGAGACCCGCCCAAAGAGGATGGAGTCCAGGGCAAGGGAACGCAGCCAGAACGCAGGCTTCGTGTATTTCCTGCCAGGGGCTGTTACAGGGAGCAGTGACCCCTTCACATGGCTGGCCCCGGTGTGCTGAGAGGCTTTCTGCGTTTAGAGCCAAGTTTACTTGGGAATTAACTGCTGTATTATTGGCCTATCACACTAGCCAGACAGAATGGTGGGGCCGCAGATCACTCTCATTTAGTTTAAGTTAAAGATGACAAAAATACAATTAGGTAAATGTTCTCGGTGTCACCCTCCTTCCATTCTCTTCCTGAGCACTGTTATTTAACTGATCTTAAATCACAGTGGGTGCTTTCCCCCGTGATCTGGATTCATTTGCAATTCCTGGAAATACTGTCTGAGCCCCGCTTTCCACCTCTGACCTAGGCAGGGGGGTTGGACTCCCGGGCCAGGCTGCATAGGACGTCCCCCAAAGTGGGAAAGCATTCCTTGGGTGAGCTGGGCCAGAAGGAAGCACCTGGGAAAGAGAGTTGGAAGTTGGAGACACAACTCGGATGGGAGGAAGGATGATGGGGTGGAGGCATGTGTGTGTATAGAGAGAACAAGAGCTGAATTAAAAAGACTAGTGGGAAGAAGTGAGAGAACAAAGAAGCCTCAGAAGCTGGATGGCCTGTAATAAGTCCCGAAACAGACATAGAGCCTTCTCACCAACAAACGTCTCAGATAAGGCTGGACCGCTGTTCAGGGGTCTCCATGCACCTCACTGGCTGGGGCTCATTTCCTAAGGGACCAAGCGCACCAGGCACCAAAGCCCCTGGGAGCTCTGTGGCCCAGGCCTCTCCGGCTGCGGATCTCCTTAGTCAACACTTAGCTGGGAGGAGTGGGCAGGCAGCTTGTGGAAATTCCTGGGTATCTTTACAAGCTCTAGGAAGAGACATCATTGTAGCAATTACTGCATCTTGAAGGAACAGAACTTGGCCCAGGGATCCCCTCGGTGATTGGAAATACATCTCTCTGTCTTTCCAAATATTAATCCTGGCTCAACTGAGCAACACAGAGAGCTTGGAATGCCAGAGCCTTGACCCCAGCAGATTTTGCTCTCAGTTGTCCTAAAGCCCAGTGAAGGGATTCCTGGTTTGGGGGAGAGGGGGAAGGGCCAAAGCAAAAAAACAAAACTCCTCTGTAGGTGCTTATGAGTTCATCATTAAGGATTTATTTGTTAGTTCTGAAAACTTCTTCTGGGGTATCTCTGAGAGGAGTGAGCCACCCAACACCAGATCCCTCAGTGTACATTCACTATGGTTAGAGGGGCTGACTGTGAGTCTGAATCACCAGAGCCCCTGTTCTGAAGGAGAGGGAACTCCTACGGGGGATGAAAGACCTAGAAAGCAGAAGGCACTGGGAAGTGGGCAGGCAAGGGTCAAAGACCAATCCCACTTATGTTACCTTTTTGCTCAGGGTCAGTGGTCTAATGTCTGCCTTCAGGGATTGGAAGCTATTCTTGCTTGTTAAATGTGGTATCATTAAACTTCAGATAAAGCACGGAGAAGGATACTCAGAGCCAGATGGGAGACACATTGTGTGATCCCTGTTAAACGGACGGGTTGCAGGCTGTGGCCATCAGAAGTGCTTCCCTGACTAAGGCACCACTGACAGGGCTCCGAAAGGGCCCATCCATCCTCAGCCAAGCCTGGCGCACCTCCACAGTCAACAAACACCATTCCCCGTGTTTCCAAGGCACCTCGAGCAAAGCCAGCCTGACCGTGCAGGGGGAGGCTGGTTCTGCCAAACGTCTGTGCGCTGTTAGGGGACTGGCTAAGAAGCACAGCCCTGAAGGATTGCAACTTGAAGTATAAAAAGCTTGAAGCCCTTCCAGATACTGGAGATTCCTTTTTGTCCCAGGCTGTGAAGGAGGCCTTCTTTTGAGCCAAACCTGCCCTTGCAAGCTCCATGCTAAATGAGGGAAAGCCTGCTTCTCTCATGGGGGTACGCACGGCCGTGGGGCATGTGACAGATGGTGAGGTGGTACTGGGGATCCCAGGATAATCATCTGCTTCCTCCTATAGGGGTAATTTTACTCAACAGGAAATAATCAGCAACATTTTTTTCTGTGTGAAATATGAGATTTCAAAAAAGCCACTTCAAGCTCTTTTCCTGCTACTCCAGGTGGCGTCTCTCACACTCCCAGGAGTCACTCCTCACCCCTCATAGAGGGACAGCCTAACCCTCAAGCCTGCCGTGATTTTAAGGGGTTTCTCGGAAATCCTATGGGTCCATACTAGCCATTTCTGAAATTGATCCTACCGATAGAATAGAATTCTTTAGCTTTAAGGCTTGAGTCCCAGTATCATGAAGAAAGCAACCTCTACCCCAAGAGACCTTTGGTCAATTACAGCCATATCTACCTCGGTGTGAACATAAGCCATCAGGCTCTTAAACCAAAGGCAAAATTTGGTGAAGGGGAAAGAGAGGAACACTGCATCAGAGGCTCAGCACCAGAAAGGCTGGTGGTGTTAAAATATATTTCCTTAATTTCAAGACTTTACCAAAGACCAGTCTTAGAGTCACGTGATGTCGCAGCTCCCCTTGCACACATCAGGCCCAGTATCTGCCCACAGCCTCACCCAGAGGTGTGCCCTGAAAGGGTTTGAGCCTCACTTCATCACAGATGGCCTGAAGGGACTATTCCAACAGAGTCCCACAAGCAAGGAAAGAAAGGTTGTTGTTTCCCAGAATGACTACCAACATTGTTGCTGATTTGTTGCTAACCATTTCAGCCTGCCCCGGGGGCAGATTCAGGTTTTGGGTAGCATGAAGCTGATACGATTTGGGTGGGGTCCTTTTTAAAAAAAAGTTTGCAAAAATAGCTTACCTGTGCAAATTCATAAAAATATACAAAGAACACATTACTAGGCTCTCCCAAGGCTTTGGAAAGGGTCTTTACAATTGAGGGACTCAAGCATAAGCCTCATTAGCTTGACCATAATCTGCCCCTGCTCCTATGCTTGAATGCATTTATATATTTGCTCGGGGTGAGGGTACAGGGATTGCGAGTGATCTATTATTTTCTCTCCCAGATGTAGCAATCTGTGTTTTTCCAAGCTGCATCTCATTTTATAGCTTCCTGCCCAAAATTTCCAGTCTCTTTGGGTCCGTATCTATTTCTTCTTTCTGGCTGGGGTTGAGAGCAGCTCCTTGGAGATGTTCAGGGGCATTTAAACAATGGGCTTGGCCGAAGAGCATGGAATTTCCTGAAAGACAGCAGGCGTCTCTGGTGGGTTGTTGAGATAGACTGATCAACAATTTCTAACACTGAAGATGGAGTTGTACCAGTCCATGCCAAGAGCCTTTCAGAAGCAGCTCATATGGAAACCATCAGTCCAGTCCCACCCATTAGCTAACCTGAAGGCAGCCAAGCCTGGGGACCAGAGCCGCCACGGCCAAGAACAAAAGTACCACATTGCCCCAAACCAGCCAAGAGTGCTTGATGGGAGTTTCACTCCCCAAAAGTGTCTCTGTTCTTCCATCCAGTTACAAAAAAAGAAAAAAGAAAAGAAAATGGGCATAATAAAAATTGGCTGGATTTGTTAGTACTCACACACATTACACTACAGTCAAGATGAAACTAGCACAAATCAGTTTACATTACTTTCCAGCTTACCATTCTTCAAAGTCCTTCTTTCTGGTAATTTCCAAAATCTAAATACCACTGGCCCTCTCCTCATCGTACCCCTGACATTCCAAGATCAGGTTGCACTGAAGTTATGTTGACTTCTTAGTCTTTCTTGCCTTCACACGTACCTTTGCCTCTATCAGGAACACCCATATCTATCTCCTCTTCAATGAGTTAGCTCTTACTCATCCGAGCTCCCAACTTGAGAACATGCTCTGGACTCCCAGAGTACACTGCACACTCATCCCATCTTTCCATTATCTCATTATCTCCCAGTTAATGCCTGTCGTCTCCACTAAACAAGACGCTTTGTGTTTTAGTTACCTACTCCAGTGTAACAAACTACCCGAAACTTGGTGGCTTAAGACAACAGCAGTTTTATTCACTATCACAATTCTGCAGGATGCCTGGCCTCAGCTGGGTGATTCTTCTGCTCTAAGTGATGTCGATTGGCATTTAAGTCATCTGGGGTTGGATGAGGCTGGAACGTCTAAGAGCTTATCCATATAGCTATAGTTGATGCAGGCAGTCAGCCGGCAGCTCAGCCAGGGCCATTGACCGGAGTGCCCACATGTGGCCTCTCCACGTGACTTGGACTTTTCACAGCATGATTGCTGGATACTAAGGGGAAGAAAGTAGAAATGGCAAGTCTTCTTAGAGCCTCAGCTCAAAAGCCCCAGGATATCACTTTTGCTGCCTTCTGTTGGCCTAAGCAGCCATAAATTCAAGGTGAGGAGAAATAAACTCTCACTCAATAAAGGAGTGGTACGCACATATAGGAAGGGGAAAACAGAATTGGTGGCAGCCATCTTTGGAAATTATCTAATGCACTCTAAGAACAGTAACTAGGTCTGTCTTGTTCCCTAGCACCTGGCCCAGTGCCATACCACTAAGAGTGGGCAGTTTGTCCATTTGGTCAAAGCCTCTCCTCTAATTCTTTGCTAATGCTTAGGTTTGGTCTTTGTGTTTGATGTATGCCCTACTCTCCAGACCACATGGGTTGACTCTTTCTCTTTATGGTTTGCCAGAAGTAAAAGTAACAACCTCAATGATCTCTTACTTAAATTAGAGATTTATTACTCATAACCAAAAGGCTATTTGATGCAGCAGGAACGCTATATGCATTAACTGAAAGTAAGGTTCTGGTTGCTGTTCTGAAGATCATTAGAGCCTCCAGGAACAGCTCTCCTTCCACCGCCGCCCTCATTTCTGTTGCTGTTCTATCTGATCACCAGAGCATAGCCAAGAACAAGAAAGTGGAAATGAATTTCTGGGGCCAGGTGACATGCACCTGGAACCTGGCCACTCCAGGTTTCTTTGAGCCAACTTTATGGTTTCTACAGAACTTGGTGAGTGTGATTAGAAAAGTTTCCTGGCCACTGTTTCATTGGTTAGAAGGGCAGGGGTTCCACGCTCCTCCAATCCTTAGGAAGGAAGGAGGGAGTGGTCAAGCCATTACTGATGGAACTGTAGGCAGCACATTAAGTACAGGATGGCTGCCGCCATCACAGCCCTTGTTGGTACCACAGCCGGCACAGCAGGAACAGGGAACTGAGATCACATACATATCCTGGGATTGTGTCTGGGGGAATAAGACTTTACTCTTCCTCGTATTTTCTGCTGTAACACCTACTCGGACTTACTTTCCCTGCTCTCTCTCACCCAACCTCAAGAGACAGAAAGGAGGTGATTATATTCTCTGACACCCTTCTTCAGGTCATGGCAGACAATACAATTTCAGGTTCAAAGTTCTTTCCTTCTTTCCACTTTTGAAGATGTTAATTACCCCTTTGGCTTCTTGTTTTCAGTATTGGGAAGTCTGATACCAATTAGATTCTTGTTCTTTTGTGGTCAGTCTTCCTTTCTCCCTAGAAGCTGTTTTTGATACTCTTAACTTTCATTATAATATGGTTTAGAGAGAAAATTTTTTTCTTATCAATCCTGTTCAGTATTCAAGGCTGAGATTCAAGGCATTTACTGACTTATGAAGGCCCACTAAGTAGTACAGAGGGCAGATGGCCATGACTATCCCGTGGATCCCAAATGGCAAAGGCTCAACTTTTCGGAATGTGTGGACACATACATATGGTAAGCATTTAACATAGGCTTTACGGACTGCCACAGGTACTCAATAAACATTTGTGGGTGAGCAAAGAATGAATGAATGAGTAGCACATTGCCTAGCACATAGTAAAGTCAAGGTAGCTGTTATTATTAACAGAAGTGCCACGTAAGGAAAGAAAGACGCAAACAACTCGCTCCCTGCTTTGAGGAGCTCTTACCCGAGTTGAAAGAGGTAAATAAACTTGTGGTGCTTATCACATCATAATGTATATTTGAAATATTACAGCATCACAGCATGGGGAGTTACTAACTTCCCAGAGAAAATAGAGCTGAGTACTGAGGATAGGATAGGAAAGAAGTGGGGAAAGGGCAAACAGCCCAAGAGGAAGCTTAGGTCAGGGCCCAAATGGGGGGCTCCGTCTTCAGTTTGCTGTGGCTTCTGCGGAGACTAGAGGGAGAGTGGAGAGGAGGAGAAAGAGGAATGAGTGGTTGTTTTCAGAAGGCAAGTGAAGGCTGCCTTGGTGCTCCTAATCCCCACACAGTCCCTTAAGCGGGTTTTACAGGTGAGGAAACTGGGCCCAGGATGGTTAAGAGAGTTGCCAGAGGAGGGGAGAGGCAGAGCCAGTGGTTCAGCCCATCTCATCTGCCCCCAGGACTTGTCTTCAGGTGTCAGCTGAGAGCACCAGGAATAAGGAATGTGGTAAATTCCCCACACTAGGATTTTCCTTTGGCCCCTATCTCCAACAAAACAAAACAAAAACAAAAACAAAAAACCTAGCAGGGAGCAAAGCACTGAGGAGAGGGCTCGTGTAATTGTTCTTAGGGGCAATGACCAGGCAGGGACATCTGCTTTGCTCTCCTCCAACAGGAACGAGGTTTGAGAGGACCACGGGCTTGAGCAGCTTGCAGAGGAGGTAGAAGGCCCAGTCCTGGGACTCGCAGAGACCAGAAAAGGGGCCATGAGGGACACCTGAGTGGCTCAGTCCATTAAGCATCTGGCTTCAGCTCAGGTCATGATCCCAGGCTCCTGGGATCGAGTCCCACATCAGGCTCCTTGCTCAGCGGGGAGCCTGCTTCTCCCTCTGTCTGCCACTCCCCCTGCTTGTGCTCTCTCTCTCTGACAAATAAATACATAAAATCTAGAAAAAAGAAAGAAAGAAGAAAAGGGGCTATGGGATGAAGCCAGGAGGCCTAGGGCCCCATTGGGGTGAGGTGAAGACTCTTAGAAGCCCTAAGCACTGGAAAGAGGGTAATCCCTTCCTCCAGTAATGGAAAATGAAAAGAAATATGAAAGCATAAAGTAATTATAAGCAAGTCTGGCAGAGTTCTCATTCTTTTTTTTCCCTCCTGGATGACAACTCTTATTTATATTTTTCAATGTCTCAAGGATGTGTGTGGGGAATCTGACACCCACCAAGTGCTGTTAAGGACTGTTTCCCCATTTTGCAGACAAGATGAGTTCAGTCACGGGGGAGAATTGAGGCATTTGCCTGAGCCTTAATCTGGCCTGGGAAGTGAGTAGACTTAACTTACAAAAGTCTCTGTTTTTCCATTAAAAGTGCTTTCCCATAGCAAATTTTGAATGCAGCCTGAAATCAAGATGTGCTAAGAAACATGTTCCTTGGGGGCATAAGCACAGCTTTGCAGCTTAAACCATTTGTCCTATAAACAGGAGAAAATTTATGGTTAAATATTTTCTCTGGAGAGAGGCTAACTGGAATTTGCACTGTGCTTCTTCCAGTATCACTAGCAAATCCAGCACCATTACCCAGCGCTCACCTAACATGGCCAGAGAGACACCCCCTCACCCCCCTACCCCCGGGCCTTGCAATCAGCTGGGGTTGCAGTTGTTTTAGAGAAAGGACAGGCTCTCTCAGCTGAAAACAATGTATTTCAGACGCAAACTTGCGCCTTCTCAGACCTGCTTGAGGCTCCAAAATTTGACATGAGGAAGGCATATGAATGCAGAATCGGGGCTGTTTTGGCAGGAAAGAGGACTCTCGAAGAGAGAGGCCCCTTAAGGCAAAGCAGGAGGGAGCGAGAAGAGCTAGAAGAGATATTTACACCCAAATTTCTTTACTTGTATAATTTCCTAATAGGCCTGAAGGGGCTGGAGAGCTCTGATAGTTCCAGTGACGTGAGCATGGTCACCATGACCTCGAGAAAGCTTCGTATCAGGTCTAATGAAACGCAATGCGCTTCTGATATCAGAGCCCGACTCTGACCACACATCAAAGGGAAGGAAGTGGAAGCTTTGATCCTCTCAGTCATTGCTTTCTACAAAGACTTTTAACAAAAGAGGGAGGGAGCTGCGGGTGGGAGCCAGGCGTGGGGCTGGGCTTTTTCTTTCTGTTGTGAATTTCTTCGAGTGAATTACCGAGAAGCAGCAGGCAGGAGCAGAATGCAGGCACTGTGGAAGCTCTGAGTGATTCTCCTAGTGTGATTTCCGTGGCCTCAGACCTCAGTCTGTCTTCCCTAAATCCCTCCCCTGCCTCTATGGTGATTGCTGACTTCAATACTAGAGTTTTATTTATTTAGCTTGAGTCTTAACTCTTACTTGAGTATAAACCTCTTCTGGGAGAGGCAATAACTTAAGCCATATTATCCTACCAAGAAGTGCCATTCTTAGAATGCATTTCAGACCTTGCCACTATGGCTCAGGCCAAAACCATTTGGGCTCCCGGTGACCACAGGGTGAAGGCTGAGTGCCTTACTGCAGGGCACAATGTCCTCCGCTGACTGCAACCAGGTGCTGGCCTCGACCCAGTGCTGGCGCCTATCTGGCCCCAGGCCTGCGGGGTCTGCCCCTCCCTGACCAACCATTCATCTCCAGCAGTTGTGACTTGTCACCCATGGCTGAGCAATTGTTCCTTCCCCCTCTAGGACACGCTATTCTCTGGGATGGAATGCTAGCCCAAGATCAAGACTAAAATCACACTCACCTGTTACCCTGGTGCCTGACAAAGAGTAGGCCATGAAATGGCTTCTCATGTAAATGAATGAGTAAAAACATCCTCATTGTGTATCTGCTTTCTTTCTGCTCTGCAGGTTTTCAATGAAGGGGGTTAGAGGAGGGGAGAGGAGAGGAGAGGAGAGGGGAGAGGGGAGAGGGGAGAGGGGAGAAGAGAAGAGAAAATAGAAGAGAGGGGCTAGGGGAGCCCCACTGGGGACAGGGCTGCTAGAGGAGGCCAGTCATCATTTTGTTTTGCACATTGACTGTTGGCCTCATTCAGGGTGGTGCTGACTATGAGGCCACAGGGGTACGACTCAGAGCCAAGGTTCTGATGTCCTGAGGGTGCAGGTACAGACCTGGCACACTTGGTTGGGTCTGGAGAAGAGAAAGAGGCGGGAGGAGACAGAAGACAGGTGAAGGCTGAGAAGGTCAAGCAGAACTTAGGGAAACCAGGGTGGCGTTGGGGGCAGAAGGGAAGGGGCAGTTGCTGCCCAACTGCAGTCGGAACAGAGGCAGAAAAACAGTTGCCCGTGAGCTTTTAGAGTCCCCAGTGCTGAGCAGTTTTCCCCTCAGTGGGGAAAAAGAGTCCAAATAAAATCTGAGGAAGTAAATGGCCAAAGCCTGATGAAACACGAGGCAGAGGTGAAGTTCTGGTTGCAGGTGGTGTGGCAGGGATGAGGCCAGCTCTGGGGTACAGAGAGAACACTGGTGTCCATGTCCTCTGGTGTCCCCTTCCCTCCCCTAGGGTTCCCGGGATCCACTGAAGGAAGGACATGCCACCCCCACCACACACACACACACCCCAGTGCTCCTCCTTCCCACCCGTTCGTGAGGCAGAACGTGTTAGTGACCAAGGTTTCTCAAGCTGCAGGGGCGTATAGCAGGGAGGCTGATGGCAGTGGGAAAACTGAGACCAGGGCGGGCAGGGAGGAGGGGTGGGTGGAAATGCCCTTGGCTTCTTCCTTTCCTGTAGCATGGGCCATTCTCACCCTCTTCTAGCCCTGGGGCCTCCGTGTTCCCTACCCATGAACTGAGAGTGGCAGTCACCTGCCCACCTGCCGTCCTGAATGACACACTTGGACAGGGAGCTGGCTGTGTAGCAGGCAGAGGGCAGGCACTTAATGCTCAGGTGAACTTGGCCTTGCTGCTTTCATACGTTTTGCGACTGTAGGCATTACCTACGCAATCTGGAAAATGAAAATAATAACATTTACCTCTTGGATCACTGTAAACAGTTAATTACTGTTTAATTAATGAAGGCATGTACGCAGTGCCTGTAATAGTGTCTTTTTAGGGCTCTATACACACAGCCCCCTTTAGTTCTGGATGGCTGTTGATGGAACCACTTACTGCCCTGGTCTTGACTTCTAACTACTCCCAACATTCTTGTGTGTTCTGCTAAAGGTCACACTCTTAGCTCTCAGTGCCAGTGGTCTCTCCCTACCAGATCACATGACCTGCTCAATTTGGTATTCTGTCGGACAGCATCACCATAAACGCAATTCATGTAAAGCAGAAGTAGATTCCACGCATTAGTGAACATTTGGTAGCACATCTCTGACCAGGGTGAACTAGCCCATTGAGCTGTGACACAGGATTGAAAACTACCAGACTAAATGTTGGATCTTCTGGATCTAATATCTATTTTTATAATCACCACAGCGGACAGAGAATGACAAACCAAGTGGACGAAGAGTAGCTCTAAAATCCAGAGGTCTCCTATTCAAGGTTTAACCTCGTGGAAACCCCAGTTCCTATTTAAGAAACCCATGTTTCAATGGACGGTTGGGTTTCAGCACCTACATTTCCTTTCTGAGAAGCACGTCATTAAACATTATCCATTCCTGACATGTCCTAGTTAATCTTTTCAAGAAAAAAAAGTGCGGTGACTAGCAGACTGTTATTTAGTTTGGTCCCTGCTTATCATATTCTCTCTGATACCAGCTAACTGTGTGATTTTGAGCAAGTCATTTAAATTCTTTCCTTTAGGGCTTCAGTCATGCAACAATGAGACAGGTATAGTAGCTGTTCTAGCTTCCTCTCTGGTATGTTCTGCAGCCATGATTCATCACTGTCGTGGTCTTAGATTCAGCCCTCATCATCTCTCGCGAGATTATTCTCCCACCCCCAGACTCTCCTTGCACCATGTGTGTCCCTGGCCCAGCTTCCTACACATGCTGCCACAGTATCTTTCTGATCATAGATCTAGTCTGTTTTCTTACTGCAAAAACCTTATGGAAATACTCCTTCATGGCTTCTAGTTGATGTTAGGATAAAGATTAAACAGCTTCATTTGGTCAAGATCCCCTAATCTTGCCCCTGCCCTGCTGTATTTCTCATCACTTTACCTTCACCTCTGTCTTCCAAGAGCCTCAGCATTCTTTCAGTTTTTCTACCTCAGGACATTTATACATGCTGCTCCCTTTGTCTGCAATGCTCTCCTCCACTTGTCCTATCCACTTTCTCTTTGCCTAGTCATTAACTTTGTTTCCTTTAGATATCAGCTGAATTGGTCTTTCCTCCAGGGAAGCCTTCCCTGGCCATCCCTTCCTCAACCTGATCAGGTTCCCTGTTACCTTACCTTCCTGCATTTGCTGCCACTTATATTTGTACAATTTTATTGGTTAATGTCGGTTTTATGACCACTAGAATGCACATTGCTTAAGGGCAAGGACTAAATCTGTTGTGCTCACCGTTTTCTTCCCAGGGCTTAGTACAGTGCCAATTGCTCAGTAGATATTTGTTGGTTGAATAAATCAAGGATGGATGGGTGACGGATGATGAGGTGTGACCTTTGCCAACCTCTCCCAGTCCACCTTTCCCAACTCCATTTCCCACACTCTCCACCCGGACCTTTCATGATGTGTCTATGTATGTCTCTTACATTCTGTTCACCTCAAACTACTTGTTATTTTAAGATGATGTTGTGTTTACTACCCCTCTTGCTGTTATGCTAAGATCAAAATCCTTTGCTATGTTTTATCAATCAGTTCCTAGAAAGATGATTTTAATGTCATGATAAAAAGACTGCAGTGTGCTTCAAGAAACAAGCAATAAGAAAGAGGTTTTGCTTTGGAAAATTGGAAGATGTGGAGGAAACATGGTAGCTCTTTTCAAATACTCGAGGACTCTCATGAAGGCGAGTAAGCTCATTCTCTGCACCTTCAGAGACCAGAACCAGAAACAAACAGTGGAAGCTAAACAAACAAGCAAGGAAATTTTGGCTTAATACAAAAGAAGAATTTTACGATAAATATATGTGGCAGAAAGGAAATGCACTGCCTCAAGTGTTCATGAGCTCCCTATCACTAGAGGTGTATAAGCCAAGATTAGAAGGCCACTTTGTAGTGGTTGGGTTTGATGACCTCCAAGGCTGCTTGCATCCTCACACATTCCTCCTGTGGAATAATGTTCTATTAAACCAGCATCTGATGGGACCTCTAAGAATTTTCTAGGTGGTAATGGAGACGACTCAGTGGCTAAATACTTAAAGCCTTTTATTTTTAAATTTCACAGAGGGTTTAGGTGGAAAAAAGAAGTGATATCTCAACTCAATTCAAGTATTCTCTCTATAGGCAGAGACCAGTATAGACACATCACCTCCCACAATGCCCCTGCCACAAGTCTCCACCCTTTTTTCTTTTAAACCTCCCAAGGAACCCAGTTTTCAGGCACTGTGTGCACAGCCTTCCAGAGACCTCAGCACTCTTCCTTCTGCTAAGATCTGGGCTCCACCTAGTGGTGTGATGTGATATTTTGCGTACAATGGGTGCAGGGTTGGGACTGAGAAGGGGAGTTCCTGTCACAGGAACAGGTTTCCATGCTCCTTGACTTGATGCCTCTCCCCAGTTTTGCTCTGTTGACTAGGGGCTAGTTGACTTGAGTTGGTGGGGATACCATCCCATCTGGCATTTTGGGGATGTCTGCCTCTTAGTGCCTATACTAACCCCCATGGTATCAGTAAGGAAAGGACTTACTGCTTCTCAAACTGTGGATCATGGAGCCCAAGGGGTTCAGAAGAGGTATTTTGAGAATCACTACAGGGAGTGACGTCAGATAGCCTGAGGTGTCAGGGATCTATCTCCTTATACTCACTCTCTTATCCCCACCTTCCTGTAAACTCTTCAACACTATTTGATTTATAGATGATAGGTGACTGATAGATAAATAGATAATAGATAGTTAGATAGATAATAGGTAGAGAGAGAGACTTTGTGTCATGTTTACAAAAGAATTGTTTATGTTGCTAAAAGGAATATGAAAGACTCTAATCACTTCCATTTCCCCTCATTTTAGGGGAAATTAAGACCAGTAGCTCATTTACAAAAGCTAGCTTGGTTAGAATCATAGTCCACTCCTCCTGATAGTGCACTGGGGCTCTGTCATCCCAAAGGAGTGTAGTCTTTTGGGCATCTAAGGGTCAGACCATTTTCCAGCCCTATTCCCTCTTTACATGCGGAGGAATATGACTGCAGTGGTTCCAGAAATCGTATTGTGCCTAATTGCTTTATTCTTGTAAAGGAGTAAGTTTTATAAGCAGCACAACTAAACCCTGGAGAAGACAAGTGATTTGTTAAAAACACATGATCCATCCAACAGTGACCAACAGAAAGAAACACCAGTCGCTCTCTTCCCTCCCTCCCCCCTACTGAGTTTAGGACTCTGTGCTTAAGACACTATTATAACGGAGTATATAAAGAGTGAAAACTTGAAAAGAAGTAAACATCAGTCCTTGTCTGATTGATATCTGCAGCATAATGTCCAAAGATGAGTCTTTTTGAAATTTTGATTCAAGTGAACTGAAAGCACAGACAGCTATTAATCTGTCTTAATTAAATAATTATGCTATTTATTTGATTGCTTGTCTTTCTACCAGAATGTAAGTTCCGCAAAGGCAATGATTATGTCTGTCTTGTTTTTTACTGTATTCCAACATCTAGCTCTTTGCTGGCACCAAGTATACATTCAATAAATCATTATTTCATGAATAAAAATGTGTTTCTCTGCTGGCACCTTTGAGCCTTAAAAGTGCCCAATTGTCTCAACAAATTATTTATAATCAGTGTTATCCTCAGCGCCAGCTATGCCAAATATATAGCCTAGGTGTCAAAGCTTAAAGATGAACTTTTGAGGATAATGGCGGTGATGATGACAAGAGAGAACATCCATGTGTGGATGGTTTTCTGCCCTACTGCGGAATAAATTGAGCTAAAATGTCATCCACCCGATTTTAAGACTTGCATTAGAGTAAACAATTTAGGACATTTTGAGGCAGGCATATCCAATATGCTGTGTGGGGTTTCACTTCTCAGCAATAGAGGGTGTTATTGTTATAGTTAGAACATGACCATATACGATATAAACAGATAACAGGAAAAAGGAAGTAGTTGTTCTAGACCAGTACTCTACAGTTGGCTTTATTTATCGATGATTGTCAACTCTAATAATGGAATGTTTTTTGATTAAATAATGAACTATAAAGTTCTGTTTTCTATTAAATAATAAATAATGAATTAACAATTCTCTTTGAGTTTAAGCCCTGTTGCCCAGGAGGGTCCTAGTCTAAGTACATTTAGCCAAATGTAACCCAGATTTTCTGAACTAGTGTCCAAATCTGGGGCTCAACTGATCATTTGTCACAGAAAAACAAGTCTATAGAAAGCAATAATGGTTTTTAAATTAATAATATAGTGGAAATGTGCTTTTGAATTATTCATTTATTTAAAGTGAATAGTGAATTAATGACTGAGAGAAGGTATGGAACGTACAGGTCCTACCTGGTGAGTGATAATTCTCTGGTTACATCAGAAATGAGGAGACCCCACAAAACATCTTCTGGTAATCCACATAACTCCCTAAGAGGAGAGACTGTTGTTTCTGCACCAAGACCATGCGAGGTTAGCAAGTAGGTACACCTCAGAAAGCCATTCCTAGGACTTGAAGGAGGACTTCAGACAAGTAGATTCTCAAGTTCAATCTTCACCATTACTGGAAAAATGCAGCCCCCAAGTTATCTACCAAGAAACTGAGAAAAGTTTAATTATATAGATATTATATAGATTATATTTAATATAATAGATGATAGATTTAATTATATAGATTATATACAGGTCAAATATCATTAGGTCATGGCTCAGTTTGATCTAGCCTACTTCACAATTTAAGCTCCTGATTAAAAGGTCCAGGTATATACTTTCGATGTGTATTTGAATTAGGATTATGATGTCTTGACAACTATATTCACCTGGATTTTTAGTCTGGTGGTTGAATACCATTGAAGCCTCAGAAAACCCATACTGATAAGTTGTGGAGGTACCCCATCTCAAATACCAGGGAAAAAAACTGGTCCCTTTGAAGGTTGATGCCTTTCAAAATTACTTATATTGGAATGAGAGAGTAAGAGAAAGAAAGAGAGAGGGGGGAGGGAGAGAGATATCCTCTAAGGCTCATGCCAATTCTTAGAGTGATGTGTTTCAAGGTAACATGTGGGTCAAATTTGTCCCCTTCTCAGCAACTTGTCTTAGGCACTCTCTCATGGAATCTGGAGCTACTCAAATCCTATCTTATTCTGTGGTGCTCATAGAGGAAGGGCCGTGAGTGGCGGGGAAATGTCTAACTGCCAAGTTGCTCCTACAACTGGAGAGGAGTCTTCTGGCTAATTTCAAGCAGATCATTCTGCCTTTGAAAACCAAATTCTTCTATAAAAACCAGGAGACAAGTCAGCCCAGTTGTTCACATATAACACCAGTTGTGTCTGGATCCTTCTGACCAGAAATTTCAATGGCACAGAACTCTATTGGATATAGATTGTCAGTTTGAGGAGCTTTAACCAGGATGAGGGTTGAACTGGCCTGGGCAAGAGCTTTATTTCTACACTGGTCTTGGAAAGTCTGGTCTTATGCTATAATCTATAGTGATATACAGCTTTATGGAGAAAAG
Organism: Ursus maritimus; assembly: GCF_017311325.1. Lineage (NCBI taxonomy): Eukaryota > Metazoa > Chordata > Mammalia > Carnivora > Ursidae > Ursus > Ursus maritimus. The sequence continues at coordinate 5,584,778 of NW_024423564.1, forward strand.
CAAAAGGAAAAACACAATGCTTAAATGAAAAGACAAAAGAAAGAATATGTGTGTCTTTCAAAAAATTGAAGTGAGAGATTGGGAAGAGAGATTAAAAGGTTAAATCTATCTAAGAAATTCTGCTGTGTAAATCCTGGTATAGTACAGCAGTCTGAGGTTCTCCTTATGTAATCAGGTCTCTGCCGGCTCTAAGACCAGAAGCTAAGAAGCAGGGAAGTCACATTTCTTGAATATCATCATTCATAGGAGTCAAATCTCAGTGTCCTTATCTGTAAAATAGGAATCATAACATCTTTGCATGGATGTTAAGTGGATTAAACTGTGTAATGCATGTGAATTGTGAAGTCCTCTATGAGTGTTATGTGATCCAAAGCATGTCTTCAAAAAATACTCTGTTTTTGTGAAGATCTAGATGATGATGGCAAATAAGTTTCAATGTGAATGTTAACTTCAGTAGGTTGGAAATGGTAGCTGCACATAGTGCTAAGAACTCTTTCTGGTGACCAATCTTAGTACAACAGGAACAAGTTTTGTGATCGATTAGTGATGTCTGTAATGCACGTGGGAGGGGTGAGTGGCAGCACATGTGTTTCCTATAGGTGACAAATGTCTACTGTGAAGATTCAAACACCTCTGGAACTGAAGTTTCCATTTTATAGTAAGCATGTCTTTAATATTATGAGATATATATATACACACACACACATGCACTATATATATATATATATATATGAGATATAAATATATAACTTAGGCATATCTGTATCTATACCTGTATGTATATATCTATAAATTTTATATAATTTCAGAATTATTTTTCAACAGGTTCAAGATCTTAAAGATCATAATTATTGCAAATATCCTTCTATAGGGCTCCTGGAATGAATATTTCTTTTTTTTTATTATAATAATATTTTTTTATTATATTATGTTAGTCACCATACAGTACAGCCTTGGTTTTTGATGTAAAGTTCGATGATTCATTAGTTGCATATAATACCCAGTGCACCATGCAATACATGCCCTCCTTACTACCCATCACCAGCCTATCCCACTCCCCCACCCCCCTCCCCTCTGAAGCCCTCAGTTTGTTTCTCATAGTCCATAGTCTCTCATGCTTGGAATGAATATTTCTATATGAAGTCTATACAGTAAGTTGCTAGTCCCTTCCCTTCAGTGTTATTTTTCTAATGATACCCACCATGATTTGAACATAGTTTAAGCATATATTTGATGAGTTTATCTCAGTGTTAAAATAAACCAAGTGCTAGCCAATATTGATGAAAGAAAACACGTTAGGTGTAAGATTTTCTTTTTTCACTGTATTTTAGTTTTATGAAATCTCCCTGGTCAGCTCCCCTCCCCACCCTGCAGCCTTCACAGTCATAATTTCTCTGCCTTTCTGGAGCAAGGTCATGTAGACAAAGGTCCCTGAGATTATTCCTATCAGTACAGCAAATGGTGATTACATCAAAAGGGCTTCTTGGAAAGGGAATTCTGAGCACTGAACACAGCACAAAAGAAGAATTTCCTTGATTCACAGAGATGGGGCGGGCCGCTGTCAGTACGGGTCCAGGAAAGCAGTCGCTGTAGGTGACATCGAACATTTCTGTCACTGCAGCTCATGAAGACAGGATCATTTTCCCTCTTTGCATCTCACATTTTGCACGTTGAATGCTTCAGCCTTCTGCCCATGCTGTTCCATTATCATCGCCATCAAGACTTTGGCTAAGCCTCCTCCTGCTGAGCACTGTATTTATTATGCGCCATTTTTGTTCATCTAGGCATACCACAGAGTGGGCTGGAGCTCAGGGTTTTCCATACCAGCTGGCCTCCTACCACACAGCAACAAAGCCATGAAGCAATGATTAGAAATGAATATAGTTCAGTCATTGGCAGATTTGGATAGATAAAAATTGGTAGTTCAGAGGACGAGCCCTCTGATGCAAAGGTGAGACCAAGGGTGTGGTGAAAAAAGTGAGTCTTGTACCCCAATCCTACCCAACTGAGAAAGCCCTATGGGAGCATTCTCCTCTGAGAAGCTCACTCTTAGAACTTGGTCCATCAAAACACAATTTTTTTACCCTCTTGAATTCTCTACTTTCCATGCATATCTTATTTGCCACTTCTATAGTTCCTCCTCTCAGAGCTCATTAAGAGACCTGTCTCATGACCTTGGAATCACACTTAACACTGACCTAGCCCGATGCATGGGAGCATTCAGTAAACATTTGCTGAATGAGAAAGAATATCATCGTCATCTGCCAAGAAAAATATGTTGAGCATCCAGGCCTGTGTAAGGTGTTGGGAGTATGACAATGAACAAGACATCCCTGAGGCCTGCCCTCAGGGAGCTCATGGTCGTAATGGAGAAGGAAGCCCAAGAACCCAGCAGGCAATCTCTGTGATGTGGTGGGTACTTGAGGTGATGAAATGAATGTGGAAAAGAAGAAAAGTCATGCAGAAAGCCCTGTCAAGTCTCTTAGGGGTCAATATTAAATTTCCCTTTCTCCATTTAGAGCAAGAACGGCCAACTCAAATGATTACAGGAGCCAGGTAGGTGAGATTAACAAGACCACAGAGACGAGTGGGGGCTGCAGTGACCTGCAGAGTCCACGCTTTAGCTCTAGGGAGCAGGCGCTGCCCAGCTCCAGCCAACTGGGGTCATGTAGGCCTGAACCCTGGCCCAGTGTCACCACCTCTGATTTTTTCCTAGGAACAAGCAATTTGGATTTGTATGTGAAATCTGATTTCCAAATGTTGACAACTAATTTTCTGTTTCAGTGGCTCAGATCTGGCCTGCAAGCTACCAGTTTTCCATCTCTGATTCGGGGCTTCCATGGAAGGGGTGCCCCTTAGCAGGAGCGTGGGTGCCAGGCCTCCCCTGCTGGAGTCCCGGAGACCATAATCTCTCCATTCCTCAGCCCCTCGCCTCCCTCCACCCCCCTTTCACACCCTATTCCAGGAAGTATCAAGGGCTCTCAATACGGACTGCTTGGAGAAGAGTTGACACCTACAACTCGTGAGAAAACGGGTTAACCTTTGAGAAAAGTCAGACGTACAGGGCCCCTGGGAGGTGGCGATGTGAGTGGGGTGGAAGAAATCAGTGGGGAACTCTCCTGAGTCTTGCATCATGGGCAATACTCTCCTTTAAAAAGCATTAACCGAGGTCAGATTAACAAGTCAACACCGAAACCGTATCCAAACAAGACTCCCTAATTGTGGGGAGAGAGCAGAGAAGGGGCCAGAGGAAAGAGTCCAGAGGACAAGACTGACTCCAGAGCTGTCCCCCCTCCGTCCCCTGGCGGGCTCGGGGCATATTTGATAAGGTGAAGGGAAATTGCAAAATTAGAACTGGCAACTTATACAGAGAGGCCCAGCGCAAGGCCGTGGGCCCAGGACTGGCTGAGAGAGTTGAGGAATTGTGGGGAAAGAGGACTTGGCAGCCTGACTTCCTGTGGCAGTATCCAAAGCTAATTAGTTTGCAGTGTTCTGTGTGCGCCTGAATGGAAATGAGCCCAGTACTGAGAGGCACGGGGGTGAGGAAATCAAAAACACATGCACCAAGAAGGAAAGGGGAAGGGATTGGTGGGAGAGGAAGGCGAGGGGGGAACCTGCCCTTTTGGCTACATTTTCTTTTTTCAGGAGAGGGCTCTCATCATTCTGTTTCATGACCAGTAAATCACCACCACGGCCCTGTCCATCACATCTCCCATCTGCTGCAGACTCATTAAACATCAAAAGATGGCCTATCAGTTCTGCTTAGTTAGAAGTCTGACTTACTAGAGGTCTGAGCAGGGAGGAGTTTGCATGTTTTTAATAATGGCTTAAGGAACTTCTTAACACCCCATAAATTACTTAGCTCCACAAACTCTTCCTGTAGTCCGGCGGGCATTTGAAAGTTGCTGCACCAACGCAGTCCTACCCTCATGGCAATGGCTTTCTGGCGGTCACATTCCAGAAGTCAGCAGAGTGTTAGTTAATGCTTGAATGCATGATTCTGTGCCTGTTACAAACAAAACAAAACAAAACAAAACAAAACAACAAAAAAAAATCCCCAAAACCCAAACAAGTTACCTTGCTGTGTAGGTCTTCCCCAGAATGTACAACTCAGAATCCTTTTGTCTTCTTACTTCTTTTTTTATTTTATTTTATTTTATTATGTTAGTCACCATACAGTACTTCATTAGTTTTTGATGTAGTGTTCCATGATTCATTACTTGCGTATAACACCCAGTGCTCCATGCAATACATGCCCTCCTTAATACTCATCACCAGGCCAGCCCATCCTCCCCCACCCAAGACCCTCAGTTTTTTTCCCAGAGTCCGTAGTCTTTGTATTTCTCACTTTGCATTTTCTCACTCAGAAAGGTAACCTGGTGAGGTTCCTTCATGGATGTGCTGTGGAATCACGTTGCCAGGCACCTCAGAGCAACAGGAAATGGTCAAGTGGAGAGATGGATTAATAAGTAGGGACAATAAAACCATGACCCTGCCCCAACCTTGAGGGTACATGCTCAACAGGTACTTAAATCAATAAATATTTATTGAGTGCCTACTCTGGGTTAGATCTGAGACCTACGAAAATGAGTTCAGACATTTTGACTCCCCTTAAAGAGGCCGCATGTTGCAGACATGCATAAATATTTTGAGGTTTTAAAACAACAACAACAACAAAGCCAGGAGAATGAACTTTCCTCCACCAGCACCCTCTAGAAGTTCCTTGGGTGTCCAGTACATGTTGCTGTCACTTTTTGATGCCACTTAACTACCTACATGCCCAGACCTGTGAGGGACACAGCCTGAGGAAAGTCACAGAATCCGCGAAGAGAAACTTCAGAGAGGTACAGCTCTGGGAACCACGTCTTCTCTGAGAGAATACCGGGTCAGGAGCTCAGCCCGTCCTCTGGAATCCATTTTATTTTCAACCCATTTGACAAAGACACAGATGAAATTTCTAAGCACACGTCTAAGCATAATTCCCTCTCCGAATAGTCTCTCTGGCATGAGGCTACTATGGAAATAAAAGTCAAGAGGGATGAGTGTCATGCTATTAATTTACTGTTGATGGCATACTGGCATCGTTCTGGGAACTGAGCCATGCTGGCGAAGATTATTAGATCTTTCACCTCAGAGAACTCTCCTGCCTGTTGAAAGACAAAGCCCACCACAGCAAGAGAAATGACCAAAGTATGGAGATGATTCTACAGGAAAAGGAGAAGGCACGAAACTCAGACATGAGGAGAGGGAGGCAAAGCTTTCTTAGCAAAGATGTTCCATGAACTCGGTCTTAACTAATTAGCCAGAGGCAGGGAATGGGAACATTCTAACACCACAGGGTGGCTTTTTGCAATGACCTCTCTCCTAAAGGTGATTTCATTATCATTGTCTTTACCAGACAGTCAACGAGCAATTAGTATGTGCAGGAAACTGTGCTGGGTACCATAGATTCAGTGATGATCTCTATACTTAAGTGACACACAATATAGGTGAGATGAGTGAATGGATGGATAGATAGATGATAGATAGATAGATAGATAGATAGATAGATAGGGTCAGATAATGGCAATGCCTCGTCTGTACTTTTGTGTGACAGAGACAGTATTTTTTAAAAATATTTTATTGATTTGAGAGAGAGAGAGAGGAAACACGAGATGGGGGAGGGGCAGAGGGAGAAGGAGAAGCAGACTCCCCATTGAGCAGGCACCCCGATGTGGGGCTAGATCCCAGGACCCTGAAATCATGACCTGAACCAAATGCAGCCACCCAACTGACTGAGCCACCTAGACGCCCCAAGGCAGTGCCAGTATTAAGGGGCTCCACACAGTGCCTCATTTTACCCTGACTTTCTTGAGAGGAAGGTAGGAAAGATTATTTAATCCATTTTGCAAACGAAGAGACTCACTTGCTAATGAATGCACAGATGACCAGTGCACAGGACTGATGACTTGAAGGGAGAGGGATGGGGAGGAAAGACGTGGGTTAAGGAACGGAGAAACAGGTCAGGAGAGGGAGGTTTGCTCAGGAAGCAGATGAACTGAACAAGCTGAAATGGGAAGAGAAAGCCACTGTTCTGAGCACCTGGACCACGTGCGTGCTGCCAGCCTCGGCAGTAAACTCTCACTTCTGACCGAGGCAATACCTCCCTGGGAGCTTGGAGACCGTAGAGAGGGGCAGGGGACACATCATTAACAGCTACATTGAAAGTCACAGGTGTGGAAACACTGTAAAGTAAAAATGATCTGTGAGTCGGCCACAACTCACTTGCCTTTTATGATGTGTTTGAGAATGTCAGCACCACCTCGGAGTGGGGTCAGCACAGTCTAGGGGCCAGAACCATCACTATGATGACTTTTCTGCCATCCCTTCTCCCCACTCCTAAATGCCACATTCCACAAAGTTTAAGTCTAGACCCTGCTTAAGAGCCTCCTCCTCCAGCAAGCCTTCCTGGACTTCACAGGCTAGCTTAGAGGGCCCTCCTGAACCACCAGTGCACACTCACCACCGGCTATTGATCCTCCAGACAATGACATCTCTGCTTTCTACATAAAGCATCTAGTACCTAGAGCCTGCTGGAATATTTTTTTTTAATCTAAAAATTCTTTAGAAGCAGACGATAAGTTTCCAAAACATTATTTGTGATAGTCTTTTTGATGCGTCAACTTGGCTAGACTACAGTACCCAGTGATTCGATCGAACACTAATCTCGGTGTTGCAGCGAAGGTATTTTGTAAATACCTATTTTGTAAATGTAATTCGAGTCTATACTCAATAGACTTTCAGTAAAGGAGATTATTTTACATAATCTGGGTAGGCCTGATTCGGTCAGTTGAAAGGTGTTAAAAGGAGAGCTGCGGCTTCTCTGAAGAAGAAATCCCACCTGTGGACAGCAGCTCCAGCTCAGCAGCCTGCCCCCCCAGCCCCGACAGCCTACCCTATGGACGTAGGGCTTGCCTAGCCAGCCCCTGTGATCACATAAGCCGATTCCTTGCCATAAATCTCTTAATCTCTACTTGTTTTTCTTCTTTGATCGAATCCTGACGGATACACTATAAATTCAAAATGTCCAAAAGGGTTTGCGCTCACAGTTCCCCAGTGCATTTCCTGTAAATAAGATGTCAGACTCTCACAGCTTTAAATTGTTCTTGCTGATACCAGAATGTATCAGCATTCGGTTTGTCCTTCTTGCTGATACATTGCATCTCTTCCTAATGCGAACCTGTTTGATATGTGTGAAATCTATTGATCTAACCCACTTCCTCAGTCATTTCTGCAGGTGTGGTGGCAAACAGAACTTCTTGGCAGTTAAGGTTAGGTGAGATCGGGCTGCCTTGCCGCTTTAAGGTAGAATAGATTAGAATTGGCTTGAAGTTACAGAGCTGCCCATGTCTCACTCCGGAAGTTGAAGTGGCATCATTTTTACCATGCTTAGTTCCAAGTTCTAGAAAAACACCCCCAGCCATCTCTAGAATTGAAAACAGCCTAATAGAAACTGGCTTTGGCTGTCCAGCTGATAATGGAAGAAAGGAAAGCACTCAGTGGTTGGTGGTAACGATGAGTTGCGTGCCAAGTCCTGTAATTCTCTAGCTGTGCACTACAAATTTTCCATTTCGTCCATCTCTGCATCTCCTGCTTATTATTGTCAATTGTGTAGGCACAACACTTTTCTCAGGCTTCGTGATTCACTCTGGCCTTTGGGATTGCTTCTATTCTCTAAAAATTAATACCATATGGATGTGTAACCTTCCATTTATTTCTTTACCACCCTCTGTTTTTAAAAATTATCTCTACTTTCATTTTGTCATAACTATGCTCCTTTTTCAGCAGTATTTTAATATTCTTGCTGTTTTTGTGTTTCTAAGGTATGTGAAGTCAAAAGTGTTTGTGAAACATCTCAAGATCATGCACAAATGCAGGTACTCTACCAAGTATTACAGAAGAAATGGTTGGCAGGGCCCTAAATGGCAGGGCATTGGCCAATAGCGCCATCTGTTGGTCATGAATAGAGTTGGCTTCTGTTCTGCTCTGTTCTCTATAAAGTGTTATTCCAGTGATAGTTTCTAGGAGGGAGGATCTCTGTTATGATTCCACCTATCCTGATTTCTGTGCATGTTATTAAAGCCTCTAATGGGAAGGGCCACTTTGGTCATCAAGTGATGAGAGCTGGCCTTCTGGGGGGATAGGGAAGCCCACATCAGGGTGATCTGTGTGGACCCCTACTGCCCTCCTACCAGTGCTGAGGCTGTTTTCAAGTGACTTCTTAGCTGCCAGGGTGAGGACCATGACGTGGACCAGGGGTTCTCTTCTCTGGCTGCATAGCGGAAGAACTTGTGGGGTGAGGCGCAGGCTTTGATTTTTTTTTTTAAAGTTCCCCCTGTCGAACTTGGGGTACGGCCCAGGGCTGGAAACCACTTACCTAAAGGAATAAGAGAAAGACATGGAAGAGTTATTGTTCCACACGTTTGTCAAGTTCTCCACCTTCCTTGCCCAGCATCCATCTTTTCAGCCGCAGTGACATGTAGTGAATTTACTCCCGGGAGACATTAGAGGCATAGAGGTTTCCTGACTTTTCCAAAGATTAATCAGCACATTCACGGCAGACTCAGGTGTATATCTTGGCACTTGCAGTCCTCAGCCATAACAGCTGCAAGTTGGAAGACATCAGGTCCCTGTGCCTCCTATGCTTTTTGAGATTTTAATGTAAGTCACTGATGGATTGCTGCCCTGCCCCTGCCCAGGACCATTTGGCCATGACCTTGGCCAGATCAGAGAGCAGCTAGCCCTCCAGGTGAGAGGTGAGAAAAAGCCAATCTTGCCCCTCTGTGGAAAGCTCAACCCTAGAGTTTTATTATGGTCTGAATGTCTGTGTGCGCCACACACCCCCCCCCACCAGCCAAATTCTAACCCTCAAAGATGATAGTGTTAGGAGACTGCCTTTGGAAGAAGCTTAAGTGATGAGGGTGGGCTCCTCATGAATGGGATTAGTGCTTTTATAATAGAGACCCCCGGAGGTCCCTAGCCCCTTCCACCATGTGAGGGCAGAGCCAGAAGCACCGGCTATGAACCTGGTACAAGGCTCTCACTAGATCCTGGCCATGCCGGCGCCCTGATCTCGTACCTCCAGCCTCCGGAACTGTGAGAAATAAATTTCTGTTGTTGTAAGTGTTTCCTGTGGGTCTTGACCTATCATAGTGGAGCCATGGGCTGGCGATGCCTGGGGGCACTCACCTTGGTTCCTACTACTTGTGGGGAGCCCCCATAGACATTCCCCTGACTGAAGCCCGTGCCGTGGCTGGATCAGCCCTTGTGGTTTTCATTATGATTGTAAGGTGCACCTCAGAAGCAACCATTAGGGAATCTTGAAAAAACAGCGTTCATTACTCAGAAGCCCCAGACCCAGGGCCACACAGTGAGCTTGGGGGGGGGGGTGGAGAGGACCTGGCACTCTGCCTTTGTTGGAGTGGAGCGTGGGGTGCCTAGGTTCACTTTTTATTGGCAAATTTAAAACATAAAAGCGGGAATTAGAGTACCAGAAGGGAGAAGCAGGGTCACTCAGTTTTCTAGCCCACCCATGGCTTCCTAACCAGAGAACTCTATGGGTGGGGGTGACCCAGCTTCCTATCTAGGGCTTTTACTGTGAGCCGTGTCCAACAGTTGGCAATATGTTTGTTCCAGATGCACGTCGTTGAAATGGATGCCTTGGCAACCAGAAGCTTCATGTCAGGCACTTACAGTACAATAGCTATACCCGGTCTGTGGCATTTGGTCTTAGTAGCCCAAACACGCTAAGACAGCTCGTAAAGGTGCTGAGCTGGACTCCGACGTCACAGACCCTTCAGGAGCGCCTGCAGACGTCAGCAGGTGATTTGGCTTCCAGAAATAACAGGAATGCAGTGGCCTGAGTTTCGGGGTGCTGAGCCACCTCCACACTCACACTCTTCCAGTAGCCAAAAAGGAAATCTTACACATTTCCACTCAGGAGGAGTGAGACCATTTAAGCTAATCAATAGTCTGAATATTAGAATATTTAAATGCAGGCTTGATTGCTACCAAACCCAAAGGCACTTAACACAGCGCTCTACGTTAACGGAGAGGTAAGAAAACTGGAAATTAACACACCGCTTGTGTGAATGTAAATGGAGCTGCCAAAGCACTAAAAACAGTAGCCAAACTATTCCCTGTACAAGCCTCTTAACATCGGACACATAATTAGCAAAATTCCGCCTGGCTTTCCAGGATCTGGTTGCTGCTGCTCCCACTCCCAGCTTCATCACATCCCACGACTCCCCCTTCCTCTTTTCTCTGCCCTCCCCGCTACCTTCTGCTTGATATGCTAAATAACGGATAGGTCCCCACAATGCACCTCACTTTTCACACCTTTGCATTCCCACATACTATTGCCTCTCATTTAATTGTGCTCCCTCTCCTGCCCACCTGAAGAACTATAGCTGTTCTTTCAAACCTCAACATGATGTGAAGTCCTTCCTAGATAGGAAGGGACATGAACAAATACTCAGCAAACAGATAATGCAAGTTGCTAATAAAGATACACATATGTTCACTCGCATTAGTAATTTAAGAAAATCAAACTTAGGGGCGCCTGGGTGGCTCAGTCGTTAAGCGTCTGCCTTCGGCTCAGGGCGTGATCCCGGCGTTCTGGGATCGAGCCCCACATCAGGCTCTTCCGCTGGGAGCCTGCTTCTTCCTCTCCCACTCCCCTGCTTGTGTTCCCTCTCTCGCTGGCTGTCTCTCTCTGTCAAATAAATAAATAAAATCTTTAAAAAAAAAAAAAGAAAATCAAACTTAAGGAAATATGACTCATCCTAAAAATAGCAAAGAGTAAAAATGATAACAAAGGTGTGGCAAATAGATACATTTCTGGTGATGGCTTTAAAAAGCAAATTGGAAAGGCATATCAAAAGCCTTTAGAAAGGGATAAAGAAAGGGGGGGTAATCAGAAGGGGGAATGAAGCATGAGAGACTATGGACTATGAGAAACAAACTGAGGGCTTCAGAGGGGAGGGGGGTGGGGGAATGGGATAGACTGGTGATGGGTAGTAAGGAGGGCATGTATTACATGGTGCAATGGGTGTTATACGCAACTAATGAATCATGGAACTTTACATCAGAAACCAGGGATGTACTGTATGGTGACTAACATAATATAATAAAAAAATTTTTTAAAAAAGAATATTATTTACCCAATAATTCCACTTCTGGGAATCAACTGGAAGAAAATAATTGGAAATTCAGAAAAAAAGCTTTTAATTACCAGGCTTATTTCAGACTTACTGAAAATTAAACAGTCTAAGTACCAAAATATTAGGACAATGGTTAAGTAAAATATATCATTAATATATCATTTGGTTGCAATTCAGAAAACTGAACTCGAGTTGCCTTTAGCAATAATGAACATATGGGCTCATGAAATAGGAAAATTCAGAAGTAATGCACGATTTCAGGCATGGTTGGATCCAGAGGTCCTCAATATCATCTGCTCTCTGTCCACATTACTTTTAATTTCTCTCATGCCCATCTTCATGTGCAGTTAATTCCTTAGGCTGGCTTCCCTGGTAGCCAAACTGGCTGCAGTATTGCAAAGCCTCAAATCTGCAAACCACTGCCATTCAGAGGGACTGAGACTTTCTCTTAACGAGTATGTCAAGGAAAATTCCAGAGATTCAATCTGATTAGATCAGTTAAAGCCACATGTCCACAATTGAATGGATCCTTGGGTTGAGATATAATATATTAATTGTTTCAGTCTAGCCTAAAGTTGGCAATTTTGTTTTTTTCGGTAAAGAGCCAGATAGTAAATATGGTAGGCTTGGGGGCCGTGATCTCTGTCATGACTAGTTGTCAGCTCTGCTGTTGTAGCACAGAAGTAGACATAGACAACATGCAGATGAAGGGCAGGGATGCATGTGTCCCAGGCGGAGTGCCAGATTTGGACCGTGGATCAAAGTTTGCTGAACCCTGATCTAACATGTGTGAATTCTACCCAAGAAGTGAGAAGTCAGCTCCCTGAAACCACAAAGATCCTCAAACAGAAACAGAGAAACGGGAAAAAGGAATGTGAAAAATTGGTGTCAAACGAATACATACAATTGGTTGTATATTGGCATATGCAACTAATAAATCCATAGTATCCGGCAGGGAAAAGTTTGCCAATTTCCCCTAAATTGTGAATCAAATTCTTCAGGATTTTTTTTGGTAATTATTTTTATTGTGGCCAAGTCTACACTACACAAAATTTATCATATTCACCATTTCGAAGTGTACAATTTTAAGCAAATTCACAATGTTGTGCATCTCTATTTCCAAAATGTTTTAATCATTCCAGACAAAAGCTCTGTAGCCATTAAACAGTACTCCCCATTCCCAATCCCCAACCCTCAGACCCTGGGGACCTCTCTTATACTTTGCCTCTCTGAATTTGCCAATGCTAGGTACCTCATAAAAGTGGAACCATACGATATTTGCCCTTTTGTGTCTGGCTCATTTCACTAAGCATAATGTTTTCAACGTTCCATCCATGTTGTAGCATGGATCAGAACTTCGTTCCTTTTATGGCCAAATAATATTCCATTGTTTATCCATTCACGTGTTGATGGATATTTGGGGTGTTTCTAAATTTGAGCAATGGTAAACCATGCTGCTATAAACACTGGTACGAACATTTTCAAGTTATAAAGCCACATACACAGATTTGTTTCATAATCAAGTAAGGCATAAATATCATCCCACATAACACCTCTCTTAGGACATCATGATTGTGTTAGTATACTAAAGACTCCATGAAATCTGTAGTCTAAAAAAAAAAAAGCACCAACAACACTAACTGTATTAAACTAAGAGGATTCTTACCTGACTTGACCATGGACTCATTATTTTAAAAATAGAACATCTCTAACCATGTACCCTATTGAACATACTTAGGTACAAGTAAGCCTCTAGGTTTAAGAAGAATGAGTGTTGGATACAAACAAAATTGTAGACATATTATAAATTTAGCTAGGCAATACTAAATTTACATGGAGATATATAAAAAAGACAAGGAAATTCACCCAAGGACTTACAAGGTTTGTCTTAAGATAGTTCAATTATGAATAATTTCTAATGTTTTGCATTTGTCTGTTGTTGCTTATTTTCTAAAAGGATCACGTACTGCCTCTAAATCAAAAAATTCTGAGCTCAAAAAGTGGATAAAGCCATCATTCTATTACTGTATGTGCCCGTGGTTACTTCATGGTTGTTGCTGTGTTTTTCCTGTTGCACGGATATACTCCAAATCATTTCTCTGTTCCATTGTTATTTGGGGACATTTGAGTTGTTTCCTGGTTTGGCTATTTTAATGAGTGCAGCTGGGTACATTCGAGTATGTGGCTTTTTGTGAACACTTGCATGCATTTGTTCGCCGTGTATGTCTAGCGGCGGGACTGCGGGGCTCTAGGACTCGCGTATATTCAACTTGAGGATACGCCCCGGTTGCTCAGTTTACACTCCCAGTAGCAACATGCGCGTGCTCCCGTACTCTGCAAGCTCACCAACACTTGGTATTACCAGTCTAACATATGTGGCCATGTTGTTGGTGTATCATCTACTCCATTGTGGTTTTAATTTGCACTTTACTGGTAACGAATGAGATCGAGTCATTTCTAATATGTTCGTTGACCAGGCAGACATCCTCTTTTGTGAAGAAAATAATGTCCAGTTTCTACTAGGTTTTCTGACTTTTCCTTATTGGACTGTAGGGAATGTTTCTGATATATGCATTGCAAGTATCTTCTCCTACTCTATGGCTTTCCTTTTCATTCTTTCAATGGTGTCTTTTGATAAACAGAAGTCAGCAATATTTTAACATTTTCCTCTGTGGGTAAAGTTTTTGTGTCTTGCTTAAGAAATAGATTTTTGCGTACTGTAGGATCATGAAAATATTCTTCTATGTTATTTTTTAGAAGTTTACTGTTTCATATTTCACATCTAGTTTTAAAATCACCTGGAATTGGGGGCGCCTGGGTGGCTCAGTCCCTTAAGCATTTGGATCATGATCCAGGGTGCAGGGATAGCGCCACAAGTTGGGCTCCTTGCTCAGTGGGGAGCCTGATTCTCCCTCTCCTGCTCTCTCTGCTTGTGCTCTCACTCTCTCTCTCTCTGTAAAATAAATAAATAAATGAAATCTTTAAAAAAAAAAACACACCTGGAATTGGTTTTTTAAATAATGTGTGAGATAAGAGTCAAGATTTGGGTTTTTGGGGGGCGTCTGGGTAGTGCAGTCGTTAGGCGTCTGCCCTCGGCTCAGGGCGTGATCCCAGCGTCCTGGGATCGAGTCCCACATCGGGGCTCCTCCACTGGGAGACTGCTTCTTCCTCTCCCACTCCCGCTGCTTGTGTTCCCTCTCTCGCTGGCTGTCTCTCTCTGTCAAATAAATTTTTAAAAAAATCTTAAAAAAAAAAAAGATTTGTTTTTTTTTTTCATACGGATATCCAACTGACTGTAACATTGATTAAAAGGAGCATTGTTTCCCCTCTGCTCTGCCAGTGGTTGTCCATGTATGTGTGGGTCTGATTCCAAACTCCCTATTCTGTTCTATTTGTCTATGCCTATGCCACCAACACAATGAATTAACTACCACAGTTTTATAATAATTCTTACATGTGGTAGAATAAGTGTTCCAATTCTTCTTAAAGATTTTCTTAGCTATTCCTGTCCCTCTACATTTCCATATACAATTGTCTATAAATTTTGTCTACTCTTAGCAAAAATTCTGTTGGAATTTCAGTTGAGATTGCATTGAATCTTAGATAAATTAGGGGGAGAACTGACATCTTTACAATAGTGAGTCTTCTTAAACGTGAATCTGTTTTAGCTCTTCTTTAATTTCTCTCAATTACTGTTTCATAGATTTTGGTGTAATGTAATACACATTTTTAATTATATTTATTCCTAGGTAGTTGATGCTCTTTTATTCGATTGTGTTTTCTTTATATTTCATTTTCTATTTATTCGTTGCTGCTATACACACACTTAATTTTTGTTTATTGACTTTGAATCCAGTAAGTTTCCTAATTAACTTCTTAATTCTAAAAGTTTACCTATAAACTTCTTTGAATTTTCTAGATACACAATTATGTTCTCTGCAAATAATAAATTTACTTCTTTCTTCCCAATACTTAGATATTTTATTTCTTTTCCTTTCCTTATTGTACCATTGCAACATTAGAACTCTAATAATATGATAATCAGAAATGATGAGAGTAGGTTTCTTTGTCTTATTTCCAGTCTTGGCGAAATATAATATTTCACCATTTAGTATGATATTGTTGTAGATTTTTGATAGGTGTCCTTTATCAGGTTAAGGACATCCCTGTTCCTTTCTATTCCTTGTTTTCAAGGAGATATGTTTGTTTTCTTTTTGCTTTGATTTATTTATTTTTGATCATGAATGGGTTTAAATTTTACCAAATGTTTTGTATACATCTACTGAATACATAGGATATCATCCTTGTCTTTTATTACGTTAACAAAGTAAATTAAAGTTTTATTCATTTTTTGTTTGTATCAGTATGGACTGGAATTGTATATCTTTGTCAGGTTTTAGTGTAAGGGTCCTGTTGCTCTCATAAAAATAAGTTGGGAAGTGATCCTACCAACTCTATGGGTTTAATTTCTTCCTTAAGTGTTTTATAGAATTCACCAGTGAAACCATCTCGGCCTGAAGTCTTTTCTTGTGGGAAGATTTTTTTTAACTAACAAGTTAAATTTCTTTAATAGATAAAGAGCTACTTGGATCTCCTATTTTATTTAGTGCTAGGGTTAGTAAATTATGCCTTTTAAGGAATTTGTTCATTTTATCCAGTTGTTCATAATACTCCCTTATCATATTTGAATGACTGTAGAATCTCTAGTGATATCCTTCTTTCATTTCTGATATTTGTTCATTTGTATTTCTTTTTTTTTTTCCATCAGTGGTGTCAGGAATTTATACATTTTCTTATCCTTTCCCAAGAACCACATTTGGTCCTTGTTAAATTTCTGTGTTATTTGTTTTGTGTTTTGTGATTTCACCTCTTATTTTCTTCTTCACTTCTACTTACTTCAAGTTTAATTTACTCGTATTTTTCAAGCTTTTAGGGTAGAAACATAGATCACTGAATTTAAACTTTTCTTCTTTTCTCATATAAGCATTTAATGCTATAAGTTTCCTTCTACATTCTGCTAAGTTCAGCTACATTTCTCCAATTTTGATATGTTGTGTTTTCATTGTTATTCAAATAAAAATAATTACAGTCTCTCTTGTGATCACTTCTTTGACTTTGGGCTATTTAGAAGTATGCTTTTTAGTTTCAGAATATTTGGGCTTTTCTAGACATTTCTAAGTTAACAGTCTTTTATTAGAGAGCGTAATCTGTGAGATTTTAGTTTTTCAGAGATCTGCTGAGACTTTTTAATGGTCTGTTTTTTTGAACAATCCATTTGTACTTGAATATGTATTATATGGTTGGATGCAGTGTTTTCTTTTTTTTTTTTTTAAAGATTTTATTTATTTATTTGATAGAGAGAGACAGCCAGCGAGAGAGGGAACATAAGCAGAGGGGTGGGAGAGGAAGAAGCAGGCTCCTAGTGGAGGAGCCTGATGTGGGGCTCGATCCCGGAACGCCGGGATCACGCCCTGAGCTGGAGGCAGACGCTAACGACTGCGCCACCCAGGCGCCCTGATGCAGTGTTTTCTAAATATCAATTAGGTCAGGGTGGTTGGTAATGTTTCTCTGATCTCTACTTCTGCTAATCTTTTGTCTGGTTGTTCTACCAATTACTCAGAAAGGAGTGTTAAAATCTTGAACTATGATTGTGGACTTTTCATAGTTCTTTTTTTTTGTTGTGCACAGTTCTGCTTCAAGAATTTTGAAGTGCTCTCTGGTTAGGTGCATACGCATTTATGATTGTTATGTCTTCCTCAATAACTGATACTTCTATCATTATGAAATATTCCTCTTTATCTCTGATGACACTCCTTGAGGTATATTTTATATTATATTGATATTAACATAGCCAATCTAGCTTTCTTAGGCTTAATGTTTGAACAAACATCTTTTTCTTTTTTACCCGGAATCTGTGTTTTTATGTTTAAAATGCATCTCTTGTAGACATGCCTTTTTATAGAGTCTGACAATCTATGCCTTTAAATAAAGCGTTTAACTCACTTGTATTTTGTCTGATTAGCAATAAGGTAGGATTTAGGTCTCTTAATTTGCCATTGTTTTCTTTGTCTTGTCTGTTTTTGTCACTCATCTCTTCCTTTTCTGCACTTTTAAGGGATGGAGATTAACCCAATATTTTCAGCATTCCTTTGTAATTTCTCTGTTGACTTTTTAGCCATATAACTCTGCATTGATTTTATTGATTGCTCTAGGAATTACTATATTCCCTTTTAAGTTATCACAGACTTTGAAGTTAATCTAATATCATTTCATATAAAACCTAAGAACTTTGCAACAGTATTTTTATTACAGCTGCAACTTTTGTACCATTTTGCATATATAACATTTATTTATGTTATAAACTAAATAATACAATTTTATAGTCATGTATGAAATAGTCATGTCTTTAAAGAAATCAAAAGGTGAAAAAATATGTTTCTATTTACCTACATATTAAACATTTTTGGTGGTCTTCATTCCTTCTTATTTGCCCAAGTTTTCATCTGTCTCATTTCCCTTCCCTTTGGACTGAAGATATTTCTTTTCTTTCTTTTCTTTTTTTTCTTTCTTTTTTTTTTAAAGATTTTATTTATTTGAGAGAAAGGGGGAGCAGAGAGGAGGGAAAAGCAGACTCCCCTGCTGAGCTGGAAGCCAGATGTGGGGCTTGATCCCTGGATCCTGGGATCATGACCTGAGCCAAAGGCAGATGCCCAACCAACCAAGCCACCAAGGTGCCCCTCTGAAGTTATTTCTTTAGCATTTCGTGTACGTTAGTTCTGTTGGTGTGGCATAATTAATGATAATAATAATAATAAAACCTGGTTTTTGTCCCCTTGGAATTTCCTGAGTGACAGAGGTGTTTTTGTTATGCTAATAAGGTGACCAAGGCAGACACCTAGATAGTTTCAGGATGGGGGTTGGTCATCAGAAAGACCAACCACATAATTAGAGGAAATTTGGGCCAGCTCAACCTCTGGACAAGGGAGGGGAGCCAGACATTGAGTTTTATCGTGTGGCCAATGAATTAATTGAGCCTATGTAATGAAACCCCCAGAAAATTGTGGTTCAGTGGGATCTTCCTTGTTGGTGAACATACTGATATATGGGAAAGTGGTGCACCCGAATTCAGTGGGGACGGAAGCTCATGTGCTTGGAATTCTCTTCATCTGGTTGTTCATTTGTATTCTTTGTAATAAAATGGTAATTGTAAATATAACACTTTCCTGAGTTCTCTGAGTCAATTTAATGAATTATCAAACCTGAAGCATCATGGGAATCTCTGAATTTATATCAGTTCGAAGTGTAGATGGCCTCCAAGACTAGTGACTGGAGTCTTGAGTCAGGACGGTTTCATGAAGGACTGCCCTTAACTTGTGGGGTCTGCACAATCTCCAGGTAGTGTCAGAATTGAATTGAATTGCAGAACACCCTATTAGTATCAGATAATTGGTGTCAGAGCATAGGTGGTGATGAGTTTGCTCAGTTTGTGTTTAACTGAAATGTTTTAATTTACCTTCGTTTGAAGCTTATTTTCACTGGATATAAATTCCATGTTTATAGTTCTTCTTTCCTCTTTCCAGTTACTTTTTAAGATATTGTCCTATTATGTTTTCCCTTCATTGTTTCTGAAGAGATGCCAAGCCATTATTTGAGTTATTGTTCTCGCATACAGTGTTTCCCTCTTCTCTGGTTGCTTCTGAAGTTTATCTTTATATTTGGTTTTCAGTAATTGAATTACCATAAGCCTAGTTGTGATTCCCACTGTTTTTTTTTTTTTAAGATTTTATTTATTTGACAGAGAGAGACACAGCAAGAGAGGGAACACAAGCAGGGGGAGTGGAAGAGGGAGAAGCAGGCTTCCCACTGAGCAGGGAACCCAATGCGGGGCTGGATCTCAGGACCTTGGGATCATGACCTGAGCTGAAGGCAGATGCTTAATGACTGAGCCACCCAGGCACCCCATGATTCTCACTGTTTTTAACTCAGACTAGCATTTATTGAGCTTCTTGGATCTGTTTATTCACAGAATTCGGGGAATTTTTTATCGTTATTTTTTCAAATATTTTTCTGCCCCATTTTCTTTTTCTTTTCCTCCTGAGATTCCAATTACCCTTAAGTTAAACTACTTGACATTGTCCTGCATGTTACTGAAGTTTGATTATACTTTTTCCCCCATTTTTCTCTATTCCTTAGATTGCGTAATTTCTATTGATCTATTTTTTTACATTTGTTAACCCTTTCTTTTGTCTTTTCATATCTGCTCTTTATCCCAGCCAGTTATGTTTATTTCTGATGTTTTTATTTTCAGCTGTAGAACTTCCATTGACACCTTTTAATAGTTTCCATTTCTCTGCTGAAATTCCGTATCTGTTTATTAATTATAATCATGCTCCCTTTAAGTCTTTGAAAATCTTTATGCAGCTATTTTAAAGTCTTTGTGAAGGGGCGCCTGGGTAGCGCAGTCGTTAAAGCGTCTGCCTTCGGCTCAGGGCGTGATCCCGGCGTTCCGGGATCGAGTCCCACATCAGGCTCCTCCGCTAGGAGCCTGCTTCTTCCTCTCCCACTCCCCCTGCTGTGTTCCCTCTCTCGCTGGCTGTCTCTCTGTCGAATAAATAAATAAAATCTTTAAAAAAAAAAAAATAAATAAAGTCTTTGTGAATGCCAGCATCTGGGTCATTTCATAGTAAGTTTCTAGTCACAGCTATTTCTCTTGATCACATTTTCCTATTTCTTGTGTGCCCAATGGTCTTTCATTGTGTACTAGACATTTTTTTTAAAAATTTTATTTTTAAAATAAAACTTTATTTTATTTGAGAGAGAGTGAAAGAGCACAGAGGGAGGATGAGAGGGAGAAGCAGACTCCCTGCTGAGCAAGGAGCATGATGGGGGACTCGATCCCAGGACCCTGAGATCATGACCTGAGCTGAAGGCAAACGCCTAACTGACTGAGCCACCCAGGTGCTCTGTATTAGACATTTTTAATCAGGGATTAACTTGGCTGGATTCAAACCCCAACTCTCTCCCTTATAATGGGTAGTAGCCAGTCTCTACTAAGTTGTTTCAAACTTCTGCTATTGTTTTTCACTGGGTTTCTTGGAAACTGTCCCACACATGTATAGTTCATGGGTCATCCAGTGCTTTGGGTAGAGCTTACATGCACATTTTGGAGCTCTTCTTTGGCGCCTGCCTTTCTGAGATGTCCTCTCTTACTCTCATCTGCTGTTGCAGCCCTGAACTCCATTTGATGATTCTTCAAACTGGTAGGTCTGGTATTCCCTTATTGCATTCTTGTTGTCTTATATTGTATAGACTGAAAAGTGCCCTCAGGTAGAAAGCATATAAAGGCAAATCTCCTCCAGAAAAAAATTGCTGTCTCAAAAGGACTAATTCCTCTCCAGTTTTTGCCTGCTTTTGGTCACTATTCAGTGCCTTCAAGTAGTTTTTATTTCCTCATTGCTTTCTATAATAAATCTTGATTTATTTAATACAAGCTACTCCAAAATTACTGAGTGAAACCTATGGAAAGGTTTCAAATTATGGATTACATTTCTTTTTTCAGTACAGAACTATTTGGATTTCTTATTTTTTCTTGCTCCAGATTTGATAAATCTTGTTGCTCAAGGAATTTGAGTTGAAAATTTCAAACTTATTAACATAAAGTTGTTTGTAATCTCTCTTATTATATACTCTTTTAGATGAAATATTTTGAATTTTTATGAGTAGGAATCTAGAGAAAATTGCAGAGCACTGTCCAAATCTAAATCTAAAAGTTCTTTTTAAAAATATTGTCCATGAAATTTATTTCTATATTCTTATATTATTCTTATATTACCATTTGACTTTAACTTTATAAAGTTTAAATGACAGGAATTTTTTTTAATCAAAATGTTTTTAGAATTATAGAAGTTTTAGCAATTTAAAAATTCCTAATTTTTAAACATATTAATATCTGTAAGTTAAAATATAGCTTAATTGCCCCCTTCATAAATTATATATGAAAATTGCAAAAGCCTTTTACTTTTGTCTTTAGTAATAAAAAATGCCTCTGAAAGTGGCACTGTAGTTCAGTCATAAATGAATTAGAGTGTGTTGCTGAAAAGGTAGCTTTCTTATGAAATCTACATTCCAGTTTTCTAGCCAAAAGAAAAAATAGCAACAAGAAGTTGATTTAAAATCAAATAAAAGTTTTAAAAGGCTAGTTCTGTGAATTTAAATTCTCAAGTTACAACCCATGGTAACCCCATCTGGGAAGTAAACTTGACTTATACTGAATAAGAGAAAGTTTTCATACTCTTCTCAAGTATCCTTTGTTCATTCCCTTGTCATAACCCATAATTCAGTTATCACAATGCATTCTTAATTCATTATTTGAAACTTATACTTAATTTTCTACACTTAAAATAACCTCATGTTTTCTTTTCCATTCAACAAATATCAATTTCACCATTTCTGTTTTCTATCAAGGGGTGAGGTCAAATGGGAAGTATGAGGTTAGGTCTATGTCTTCTTGGGTCTAATGAAAAAACTGCTTTACTTTGTCACTAAAGATATTGCTCTATTTTCTTTTTTTAAAGTCAGGTTTATTGAGGAGTAATTTGTGTACAGTAAAATCCACCCTTTTTAGATACAATGAATTTTGACAAACTCATACAGTCCGGTAGCCACCACCACAATCAAGGTATAGAACATTTTCTCAATCTGAAATTTCCTCATGCCCCTTTGTTGTCAAATCCCTCCAATGTTTCTAGTCCACAAATAACCACTAAGTTGTTTGTCCCTATGTTTGCTTTTTCCAGAATGTCATCGTGCATTTTGTCATGTAGTGTTTTGAGCCTAGCTTTTTTCACTTACCATAGTGCACTTGAAGTTTATTCATGTTGTTGCATGTATCAGTAGTTCATTCTATTTTACTGATAAGTAATATTCTGTTGTATGGACATACCACCACATTTTGTTTATTCACTCACTAGTTGATGGACATTTGAATAATTGCCAGTTTGGGGCAATTATGAATAAAGCCAGTATAAACATCTATGCATCTGTTTGTGTGTGTACATATGTTCTCATTTCTTTTGGGTAAATATCTAGGAGTGGGATTGATGAGTCATACAGTAATTGCATATTTTGTTTTACAGGAAACTGTGAAACTGTTTTCCAAAGTAGCTGTACAATTTGCATTCACATCAGCAATATATGGAGGTTCCATTGTTGTACATTCTTTCCAGTGGCTTTTTTAATAGGTGGTAACTGATTACTGTTTAAATTTTCATTTCCCTAATTACTAAAGTTGTTGAGTATATTTTCATGTGCTTTTTTGCCATCCATGTATTGTCTTCGATTAAATGTTATTTGTTTCCTTATTATTGAATTGTGAGGGTCTCATATATTTTGGACATATGTTCTGGAAATATTTTCTCCTAATCTGTGTCTTGTATTTACATTTTCTTCAAAGCATCATTCAAATATAAGACGTTTTTAATTTTTTCGAAGTCCAGTTCATCAATTTTTTTCATGTATGGGTTGTGTTTTTTGTATCCTATCTAATAAATCTTACCTAATCCAAGGTCACAAAAAATTTTCTGTGTTTTCTTCTAGAATTTTTCAACTGTTAAGTTTTACATGTGGGTCTATGATCCACTTTCCGTTTAATTTTTGTATACGGCTTAATGTATGGGTAAAGATACATTTTGTTGCATATGCATATGTCCAACTGTTCCAGCATCATTTGCTGTGAAAACTACCCTTTCATCATTGAATTGCTTTGGCCTATTTCTGGATTCTTCACTGATCTTTGTTTGTCATTTCCTAATACCCCACTGTCTTGATTAGTGTGGTTTCCTAGTAAGTCTTGAAAACACGTAATATGAGTCCCTAACTTTGCTCTTTTTTTTTAAATTGCTTCGACTGTTTTAATTCTTTTGGTTTTTCTTATAAATTTCAAAATCAGCTTAAGGAGTGTGGCAAAAAAGGTGCTGGGATTTTGGTTGGAATTGTATTGACTCTATAGATCAATTTGGAGAAAACTGACAACAATATTGAGTTTCAGTTAATGAACACGACATATCTTTCTATTTATTATAAGTATTCTGTTTCTCTCACAATATTTTTATGGTTTCAGCATACAAATTTTGCACATGTTTTACTAGATTTTTTCCTTAAGTATTTCAAGTTTCTGTGCTGATTCTATGTAGGCAATCATGTTATCTGTGTTTAGAGACAGTTTTGTATACTTTTTAAATTTATGCACCTTATATCTTTATCTTGCCTTATTGCATCAACAAAGGCTTTTGGTATGATGTTGAATTTGAGTGGTGAGAGTGAGCATATTTACCTTGTTTCTGATATTAATATTACTATTCAGTATTTCACTATTAAGTACAATACAGATTTTTCATAGATGCCCTTTATCAACTTGAGGAAGTTACCTGTAATT
The DNA here is from genome assembly GCF_017311325.1 of Ursus maritimus. NCBI lineage: Eukaryota > Metazoa > Chordata > Mammalia > Carnivora > Ursidae > Ursus > Ursus maritimus. The sequence continues at coordinate 5,608,412 of NW_024423564.1, forward strand.
CTGAGTTTGCTTAGAGTTTTCATCATGGTTATTGAATTTGGTCAAATGATCTTTTTGTACCTAGTGAGATGCTCATTTTTTCCCCTTTATCTGCTGATATGGTAAATTATATCAAGTGATTTTCAAATATTGAACAATATTGTATTCCAAAGACATACCCTACTTGATTATAATGTGTCATTATCTTAATATATTGCTGGATTTTATTTGCTTATGTTTTATATAAGTTTTTTACATCTGTATTCATGAGGAATATTAGTTTGCAGTTTTATTTTCTTATAATGTCTTTGTGTGACTTTGGTATCAAGGTAATGCTGGCCTCATAACATAAGTTGGGAAGTGTTTCTTTCCATTCTGTTTTTTCTTTTCCTTTTATATAATTGGTATAACATCTTCCTTCAATGCAGAATTCACCAGTGAAACGTCTGGCTTGGTTGTTTTGGGGGAAAGTTTTAAGCTATTAATTCAAATTTTTAAGTAAACATAGGATTGTGCAGTTTAGCTTGAGTAAGCCTTGCTGATTTGTGTCTTTTAAGAATTTGTTCATTTTATATAAATTGGCCAATTTATTGGTTTAAAGTGTTCATCATATTTCCTTATTATTCTTAATTTTTTTTTTCCTGAGAGAGGGAGAAAGAGCAAACAGGGGGGAAGGGCAGAGGGAGAGAGAGAGAGAGAATCTTAAGCAGGCTCTACACCCAGCACAGAGCCCAACACAGGGCTTGGTCTCATGACCCTGAGATCATGACTTGAGCCAAACTCGAGAGTTGGAAGCTTAACTGACTGAGCCACCCACATTCTTTTAATGTTTCCCTTTTTGGGGGAACAGCTTAAATCTCAGTTCAGCACTTTTCACTTTACTAGGTGGCTTGGTGTCTGCCCTATGGTAAGTGTAGTTCAGGGTCAGTCAGAAATGTGGCAGTTGGGGGGCGCCTGAGTGGCTCAGTGGTTAAGCGTCTGCTGGCTCAGGGCGTGATCCTGGCATTCTGGGACCGAGCCCCACATCAGGCTCCTCCACTGGGAGCCTGCTTCTTCCTCTCCCACTCCCCCTGCTTGTGTTCCCTCTCTCACTGGCTGTCTCTCTCTCTGTCAAATAAATAAATAAAATCTTAAAAAAAAAAAAGAAATGTGGCAGTTGGGGATCCCCCTCTTTGTCTTTATCCTTTCGAGGATCCCCCCTTAATTTTCTACTTGTTTTTGCCCCAGTACTCTGGCTCTTCTAGCCAGTGAGACTGTGGGTTTTATATTGGAGTTGTAGCCATTCTGCCTGGCGCAGAGTAGAGCTTACATTGGTCTAACCATTATAAAATCTGCAGATTCAACAGCGCCATTTCCTTCTTCTATGTATAGACTCTCTCCAGGATCTTCCTTATTTTAATCACTCTCCATTATCTTAAGATAGTGCTTTTTAAAACATATTTTGTGCAGTGTGTGTGCATATGTGTGTGCATGAGTGTGCGCACATGCACACACATGCACATAGGTTGTCCTGATAAGAAAGGTCGGATGTTACTGGAGGTGGAACCTGCAGGGCTTTTTAAATTAGTGCTAGTAAGGCCCCCAGTTATAGTCTGTTCCTTATGAAGTAATCTTTTTCTAAAGGACCAAGACCAAGAGAAGTCTTCCCTAGATTCTGTAAATCAGAGATAACCATTCCAATAATTTCAGATTTTGCAGCATTTTCTTCAGTCATTTTTAAACTGTGGGAATCAAGTAAGGATCCAGGACCTTCCTTCCTAGATTTGAAGGGGAGTAAGTTTGAGTCTTCACTTTACTGCACTTTACACATCATTCTTTCAGAAAATGCCACATAGGAAATGCTCCACTCAAGTGGAAACTTAATTTCAGAGAAAGACTTTTGCCCTGATCCTGCCTCTTTTCCTGGCCTTCCCTTCTGAGCTAAGCTGGGAAACCTAACAGAATACCTGAGGATCCCTTTGTTCACGTTTTCTGAAGCTGAGAGAAAATGCTACACAATCAGCAACCTGTTTTTCTTCTCCTGGTCCCACCTGATCTCCTCTACTTTCCAGGCCACCAAAAGGTCCCAGAACCTCACCCATGCTTAGATTTCTAAGCATGCCCTGGATGAGAGAGGAGCTAAGTGACAGGCAAATTGACTACTGCAACCATTTACCTACAGTATGTCGTCACCCTACCTCCATAATATCTGTCTAGTCTTTCTTCATAAGTAAATAAATAAAATGCTTATTCAGGCACCAGACATTTTGATAAGCAAAGGAGGGTCAATGATAACTAAGACATAGTCCTTGCCCCTTGTTTAGCCATTTAAACAAAAAGTACTGTAGCATGTTGCAAGTTTTGTGCTGGAGGAGTGGAAAGTGTTGGGAGGCACAAAGGAAAGAGTGGTCAATTCCAATTTGGTGGGTGGGGGGACGGTTCCGGTGAGACTCCACAGTAAGTGTTGAAAGGTGCACAGAAAAGAATGAGGGAGAACTGGCCATTCAGGTATAGAGATCACAGGCCTGAACCCATCTGGTGTTTTCAGGAAAATTTCAGGGATGTTGGTGCCATTGGAGCATGGGGCATGAGGTGTGATGGGAGAGGACTGAGGAGGCAGGAAAGAGTCCTAACATGGAGGGGCTTGTTGCATGATTAAAGAGTTTGGATTTTATCTTGTAGCATGTACTAAGCCACTGAGGCGTCTTAATCAGAGGATAGCAGGATCACATAGTGTTTTAGGAAAATCCTTGTGTTCATTCTTGGATGTCCCTGATGCCTGTCAGGATCCCTCAGGGGCTAAGGATTGGGGTCAACAGAGAAGAAACATAGTCTTCAGAACTATCTGGTCTAAAATGAGACTATAGTTATTTATTGTGTACCTCACCGAGCCTCTTTCATGCCAGATATCGTTTGGGGACCAGACCTGTTTGGACATGGCTTGGGTGAGAAACTGTTGTCTTCTCCAAAGACAATTTGGATTTCAAGAGGAAAATCACAGCATCAGGGTTCCAAGCAAAGCAGCATTATAGACCAGCCAGACTATGCAAAAATTAATGCTGCAAAATAACCACACTTGAGTCTATCTGAGAGCATAACCGGGGAGGGAGTTGAGGCCATAGGTCTCTGCAAATAAAATTGGGAAGCGTTATCAAATACTGTTACCATTTGGAAATCAGAAGGAGAAGAATGAAAATGAGTTCAATTTTCTGTCCGAAAGCAGGACTAAGAGGTTCATTGTTCCAATGAACAAAATATTGGAAATGAAGGAGCTGTGTGTAATGGCCCAGAAGAAATGTGTCTTTCCACAAGCCTTGCTTTTCTTCTCAGAGTTAGGAGGTGCCAGCCAGAGTTGGGACAGCTATTAAAACAATGAACTTGGGAAAGGATCAGGCAGTGGTTCCCATGCTAAAGCCTGTGGAACACTGAACCCTGAGCCAGTCTTAAATATCCTTACCACATGACATTTATAACATGGCCGTGTCTGCCTAAACCATTTGACTTAAATCAACGGTAACATGGTAGATAATTAGAATGAAGAGTCCCTGCAATGCAGTCTTTTCAGAAGCAAGCCCATCTGTTCTATGTTCTGTTGAGGTTCTCTGTAGGAATGGTTAGTGTGTGATCCTGCCTCCACCACTTACTAGCTGGAAATTAAGTCTGTTTCTTCAACTGTAAAGTGGAAATAATGGCACTTATCAACATAGCCATTACTAACGAACTAATCAAAGTAAGGATTCTTTGTGGAGGGTTATTCAGCTGTTAATTAATAATGATATTGACCAATGAGAGTGGATAGTATCTAGAGCCAAACTGTTGAACACCATAGCCACAAGCCACATGTGGCTATTTGAAATGTGGCAAGTATGAGCTGAGATGTGCTGCTAGAATTGGCACCAAAAACGAACAAAAAATATCTCAATAATGTTTACATAACTTACATGTAAAATTACAATATTTTAGACATAGAGGTTTAAATAAAATATGATAGTATTAGAATTAACCTCTTATGTTTCTTTTTACTTCTTTTAATGTACCTAGTAGAAAATTTAAAAGTCTGTGTGTGACTTGCACTGTGGGCTTGGATTATATTCTTAATAGGCAGGACTAGGCTTGTTTACTTCCCATCCATGAAACAAGTGATAAGGACCATGGGGGGTTTGAGTACCACCTTTCAAGTAAAGCTGGGATACATGTGAAAATTTTACTTATCTCATTAATTCATCCATTTTTAAATTTCATTTTACTGACACTTTTTGAACATTTACTCTGTGCCAGGGACGGGATGCAGCATAGTCAATGCCCTTTAAGAGCTTACACTGTAACCATGAATAAGGATGGGAGAGTTTCTCTGCAGCCCACGGCACTCCCTGGGCATCAAGAATAGGTTTGGTTTTGACTCAGTATCATCCAGCTAGGGATCCCCATATGTATCTTTAAGGTAAGAGAAAACAATGTAATCCCAGGAAATCTAGCGTGGTCTGAATGCTCTCTTTCCTGCTGCAGCCAGGTAGCCTTTGAGTGTCTCAATGTTGCATACGGACCTGAATTGAAGGGTGGGCTTTCATGGGCTCTGTTAGCTGAGTCTGTCAGGATATAGTGCTTAGGAGGCCAAGGTCATAGGTTTGTTCCCTACACGGGTCACTTGGCTTTGCTCTGATCCATGGCTTGGATTTGCCCCGGCAAACCCCAGCCAGCTGCCTTATAAATATATTTGAATCACTTGGCAGACGGGGTGAGAGCATGTGAAGGGGGCAGGGCAAATCTCTCACCACAGCTGGAACAACCACTGAAAACTTTCTTGACCAACAGTGAGGACTCAAGAGGACACTTTGTACAGTGGACCCAACTAAAACCACCTTTTCCCTGCATATCTCTACCTGAAGACATTGACCAGGGAGGAGCTGGTGGGACAAGACTTCTGGGCACCATAGCTCCCGGACAGAGCAGAACACATGCGGCATTCACTGGGAATTCAGACTTTTTTCTAAAGACGATGCTGCCAACAAGCACATGGGGCCTCCCCGTCTGACCGACAGAGACTGTTTAGACTTGGAAATATGGACACCTATCTCTTGAGTGACCTGTCTGCTGGTAATATTTACATCCACGTTCACACAGGACGGTGGTGTGTTTTAATTCCAGGCTGAGATTCAGCCTCGTACACCTCACTGAAGCATCGCTGACAGAAGGGCTGGTCTGAGATCCCCAGCTACACAAATAAATACTGGAACAGGGCCTAACAGGAAGACCCTCACTACCCAATTTTTTCCAGATGGCAGTGATGGATGGCTGTATGTTTATGTTTACTTGGTTTCCCAGGTGACCGGTATCCTGGTTTCCACTGGTCATGCCTTGATGAGCTTTTCTTCGAAGATGTGAGCTGCCTACCCCCAACAACCTCGCTCTTGGTCCACAGGTCTACACCACACTCAACATTGTCAAGAGGTCATTGTGGTTTTTTGGATAGCTAGTTAACTCTTTACTTACCACCGCCACCCTGAGCCTCTCCTTGTAAATCTCTAACACAACAAGATTCCAGTCTAAAACCATGCAAAGAAACTACTCAGAATAATGGCCCTTCACAACTTTCCATGTCCTTATCCTCAGAACTTGTGAGTATGTTCTATTTCATGGCAAAGCAGAACTAAGGTTACCGATGGAATTAAGGCTGACAATCACTTGACCCTAAAATGGGCAGACTATCTTGGATTATCCATGTGGGCACGACGTGATCAGAAGTTGCCTTAAAAGTGGAAGAGAGAGGCAGAAAAGAAGGTCAAAGAGATGCAGTGGGAAAAACACTGGAGCTGTCACTGCTGAAGGAAGAGGTCCACGAACCAAAGTGGCATCTTCTACAAACTGGAAAAGGCAAGGAAAAATTCTCCCCTAAAGCCTCCAGAGAGGAACACAGCCCCACTGACACCTCAATCTTAGCCCAGTAAGACCTTTGTTAAACTCCTACCCTACAGAACTTTACCCTCTGTAAGATAATAAATTCATATTGTTTTAAGCCTGAAGTTGATGACAGTTTGTTGCAGCAGCGATAACAGAAAACTCATCAGACCTAGATAGGGTGAACACTGACTAGGCCTCCAAACTCAGCTTGATATAAGAAACTCCTTTCCTGAGTATGATGGAACCTAACAGAATACCTTCCTCTCGTGGCTGCCTGGGGCTGGTGCACACACATCGCTTTCTGTAGAGTATAGGGAAGGGAGGGATGATGGAACCTTATCACCAAGCCCTTTGATTCCATGTGAGGAGGGAGAAAGAGCATAGGTTTTGGCTGGGCCACTTAATGCCTCTGTGACCTTGATCGAGTCCACCTCACTGTGTTCCATTTCTTACGGGGGACATTACACCTTCCCAGGGTTGCTGTAAAAAGTAAACAAAATAAGGTGTATAAAATACCTGTCTCAGGGTCTGGGGGCAAGGCAGAAATGCAATCATGTCCTCTTCTCCCCTCTTTGTAATTATTTCTTAGCTCTCTCCCATCTTCTCGATCCTGTGGCCCTGGACTGTGTTTAGTTGCGTAATAGCTCTTGCCAGGACTGCTTCAACAGCTCCCACAGGGCCAACTTCAGACTTCACTCCTCCTTGACAACCTCTAGAACACAGCTTCTCTCCTGCTGTCAGTCCTCCGGGAGCTCCTGTGGCCCCCGGACTGCAAAGTCTGAAGTCGTTTGAATGGCATGCGTGTGTTCTTCACAGTTTTGTCTCCACTCCCTTTGCTACTGCACCCTCTGCCTAGCTTCTCTTTTTGCCACATTTTCACTCACTTCTGTGCCTTTGGAGCTCAGCCGCTGAAATGCCAGCCCCCTCACACATGTATCTGTGGAGCAACTTTTATCTTTTGAGGCTTGTTTCAAATGTCACCATTTTTACAAAGCCTTTTCTGATTCCTCCAAAAGTTAAATGCAGCCCCAGTGTTTCCATCATACTATATGCACTACAGAATATACCAGAGTGCGTTTTGATTATTTGTTTAATACTCCTGCCTCCCTGTCCATCTTAAGTTCTTTGATGATAGAGAGAGCGCATTTTTGCCTTTGTTTTCAGGGCTTGGAATATTTGCTTTGCATATAACATATGCTCAATACTTGTTTTTATGAGTATGAATGAATTAGTGAATGAACAAATGATACGTGAACCACTGTCTTTAAAGTTGTTGCCAAAGAATTCAATCTCGCCCTTCCTATCCCAGGTTACACAACCCCAGAATGGTCCACCTATGATGTCTCATACACAGCGGGTCTTCTAACATAATAGGATAATTGAGCAACTTTGCATTTAGACTGTTCTCTTCTTACTCTGGTTCCCCAAAGAATATTACCCTTAAATTCACAGGAAATATATTTTTGAGTACCTGGGGGATAAGAAAATAGTAAGCCAGGAATTCCAACATATGATTGTGGAAAGATGTAAAATGTTTTTGTCTACCAAGTCAACTCCCTCTTTTCTTTTTTTTTTTAATGTTTTTTTATTATATTATGTTAGTCACCATACAGTACATCCCTGGTTTCCGATGTAAAGCTTGATGCTTCATTAGTTGCGTATAACACCCAGTGCACCATGCAACACGTGCCCTCCTCACTACCCATCACCAGTCCATCCCATCCCCCCACCCCCAACTCCCTCTTTTCTGGGAAATGTACCCTTCCAGGAATTGCTACCCTTGCCCCCTACATCAGCTACAACCATGGATCTGAGTGAGGGCTGCTTGTCACAGGGGAAATGTGGGGACAGGACCCACAGCCATCCAATCAGAAGTCTTGTCTGCAATTTTTAAAAATTGAACCTGAAAGAGTTCTCTTGCCCCTCCAAAAAGCATTATCCTACAGTCATCATATTATATATTGGTCATTCCTTGATTCCTCTGCCATAAGGCAGAATTTCTGTGTGTATTTAAAGATGTAGTCCCAACATTGAGAACAGTGCAAGGTATGGAAGTTTCTCAAAAAATATTTGTTAAATGAACAAAGAAATGTTGGGAATATTTGGGCTAATGACTGCTAGTAGCCATGAAACTTGCCATGTCAAAGAAAGCAGGTAAAGAACACAAGGAAGGAACAAAGTAAGGTGAAGGTCCTGAGTACTCTGGTCCCTGAGGTTCTTCGAGCTTCTGTCGTTCATGCCTTTCAGTGATTCTCCCATTTTTGGCTTCTGTTAGTTTAACTTACTGGAAACTGAAAAGAGTCTTGACTGGTATAAAAGTTCTATTGTGACAAATTGAGCTGGGAGATCTGAGTAAAGTGATTAATGGAGCTTACTTGGGATGGAATATGAAGGCATAGCAGCTGGACTCCTAAGTGTATGAGTCAGGGACATTTGAGGAGGATTCATGCTGCCCAGGAAAAAACAAACAAACAAAAAACTGCACTCAGTGATTTATTGGGTAAGATCATATATGTGTTTCCTTTTCCTTATGAACTGTATTTACCCTGTTTTGTGATACCTCATCAGTCAGTGTGCAACCAGAGAAACAGACCAGGAGGAATAGCAGGAGTAGGAGATCTATATTAGTAGTAGGATGTAGAGACTAAGAGACTTCTTACAAGGAACTGGATTATGTGATTGCAGGGGCTGGCTAGGCAAGTCTGAAATCCATGGTGCAGGCCGTCAGGAGGTGAGGCTGGGACCCTCAGGCCAAAGCCGGAGCTGCTGTCCACAGGCAGAAATTCTGCTTCTTCAGAGAAGTCTGGCTCTGATCTTAAGACCTTTCGACTGATGGAATGAGGCCCACCCAGATTATCTAGCATAACATCCCTTACTTTAAGTCAGCTGATTGTAGATTTAACTCACACTTACAAAGTCTATTCATAGCAACACCCTGATGAGTATTTGATGGAATACCTTAAAACTGTAGCGTAGCCAAATTGACACATCAAACTGACCACTGGTGCACCCACTGAAATGTACCCCAGCTTGTTGTAGGGCTCGAGACTATACTGCTGTGCTCGTGCCCATCGAGGTGGCTCCTGCCATATGCCCAGTATCTGACTAGTGTCACCGTCCAGTGACCCTTGGTCCTGCTGGATTGCTGACTAGTAATCTTGTCTGTAACTTCTACCTTCTGCAGTCCCAGCTCCTGTCGTCTCTTCTGAAATCCTATGACTGTCCCCGCTATTACTCCAACTCATGGTGGACAAGCATATGGGTTCATAGGTTTTAACAGGTCACTCACTTAGAATGCTTTGGTACTTCTAAAAAGACTGAAGTCCTAAGACAATAAGTAATTCGGCCTCTACTTAGCCAACTTTTTTTGTCTCTTAATCACCCTGCACTCCAACAATCCTTGTTTTGTTTTGTTGTAATTCCCTAAACATATCTTGCCTTCTCTTAGCTCCATTCCCTTGCAAATACCATTTCCTTTACCCAGAGCACCCTGACCCTGACGTTTATCTATCAGCTTCTCATCCTTTGATCCAGCAAGTCTTCCTTGACATTCCTCTTGCCTTGCCTGCTTAAGGCGCACATCACGTATGTCCCGTGGCACTCATCACCTTCACTCATCAGACGACATAGCGTCCTGTGCTGTGAACTTCTTATTTTCTTTAAATATGAAGAATGTACATAGAAAAAGGTGATGGCGAAAGGTACAAAAAGCAAAGTTGAGGCGTTTCATACAACCTCCCAAAGGATCTCTCTGCCAAATTCCTAACGCTTTCTTGTTGAACTTTCAGAAAAATTGCTTTTGCATACATCACTATAGACATTGTATTTATAAGTAAACTAATATTAAACAAGCTCCCCTGCGTCTTACTTTCTTCACTTATATGAGAGAATATTTCCAGCCTAACACATAGACATTTACTGGAATAAATGCGTTGGCCAAATAGTATTCCATTGTGGTAATTAAAGATAACTTTATTTAATGAAGCTCATCTTGATGAATATTTGGGTTATTTTCAGGTTTTTAAAAATGATTTCTCTATCTGAGGCTACTTTTATAAGTAAAGTTCTAGGATAAATTCTTAGGAGTGGCTCAAAAGACATTTAGAAATTTTGAAACTTATTACCAAATTGCAGTCCAAAAAGTTTGCACTAATTTAAATTCCTACCAACTGTATACAAATTTTCTTTCTTTGGTATTTTCTTTCCAATATCAAATACTACCTATCTTCTTTCCTCCCTCCCTTCCTTCCTTCCTCTTTCCTTCCTGCCGTCTTTCCTTCCTTCCTTCCTTCCTTCCTTCCTTCCTTCCTTCCTTCCTTCCTTCTCTCTTTCTCTAATTTAGAAAAGCTCTTTGAGTTAAGAAAATTAACCTTTTATCTGTCATGTTTGTTTTTATTTTTTTTAACCAATATGTTATTTGTATTTGGACTTTGGCTGGGGAAATTTTTTTTTGGCCATATAAATGTTTTAAAGTTCTCAAATGTAATATACTAATTTCCTTTATGGTTTCTTGGTGCACTGTGTGTTGAACGTCTGTTTTCTTGGCAGGAAATCCAGACCTGGGATTCAAAAGGGAAAATTACCCTCATGCTAAAGGATTATTTTAAGAGTCATGGAGAAGTGAAAATGTATAAGGAATTTTATTACAAAATGCTTCTGTTCGGGGTCCTAAGGAGATCCTGCCTCAGCCCCTAAAAGCTGGCAGGGCAAAGAAGGCCAGACAGTCTTAATTGAGGATTTCTTAACTTAATTGAGGTTAGGTTTCAATTCCAGCCTTGGGAAAAGCCGTATCTCACCAACCATCCCCCTTGTCAATGTGCAAATCTCACCCAGTCTGCTTGCCAAGAAGTCTGAGAAGAGAGGTCCCTAACTCTGTTGGAGCCACAGTTTTGATTCACACTCCATGGTTTGAAAGAACGTTACATTCACTCCTGGAATCTTCCCACATGTACTTTCTGTGCCATCAAATAAAAAAGAAATAAAGAATGTCCTTTGGAGAGGTCAGTGTAAAGCTAAGAGGGATAGACTGGCTCAAGCTGGTGGCCTTCCACCCCTCTCCATGTGTTCATCACTTACAAAATGCATCCCACCTTAGGCAAGTTGCTCCTAAAATGTTGGGGTCTGTAGAAACAACAGCACTGCAACAACTGTTACCGTTGACTTCCCAGTCATCTCATTAAGAACCATGTGTGAAGTGAAGGACAGCTTCTTCCCAGATAGCAAGTGTCTCAGGGCCCCATATGTGTAGTCATCATGACTTCTGTCTTATAGTTTTTTGTGTTATGTTTGTGTTATGTTTGTGTTATGTCTTATAGTTATGTTTGGCCTCTTCACTGGCTATGTCAATGCTGAGTCAGGGTACCAGAGCTAAATGTAGGGCCAGGAAGGGATTAGGTGCTGGAAACAAGTGTGAAGAAAATTCGCAAACCCAGCTCCAGGAGAAAATCCGAGTCATGGAACCGGCCAGAATTGGGCAGTAGGTAACCACTAGAGAAGACCCAAGACTGGAGCAGAGGCAGGAGCAGAATCTGGTCACATCCAAGATCAAAGCCATGAGGAGTTAATAGGGTAACAAATCACAGAAGTCCAAGCACAGGGAGGGTCAGTCCAGTTAAATTCTCACTGCCAGCAGGATGGCCTCTCCCAGAATCCTCAGTGCCCTGGCCCACGGGCATGACTCTTCATTTTGAAGGCAAAGGTCGTGACCCTTTATTCCAGAAATAGGACTGCAGCAGGAGTGACATGCATCCGACAGTGGCTCTGCCATCAGAGCACTAGCAGTCCTGGACCCTGGGGTCCTGAAGTGTCCTTGGTCAGCTGTGTGGGAGCCGCTACTGGGGGGACGTCAGGCTTGTGGTTCTCTGGGCTCCACGCTTCCTGCTTCTGTTCCTTGGCCCTGCTCCTTCCCTCAGCTTTAGCCCTTCAATTATATTTTATTTTTCCTAGCTGAAATATTGGCTTAACTTTTCCATTTTGATTTTTAGTTGCAGTTTTTAAGTTATGCAAATAATGTATGATCATTGGAAAATATTCAAGTAATATAAAAGTATGTAAAGAGCAAATCCCTTTCTTACACCTTATTTCCCCTCCCCAGTGGAAAGCAACATTTAAATTAGATCTGTATATGTTTGGAACTTCTCTAGGTACTTACATGTGCCTAGGTTGTTTTTTAAACATACGGTCACATTGTTTATATTGTACTGAAGCTTGCTTTTTTCAACCCAGCACACATTATAGATACCTATTTCATTTCAGTATATTTGTATCAACTTCATTCTTCTTTTTAAAGAGTTTATTTATTCATTTGTTTGTTAATTTAAGAGAGAGAGAGAGAGTGAGCAGAGAGAGAGAGCACACAAGCAGGGGGGAGGGGCAGAGGGAGAGGGAGAGGCAGGCTCCCCACTGAGCTGGGAGCCCCATGCAGGGCTTGATCCCAAGACCCTGAGATCATGACCTGAGCTGAAGGCAGACGCTTAACCGACTGAGCCACCCAGGCCCCCCATCAACTTTATTCTTATTAATGCCTACATAGTAGTCACAGCAAGAATATGCAATATATTATCATCCTATATTACTTTTTATTACTTTTATATTACAAGTAATGTTGCCTTGAACATTCTTCTGCAGGTAGATATCCCTGCTCACTGTACAAGTGTTTCTGCAGGATAAATTGCTAGAAGGGAATTGCTGTGTCACCAGCTATGCACATTTACAATTGTGACAGGTACTGCCAAAGCCTTCTTTGTTCCAGTTTATGCTCTCACTGTTCTCCTTCATGAACCAGAGTCCGATTTGATGTACATTCCACACTTTGATAGTTATGGGTGTTCTGAGTCTGGCACTAATCTTTTGGTGGTGAATGCTACTCTGGCAGACTAGAAACTCCTGGGATGGGCTTCTTGGGTTCTTCTACTATTTCCACTCTTGGCTTCACTGGGGATAAAAATTTTGACCTTAACTGTTCTGTACATCATACAGTTTTTTACCTAGTGTCTTCCCCAACTTATTTCATTTAATCCTCACCCAATTTCTATTAGGTAGGGAGGAAATTTTTCTTGTGGGGACTCAGAGCAGTTCATGACTTTCTTAAGTTCACGTGGTTAATAAAGGAAAAAACTAGGACTTGAATACAAGTCTCCTAAGTTCAAAATCCATGTTCTAGCCACCTCTGCCTCTCTAGCCCAGGTAGGACCACAGAATTTGTGTTTCTGATCAGTAATTTTCGATCCTTTCAGATTGTCGACTAAATCTAGAGAAACTGAAGTTTGTTTGCCAGTTGGTTGGACTTAGGGCTGCTGTAATTTGTGACTCGGAGGCATCAATTTTGCCCATAAAAATGTTTTTGCAAATTGAATATTTTGGTATGTGGCCCAAGGTGACCCAGGGCAACATCTCCAGGAGAAGATAACTGGCAGGGTGCCAGGAGTCCTCATGGTGACCTTATCTAGTAAGTGTCAGTGCTGGAATTGGAACCAGACCCATCTGACTCGGAAGCCAAGCTTTTTTGCATTTACTCTATGCACCTACTCATATAGAGCAAGATGCTCAGGGCAGAACATCAATGCATTCTTTCCTTATAAGCAAATTACATGGGAAGCTAAATTCTCAGAAGGTTGCATGCTGAGCATGGAATCAGAACAAGGAGAGTTCAGGGTCTTAAGAAGTTAATTTCAACTCAAGTAGCTGAAGGCAAGTTTACCCACTAGGGGGTCATACAATCAAAACCCAATAGAGGCTCAAAAGAGTGTAACAGAGACAGAGTAAAGCAGGTCAGGAAGCAGGTGTAATAGAGATGAGTGGGGACTGTGGTCAACTGGAGAATGCACACCTTTCTAAAGAGATCAGCTGCTCCCTTACAGCTCCAGCCCATTGTTGCCAGCGCCATTAATTCAGGTCTTCCAAATTTTTCAATCAAAACTAGAAACATGCATTTTTCTATGTGAAATTAGTTGACACCTTAAAAAAAAATACTATAAGTCAATACAAGGTGGGCCAAGCAAACTTCCCGTGGGCCAGGCTTGGCCGATCAAGTGCCTGTCTGTGACATTGCACCGTTGAAAAACTTCTCCCAAGAAAACCACCATGCACCAAGCCATTTAGAAATGGCGTCTTGACCTCTCAAAGATTGAGGTCAATGCCCTTTAGATTTTCCTTCTTATCCTTTAGGACCAACCTCTGTTTACAGTCTTTCTCCAGATAAAATAGAATATACTTCATTGCATTTCCTCTTACTAAATTACACCTACATTTCAGCCACATCTCCTTGGGAGAATTGCTAGCTCAACTTTTGGTTAGATTGACACTTACATACTCAACCTTTTGCACTTAATTTTTACTGCCATTATTGTTTTTGGAGTTGTCGTTATTCTTAAACTAGATGGCTAATTGCTGCTATTGACTGTGAATTTTACTGACTCAACTTCCAGAGGGCAACCCAATTTTCAAGTCCTTGGGGGTCTTTCAATGCTGCCATGTTGCAGGGATGAAAAAAAACCCTGTGTTTACTTTTTTCAGATGTTAAAACATTTTAAAATGCATAAATATAACTTTGTTGGCTTACAGATTATTATTTTTTTTTTTAGTGAGTGTGATTTATTCCCATAAGAAGTTTTGGGGGAGTTACAGCTTACAGGAATGGAAGGGAAGAAATAGGGGTTCTTCTACATATACCAAAATGCACAAGAGGAATTGAGCTGAATTTTAATTCTAAATGAAGACTGACTTTCCTCTAGACCTCAGTGATGCTGGAATTGACCCTCCTCCCCTCCAGAAGAAAAGAGAGCTACTCCTGCCTCATGGCACACAGCAGCCTCAGCACCTGTTAAACCATCATGGAAAGGGGAGGAGGAGAGAAAGCTCCCAGAAATGGAAGGTAGCTCTGCCCTCAGGCACATCATACCAACCAGAACATGACACTGGGATGCAGGAAGCTCATTTTCAGAAGAAACGAACTTGTGAATTCAGTAGCATTCTAGCATGAGGACTCCATCAGCATCTTCAAATAATCATGTCCATAATCAACCAAAAAAGCTATCTTCAGGTAACAAGTGTTAGGCCTTCATAAAAGAGCTATTAAGAAGATACTCATTCCGGTGCTTTGGTGGCTCAGTTGGTTAAGCATCTGCCTTTGGCTCAGGCCATGATCTCGGGGACCTGGGATCCAGCCCCACGTCAGGCTCCCTGCTCAGCCGGGAGTCTGCCTTCTCTTCTCCTTTTGTCCCTCCCCCCAACTTGTTTTCTCTCTCTCTCTTTTTCTCTCTCAGATAAATAAATAAAATCTTAAAAAAGAAGAAGAAGAAGATACTTATTTAAGGTTTACTAATCAGACTTCCTTGATAGATACCCTTGGTGTTGAGACATGACACCTGGTAACACGTTTTTACAAAGTAAATGACATTCTTCTAGAATCTAAATAGCTAGGAATCTAAAATAACCAGATCTCCTCTTCTACCCCTATAGCCTTGTGCAGTGGTAATGATGCCAACCCAAAAAGCCTGACGTCTTAGAAGTTTCTGAAGTTTCTGTGAATCACCATAAAGATTTATTTATGTTCTTGTGAAATGTGTGCCCATTGTTTTTATGGTAAACCGTTCTCTGAAAATTGGTAATCTGAAATGCAAGACTTCCCAAGGCAGCCTTAGCAAGAAAATTCCCTGTGTTTTCTTCCTGACAATCCCACCAGATTCCCCAAGGATTTCATGGGATTTCTACTCCTTAGACTTGGGTGGGAAAGANGGTTAAACAAACATAGGCTCGAATCCTATCCACTTAAACCTATAAGCTTGGGCAAGTTCATTAACTTTCTGAGCTCAGTTTCCTCAACTGAAAATTGAAAAAGTACTTACATCATGAGCCTATTCACATGGAGATTAAATGAGATAATGTATACTAATGAAATGCAGACAATAATCCTTTAACAAGTGGTGGTTGCTCTTCTTTAACTCCATCACCTGTTTAGAGGGCAATCAATGACAATGAGGCGTATAAAAACGCATACTGCTCTGGAGGAACCTTCTCCGCTGGGGAGAAACGGCAACCACCCATGAACCACAGACCGTTCACAGAAAATCCTCCAATATCAGTTTAGAAACTGACAGACGTTGTGAACACAAATGGCAGAGCATTCTTCCTTCTTCATTTTCCCCTGGTCCCTGCAGTGAGAAGCAGAGCTGGGACAGAGCAGGTCCCAGCTCCCCACCTTCCTGCCAATGCGCTCACGACGCGTGAACAGCAGGCAGAGCATCACAGCCAAGCCCCAGACGGTGGGTACAATTATCTCCCAGCCCTTTGAAGCTCTGGCCAGGAATATTTGTTGTCACCATCATGTGTAATTAGCACGGCAACGTCCTCCCGCAGAAGACAGAATCTTTTGTCCATCACCCTCGCTCTGCCACTGCCAGAGAGCAGGAAGTGGGGAGAGGGGCTGGCGCCCCTCTCCTCTTGGTCCAATTTCACACATTGGTTTTTCAGCATTAATAAATTGGTTACATTTGCCCCGCATTTGGCAGGCGAGGTTTCTAATAACACTCTGATCCCTTCAGAGAACATGAATCACTGGCATGCAGGGGGCTCTGGTTACCTCCCCCCCGACTCTCTGCTGCTGACGGCCCCACACATTAGCAGGGGTCAGGCACTCGCCTGGGCCGGGGCAGGGTCTAGGACAAGGGCCATGGCTTCGAGGCACTGCCACGGAGCTCAAAGATTTTCCCTCAGAGGGAGAACAGATAACTTTGAGCCCAGGCAATGTGCAGCTTTCTTCAGCTGTCAATCCTACCTGGTTTGCATATAGATTGAGAAAACGTGTGAGATTTTACCGCAAGTCTCAGTCGGGAGAATTCAAGGGGGTGGTGGTGGGTGGAGAGGGGATGGGAGAGAAAAAAATGTGTGATGCAGATGTCTGAGTTTCGTGCCGCTCCGACACCGCTTCCTTTGTGCGGCAGGAATCTTTGGGGATGGATAGGCTGAATGAGGACAGTGTATAATGCTTGCAAGTTTCTCGCAGGCAGCTTTTCTTCTTGCCAGGGAATTAGGTGTGTGAAAGTTCCATAAGCAGGGGAAGCCCCCCCCCCCCCCCCCCCCCCC
>NW_024423564.1:5625359-5837152 GCF_017311325.1 Ursus maritimus
CCCCCCCCCCCCCCCGCCCCGGCTGAAAAGAGGCCCAGAGCCAGGGGCCAGCCACAGCTTCAGCCTTGGTGGGCCAAGTGGAGGGAGACAAGAAGGGGAAAAAATAAGCTAGAGAGAGCACAGCAGGCCTGGGACAAATCCAGCCAATGAAATAGGAGGAAGAGAAGGAGAGAGAACAATGGAAAAAGAAGAAAAGGGAATTGAGGTGAGATGAGAGGAAAGAAGTTCAATTTATTCCAATAGATGTTTTATGCTAACCTCTACTTGAGAGAAAGGAGTATTTTTATTTTTTCTTTTTCTAAGAGATTTTATTTATTTATTTGATACAGAGAGAGAGAGAGGGAGAAAGCACGAGCAGTAGGGAGCAGCAGAGGCAGAGGGAGAAGCAGGCTCCCCGCTGAGCAGGAAGCCTGATGAAGGGCTCAATCCCAGGACCCTGAGATGATGGCCTGAACTGAAGGCAGATGCTTAACCAACTGAGCCACCCAGGCACCCCTAGAAAGGAAAGTTTTTACATAGCAAGTGTATATTGAATCCAGTCCCTGCGCGCCGAGGAACAGGGAATTATACGGACATCGGCACCATGGGACATGATAAGGAAGGGCCGAAGTTCTCACGTAAAGGAGGTGGGTCTTCAGCATCTTCTAGAAGGGTGGGTTGGCTAAGCTAGGTGGAGGTGTGGGGAGGGCATTCCNGAAGGAACGTGTCAGGACAGAGAGCACGGTGGAGGAACAGGGAATCAATCAGCGATGGAAAGACACATGGAAAAGAAAGGAAAATGAAGAGAGGCCCCAAGAGCCACCCACAGTTGTCTTAGTTACCACACAAGCCATGGGCTGCCTTAGACCTTTTCTACCCAAGGAAATAGAATTAGGAGCTTCCTATAGGGTCCCATAAACCCTGGTCAGCCAAGAGCACAGCAGCCCATTTCCAGGCCCAGAGGGAAGGCAGGAAAGAGAACTCACACCCTGAGGAGAAGCAGAAAGTGTGGAGGTTCCCAGTCAGTGCACCTGGAGCCACCGCATCCTGTCAGAGCCTCACCTGGTCCATTCCCAAGTTCTCCTCTCATTCTCTCTCTGTCTCCATGGCTCTATCTCCTCTTTCTCTCCATGTCTCTGTTTTTTTTTGTGTCGCTGTCTCTCTGTTTCTCTGATCTCTTTCTCTCTGTCTCTTTGTTTCTGTCTCTCTGTCTCTCTCTGTTTCTCTCATCTCATTGTCTCTTTCTCTGTCTCTTTGTTTCTCTGTCTCTCTGTCTTTGTCTCATTCTCTCTCTCTCTCCCATATCCTTCTCTCTAAGGTTTCAGGATTCCTAGGACTTTTTCTTTTCTGTTTTTCCCAAATTTTATTTAGAAAATTTTAAACCTTCACAAAGGTGGAAAGACTACCATTCTGAATCCAAGGTGCACTTTGAGGCATTTCACCTTTATTGACACGTGATACTGTGGACAAGGGTGTGCTGATAAACGGGGTCTCTGGCAGGGGAAAGCCCTCGCTGGTAGTATTCACCAGCTTCTATAATCTATAAACTCCCACCATGGCTCATTGCAGGCTAATTTTAAACCAATGGTTTAACAAATGGCTTGCAAAATTCCTGAATATTATCTGCTCTCGGGAACTGGTAAGAGCAGACTGCAGTATACCACATTTTCCTGAACTACGTTAAATAACTTGCAGATACCGTGGCACTGAACCAAATAACTTCAGCATGTGCCTTCTAGGAATAAGGACATTCTCAAACGTAATCACAACATCATTATCACACTTAAGAAAAAATTAGCAATGCATTTCATAATATTACCTAATAGACATTTCCCACTAAAATATCCCAACTGTTCCCCAAATGTCTTTTATAGCATTTTTTTTTTTAAACTGAGAACCCAGGGAAGGTTGCATATTGCATGTGGTATTTTCTTTTCCTTCCTTTTTTTTTTTAAGGATTTTATTTAT
This sequence comes from Ursus maritimus, assembly GCF_017311325.1. Classification (NCBI taxonomy): domain Eukaryota; kingdom Metazoa; phylum Chordata; class Mammalia; order Carnivora; family Ursidae; genus Ursus; species Ursus maritimus. The sequence continues at coordinate 5,627,307 of NW_024423564.1, forward strand.
TTGTTTGACAGAGATAGAGACAGCCAGCGAGAGAGGGAGCACAAGCAGGGGAGTGGGAGAGGAAGAAGCAGGCTCCCAGGGGAGGAGCCTGATGTGGGGCTCGATCCCATAACGCTGGGATCACGCCCTGAGCCGAAGGCAGACGCTTAACCGCTGTGCCACCCAGGCGCCCCGCATGTGGTATTTTCTTAAGTTTCTTTTAATCTAGAATGGTCCCCCTGACTTATTTTTAGTTGTTCTTTTTTTTTTTTTTTTTTTTTTTGTGACATGGACATTTTCGAAGAGCCCAGGCGAACATCTATAGAACGTGACCCATTCTGAATTTATGTAGTTGTTCCTTATGGTTACATGCAAATTAAATCCTTTTTGACAAAAATAATCCATACTCGTACCTCCTATCTGGTGGGACTCATAATCAAAAGTCTCAAATAATGTCAGGTTGTTCCACTGTTGGTGATGCTAAGTCTTGTCACTTACTTAGAGTAGTGACCACCAAATCACTCAATTTGTTAAGAAGGTAACTCCCCCTTACATAATTAATAAATAATTTATGAGGCATCATGCTGATGTTGTGTGAACCTCTTGTTCTCCAAAAATCTTTTACTCAGTAGCTAGCATCTGTATGATCCTTGCCTGAATCAATTATCACATCAGGGCCTGAAATATAGTGATTTTCTATCACTTCTTCTACATTTATTAGAACTCTTTTTCTTAAAAGTCCTTTTTTTAAGCATGATTATGGACTCATGGACATTAAAAAAAAAAACTTCAATGGATTATAATCCATTACTGTCATTTTCTTTTTGATGTTCAAATTATCCCACAGTTGGCCAGGGGGAACTACTTCAAGCAGGATCCTGTGTCCTTTTGACATGACCTCATTAATCTTTAAGTGTTTCCTTTCTTTCTGGCACAACACAATTCCGCAGGCTCACTTGTGTTTGCCCCGCACCAGAGCCAGAGCCAGAAGCAGTTATTTTTCCAAAGAGCCTTGATTTTTTAGGGGGAAATGATATTTAGAAATCAAGATCTGGGTGATAGGTGTGCTCATTGCTACAGTGATGTTATTGCTTTTAGGTCCTTTCAGTTGACATGGTTTTGTGTGTGTGTGTGTGTGTGTGTGTGTGTATAATATATACATAAATTATATATATATTATACATTCATAAATTGTATATATAATATAATTTATATATAATTTTATACATACATAAATTTTATCTATCGATCTATCAATCTATCTATCTATCTACTATCTAGTGAGTTCCCTAACCCTAAGTATCTCAGAGTGTGATCTTTGGAGATAGGAGATTTACCAAGATAATCAAGTTAAAATGAAGTCATTAAGGTGGGTTCTAATCCAATATGGCTGGTATCCTTACAAAAAGGGAAATTTGGACAGAGACGCATATGGAGGGGAAAGATGTGAAGACATAGGGAGAAGATGGTTGTCTGCAGGCCAAGGAGATGGACCTGGAGCAGAGCCTTCTCTCCCAGCCCTCAGAAGGGACAGACCCTGCTGGCATCTTGCTCTTGGACAGAGCTGTGACAGAAGACACTTCTGATGTTCCAGCCACCCAATTTATGGTACGTCATCACGGCAGCCCTAGCAAGCTAATGTGCCCCCGTAACAGATCACCACAAATGTAGCAGCTTAAAACAAAACAAGACACACTTATTACCTTATATTTCTGTAGAAGTCTGGTATGGACCTCCCCCAGCTCAAGTCAAGGTGTCTGTAGTGCTGTGTTGCTTTCTGGAGTCTCGAGGGGGGAATCTGCTTCCTTGTTCCTTCAAGTTGTTGGCAGAATTCATGGGGCACCTGGGTGGCTCAGATGGTTATGCGTCTGCCTTCCACTGCTCAGGTCATGATCCCAGGGTCCTGGGATCGAGTCCCACATCGGGCTCCCAGCTCGGTGGGGAGCCTACTTCTCCTGCTCCCTCTGCTGTTCCCCCTGCTTGTGCTCTCTCGCTCTCTCTGTCAAATAAATAAAGAAAATCTTAAAAAAAAAATTAGTTCTTTGTGGTTGTAGGATTAGGGTCCCTGTTCCCTCTCTGTCAGCATGCCCGCTCTGGCTCAAGGCTTCTTTATTCCCTCTTCAAAACCAGCCATGGCAGGCTGAGTCCTCCTCATGAGTTGAATCTCTGCAGTATCTCCTTTCCTTGTCTCATTTTTTTTACCTACTCCCCTTCTTCCTCTTTCACTCTCAAGGGCCCATGTCATTTCATTGGGCCCACCCGGGGAATCAGGGATAATCCCCATAAATTCAGGTAACTTTATTCTGTCTGCAAAGCTTCATTTACCATGTAACATAACACATTCGTGGTTTCCAGCATAATGGAGCAGACCAAGCCCTTGGAACACAGCAAACTGGACCCGGGTTCCAGTGCTGCCCATGTGACCGGGGACTGGCAAGCAGTCACTCAACTTTTGGAAATTATTTTTGCCAAAAAGAAATTTCGCAGTTTCCTCAGCTACAAAGTAGAGTTAAGACTAAGTATTAAACCATTCTCAGAATCATTTAATAGAAACAGAGTTTCCTTATGGAAATACTAGGTAGAGGGCACTGAGTTGGAGAATCAGGTTTGAAACAGATCATAAAGGACCCCCGTTGCCGGGCCAAGAAGTCTGAGCTCTATCTTCTAGAAGCCGATGGGGGATTTTTTTTTTACATAGGTAATAAATGAATTTATTGTTTGAAAAGTTAAAACATGAGTATATAAAGTATGCTTTGACCATGGTTAATAATATTGTAGACATTTTTGCAAATTGCTCTTTTTATTTTTCCTAAACGTCATGTGCTAACAATTTTTCCCTGCTATACGTTTTCTCTTTAACTGTACACAGTATTTCACAGGATAGGTTGGTTTAACCTATTGAATACATAGATTGTTTATAACTTGACGACATCACCAATAAGGTAGTAACATGTATCATTATAGGTCTTGTTCACACAGAGGTGCTACCTAATGGTGTTTCTAGAGCAGTGACTCTCAAACACTAAGTGTGCTTCAGAATCACCTGGGGGGCTGGTTAAAACACGGATTCCCCGACCCCACTCCCAGAGCTTGCTTTAGTAGGTCAGGTATAGGGCCTGAGAACTGGCATTTTAACAAGTTCTAATATGAAGCTGATGCTGTTGGATTAGATCAAACTTTAAGAACCATCTTTTTATACCATAGATTCCTAAAATTGAATTGTTGGGTTTAAGCTGATACAAATTTTCCACGGTGACGAATCCTGCACATTGTCTCCCACTACGTTTGTACCAGTTTCCATGCCCACCCACAGTGTGCAAGGATGCACCTGTCTTCACCCTTGCCGACACTGGCTAGTATAACTTCAACTCTTCTTGCCAATTGAATGGTAAAAAATGGAATTTTATTATTGTTCTATTTATACTATCCTGAGTGCCTTTTTAAATTATTTTTTATAGTATCTTCTACTTTTTTGTCTTGTTACAAGACTACCATTTACTGCAAAAAATTTAAGAACTCTAGATAAGCAAAAAGATGATGAACTTATCCATAATTCTACCACACACAATTCACCCATATCAACATTTGCTGTACTTTGTAAGCATTTTTTTCATTTAATAAGATACTGTGAACATTTTTTCCATATCATGTCATTAACATTAGCCTAAAAGGCTGCATCATATCAACGGAATGCTTCTGCATGAGGATTGACAATTACAAAATGATGTTTTGGGGAAGGTCGATCTAGCAGCAGGACTGAGAATGGGAAGAGACTACATGCAAGGAGCAGTTTGGAAGCTATTGAAATAACACAAGACAGCCATGACATGGGGTGAAATGGCCAGCAGTGACTACAGGAAACGTTAGGAAGAAAGAATCAACAATTGGTAGCATCCAGGATGGAGTGTGAGTGACAATTCAAAGCTAAATCCCCCGGAGTGCCTTGGGTTTCAGGACTGGAAACTTGGAAGATGCCTTGGAAGGAGCAGAGATCATCTTTGTTATCTCTGATCCCCAAATTTATCTCGATATAGACGGTTAGAGAATGCAAGTTAACTTCACAGAGGAAGAACTTCGTTTAGGAGAATAGCAGACTTGAACTCCCAGAGCCCAGGCACAAGGCCCCATGTCAATGTAGGGAGTCATTATTCTTGAGAGACTACAGTGAGGTGGAAAGACCATACCCTTGAACATTAAAAAGATGGTACTGTGCATTGCTTCTCTGCCACGTATTGTGAACTTTGGCAAGGCTCTTAGCCTCCTTGAGCCTTTTTGTCTGAGAGTGATAATATTTACTACATAGAGTTTTTGTGTGAATTAAATGAGATGATAAGCATAAAATGCGGTCCATAGACAGTGGGTATTTATGAAGTGGTGGTTTCTTTTATCACTGTAAAAAGAGCAATATTACATAGAGTAATAATATTCCTATGAATCGTCCCACAACTTGGTCCCTCCCTAGAGATGCACTCATGGCCAACCTGGGCATGACTACTTGTCAATGAAATGAAACTCACCAATGAAATGAAGATAATTCTGAAATAATCCCTTTTGTCCATAGCTGTCTGCACTGGCACGCAGAGGGGCTGTGGCTTACCTCAGGAGCCAGAGCTCTAGGGATGTGCTACAGGGGTGGCTGGAGAGATGCCGTGTGTGCCAGAAACTACCAGAGGTTTTCTAACCACACTACAGTGATGTCCATAGCAGAAGCAATGAGGATTTTTAATCAATATTGACAGACTCGGTGCTTGCTCTTTTGTCCATCCTTTTCCACCAGCCCTCAAGGATCTCAGGTTCAATGTCTCTCTGTAGTCAGAGTACAAACACTGATTGTGATAAGTCTGTGGGCGAATCAATCCCTCTCAGTTACAGACTTTCCTTTCTTGAAGTGGACATATTCCTTCCTAGGGTAGGTCGAGGACCTGAAGGAATATTGCATTTGAAAGTGCCCAGCATGGTGTCTGAGAGAAGTGGACATTTGCTGTTGGCTTTCCTTTGGAACCCTCTCTAAAGCTATCTCTCCATAGGCCAGCAGTATATAAATTACGCCAGAAAATCTAGTTGTTTTAGCTGCCTGGCAAGTGTCTAGTGTATGATTAATAGAGACATCAAAATAGCCATCATTCTCCCCACCCCCTGCAAACCTCCCACAATCCCCCCACAATCAACAGCTCTCTGACACAGCAAGAAACACGAAATATCCATTCTCCTAACTTAACTCTTGTCCCTTGAGGTTGGAAGAGAAAACTTAGATTCAATCACCCACGCCCCATTTGCCTTAGATGACATGAAGCGCATTTCTACATGGCAGGTAACAAATGTTTCTCCAGAAAACACGGGGGTACCTGCAGGTCTGCCAGAGAAAGTGCATCAACATTTATCTGCTCAGTATGCTCCTACAGCTCGAGCTCCGTTACGTGCCCTTGCTGAATCTTTTTTCCACAACAGCTGGCGAGATGGGTATTATCCTCATTTATCAGATGAGGAAAAGACTCAGAAAGATTTAGTGGATGCTCAGCACAATGGGTGCTATCTGTCTCCCCATCGTCCACATTTCTTTTCATTTCCCAGTATATGTTCCCATCATCTTGGTTATAGATGGTTATAGACCAGGATATAGACCAGCAGTCCTCCAGCCCACGCAAAGGGAGCAGAGGTGTAGACCCTCTTTCCATCTTCGGGTCAGTCTGTTCAGTCTCATCCAGTCATAAATTCAGCAGGAGTTAAATTCAGTGGATACACTGTTAAACTTTGAGTGCTCCCTCTCAAGCCCACATTGATGAGCCCTTGAACAGTAAAGGTGGAATTGCATTTTTAAAATTAAAGCCTGACCTGTTTACTCATTGGTTGAAAACAAATCCTCATACATCGTGCACCAGTTCCCCGGTTTTGTTTCTAACAAGACCATTCTGTTTTCAAAGGTGGAATCAGTGGAAATGTGCTGTTTCCTGCTGCCCTCTGTCCCTGTTCCTTTTCTCTCTTTCTCACCCTGTGTGTGAATATTACAGCTTTCCTCCTTCCAGAGATGCTCACAGCTGTTGCCCTTCCTCCCTCTCGTGAGCCCTCTAGGGCAGCTTTCATTCTTCTACCTCAGCCTGCCTGGGGCCCCACGGAAACTCCCCCGTGGTATGATTGTTTCCACACTTTTAAATGCTTTAAAGAATATCAGCTGAGAACTGCTTATTGATCCCGAGTGGGGAATCCTCCCTTACAAAGCAATTTGCAGCCGTTGAAGGAATGTCGGGGCATCCTTCTCTACATCCTGCTGCCCCCCCCCCACCTCCACGCCCCATCTGCATGTTGACACCCTCCAAACCAGGCCCACCCCTGCTGGTGCCTCCTTTCCTAAGGATGTCTGATGAAGCTGACTCTTCTGACTCTCAGACACTGATCGTGTGAACCATTTGAACATTCCAGTTTTACACTAGATCTCTGTCTACTTTGGAGATTTTATTTTTTTAAAGATTTTATTTATTCGAGAGAGAAAGAGAGAGCAGAGAGAGAGAGCACATGAGAGGTGGGGAGAAGCAAGGACAGAGGGAGAGGGAGAAGCAGACTCCCCCCTGAGCAGGGAGCCCGATGCGGGGCTTGATCCCAGGACCCTGGGATCATGACCTGAGCAGTGGAAGGCAGATGCTTAATGACTGAGCCATCCAGGCGCCCCTGGAGATTTTATTTTGAAACCCAAATATGAAAAAGACTCAATTGCTCCCCAAGCACTTAACGTCCTGAGAGACATGGAAGGATTCCAGCTGCTCAGCTAACGTTAATGCTTCATACCTTCTTCTACCCACCAAGCAGCAAGAAAATGGTGGCTGGGCCAGGGTAGAGGCCATTTGTCATGTCGTTCCTGATTGGCAGGACCCCACGTACTGTAGGCTTGTCAGTGCTCAGCACAGAGTAACAATGAAGAGAGGAGCAAGCAGCTTTGGAGTGCCTACTATGCCCCAAGCACTGTGCAAGTCACTGTCAAATACAGGATGTTATTAATCCTATTCACAACCTCTCTAGAAGATAGAAGATGAAAGTGAAGACTTTCCACGGACCTTTCTCTGGTCCTCATGATTTTATCAACGAGAACACTGAGCCTGGAGAAGTTAAATGCTTTGCACAAGATCACACAGCAAATAAGCATAGCAACCCAATCCTCTGCCTCCACGTTCAATGCACTTTCCATTTCTCCACAGCTGGCAAGGGTTCCATATACTCAAAATTCACACTGGACATAAAGTCAGTGCATAGGATTCTCCATTTTGGTACGATGATGTCTGCCATTGTTCTATGAATATGAGTCAGTATTCCAAAAATGATGCTCCCTTTCTGCCAAGGTTGCAGCCTCAATATCCAGACCCCTCTGAATCCCCTTAGGCCTGGGCAACTGAGTGAGAGAGAATGAAGCACGCTTTTCTTTTTCTTTTTTTTAAAAGATTTTATTTATTTATTTGACAGAGATAGAGACAGCCAGCGAGAGACGGAACACAAGCAGGGGGAGTGGGAGAGGAAGAAGCAGGCTCATAGCGGAGGAGCCTGATGTGGGGCTCGATCCCATAACGCCAGGATCACGCCCTGAGCTGAAGGCAGACGCTTTAACCGCTGTGCCACCTAGGCGCCCCTGAACTGTTCTTTTGAGCTACTGTATTAAGATCATGAAGTATTCCTCTTGCTGATACTTAATGTCTGCTGCAGGACTTTTCCTCTGAGGAAATATGTTATCTGTTGCTGCTTTTTTGCTAGTCCCCAGTAGAAAATAAATTTTCTACTTTATTTAGAAAATTTCTGTGCTGGAGGGGAGGTAGGTGGGGGAATGGGGTATCAGGGTGGTGGGCATTAAGGAGGGCACGTGACGTAATGAGCACTGGGTGTTGTATGCAACTGATGAATCACTAAACTCTACCTCTGAAACTAATAATATACTATATGTTAATTAACTGAATTTAAATAAAATCAAAAAATTTTGTTGTTATTATTGAAGGTAGAACCAGAAATGCTAGCCTGTAACAATTAAGTTTTATGGTACATTGAAATAAGGCATCATGTGAATTTTAGAGACATTATATGATTTATTCACAGGTACGCAGACCATCTAAAATAGCCTAAAACTCTTGTGAATGTTTTTCAAATACTTCTGTTCCAGTATTTGCCACCTTTCTTGGGTGAGTGATTTCTAAGACATTATTTATTCATCCTGCCAGAACAAGGGCCTCAGGACCAAACTGACAAGAAGGACCTACAGTCCAAAGAATTAATCAAATCAATGAAGTGTCATAGATGGCTTCGCAGGAGAGAAGTATTTACTGTGTGCGGCTTTGATCAAGGCTATATGATTATAGGATGAGCTAGTTTCAAAAAAGGAGATTGTTGTAAGGATGTCAAAATCTCTCATGGATTGGAGCTGGAAACAGGGATGCTGAGACAGCCCCTTGCCCACCTTGCTGGCTGGGCTTACAGGTCCCCACTCTCGAATCCTGTTTGTGCTTCTCCATCCTCCTCCCAGGACATCATGTTCTTCCTTCTTGGGGGCTACTACCCCGAGCTCCAGCCTGCATCTGAATGTGCCTTCCTTCCCATGCCCTCAGCTCAGCCCTGATTCTGCTTGTCCTTTCCACCTGCTTCCCACAGGCTCAGATGTAAATATCCCAATTCCAAATTTCAGCAAGAGGAATGAGACGGGTGCAGCTTAGATCAGGAGCAGTCCCATCAGGCACGGAGTTATCGGCATGACCATCTCAGGAGGGGCTTCATCATGGGGGAGGTACCAGAGGAAAAAGATGTGGGGTATGTAGTTTAAGCACCCACTATGTGCTCTGTATAGCACAGTGTCAGGGGGACAAGCATGGGGATCAGAGTCAGCACGGACAAGACTTTCGGATCCAGATTCTGCCACTTCTTAACTAATCTGGACAAGTTCAGTAGCTCCCAACATTGATTTTCTAAGCTGATGAACGGGGACAATAACTACATCAAAGTGTCACAGTGCTGATTAAATGAGATGATGTTTGCCAATTGTTTGGCACAGCAAAGTACTAAACAAGGCTAGCTTCCTTATGCTCCTGTAATACTAGGCTGTATACCAAGTTTAGAAGGATCGTGATTAATAAGTGTTTTCATGACATGTGGAAAGCAAACCATTAGCGTCTACACAGTGCTGTAGAAAAACAAGAATTCTTGAAAACACAAAGAGAGGGTATTAAACAAGTGGACACTTCCAGCCTCTCTCTCTTCGGCATCAAATAGTAATATTAGTGATTAGCATTGACATAGTGCTTTACCTCATAGACACTGTGTGTCACCAATATTATCTCCTGTTCTCACAGCAACCTTGTAAGATTGATATGCTTATTAGCTTCCTTTTACAGCTGAGGTTATGTAAGTTGGTCAAAGTCACATGGCTGGTAACCGGCAGATACAGGACTCAAACCCAGGCCCTCTGACTCTAAAATCCTTTGTGATCTTCAATGCCCTCCCCAGAAGGTAATTAAGTTCTGTGTCAGCTATTTCAGAGGCTGATTGCCCATTTTCTCATCTGATTCCCTGCCCTGTTCCCACCACTGCATGAGATAAAGTCCAAACACTGCACCATAGCTGTTAAAAGCCTTCCCAGTTTGGTTCCAGACTCCCTTTCCAGCTTCGTGCAACCCGAAACCCAAACACCCATGTTCTCCTGTGCCTCTGTGGGTTTTCTTGTCGTTTCTTACTTTAAGAGTGTCCTTCTTGGGACGCCTGGGTGGCTCAGTCAATTAAGCGTCTGCCTTCGACCCAGGTTATGATCCGAGGGTCCAGGGATCGAGTCTGGCACCGGGCTCCTTGGTCTGTGGGGAGTCTGCTTCTCCTTCTCCCTCGGCCCCCCCAAAATAAATAGATAAAATCTTAAAAAAAAAAAAAGAGTGTCCTTTCTTATAGTCCATCGAGGGCCTATGAAACTTTCAAGGTCCAGTTCAATGGTGGTCTCGTCGAGAAAGCCTTCCTGTGAGCCCTGCACCAAGCAGCATTATTCCTTCCGACCTCTGGGCTTCCTGAGAGCCTGTCCACACTGCTTCAGATCAGAGCAACTTCCGACGATGGCAGGAACAGACACTTTTTCATCTTTGCATCTTCAGTATCTGTAACAGCACCTGCCACATAGTAGGTACACGATAAATGTTTATAAAGTTGAATTTGTTGAAAGTTCAAAAAAATGGGGTGCCTGGGTGGCTCAGTCGGTTCAGCATCTGGCTTTGGCTCAGGTTATGATCTCAGGGTCCTGGGATCAAGTCCCACATCGGGCTCCCTGCTCAGCGGGGAGTCTGCTTCTCCCTCTGCCTCTGCCTGCTGCTCCTCCCCACACTTGTGCTCTCTCTCAAATAAATAAATAAAATCTTTAAAAAAAATTTCCAAAAATGGATAGCCACAACAGAATTGGTTTTGGGAGAATATCTTCTGGTCATTTTAAACAGTTCCAAATTCCAACCAGTCTCTTTAAACATCTAAACCCACTATAAACATTCCACTTAATGTTTTATGATGTTTGTACTCATTTTTCGTATTATACTATCCGCATCCACCTGGAAACAAGGATTAGAATCTCCTTTATTTTATTATGTATGAAACAAAATCCAGTAGAAGCCTGGATATCTGAATGAAGCAAAAATTGGGACCATTTTAGAACTTAGTTCAACAAAAACTGAACTTTGGGTTGCCAAGTACTGTTTCCTTATTTCCTTTGATTATCTGATTTAACAGGTTGTTACCCTAAGGAAGCGGGCTGGGCTCTCTCACCTATAAGATAGAGATGATGATAAGACCCGTCTATGGGGTTATTGTAAGGAATAAATAAACAAAGGCATCTGATCCACAGTAGGCATTATAATGACAAACCTTCTGCTTGGCCTGAATGCCTGAAAAGAAATTTCTGCTATGTCCATGTTGTCCCGCTCACTGACAAATCCAAAGTTATGGTGTTTCATTTTCGAAACTGCTCTTACAAAATGAGCTCACACATCAGTTGGCTTTTGAATATCTCCAAATGGTACAAAGCCTGTAAGACCATTCACAGACAGTTAGGTTTCCACATGAGTAGGCTCACCTGTACCACCATGTCTCTTATAAACACTTACTCATTCATGTTTTCATTCAATAAATCTTAATTGAGAAAATAAGGTGCTCTGGAGACTTGTTTGCAAGAGCATGTAATGCAGCCTAAGGGCAAAGAAGGAAAGCTTTCTCAGAGGAAGTGAGGCTCCAGAACAGCTGATTTCATTTTGGGAATACCTAACACATCATTTTGAAATTGTCCATTTGCATCTTCCGTGACACTATCGATGGTGTCAGGTCAGGGGCTGGGTCTTACGCATGTCGGGAGACTTAGTGCCCAGTAAGGTGCTTAGCACATAGTAAGCTCTCCATTAATATTTATTGAAAGAAAAAAATGAATAAATGTTTATTAAAAGGGGAGCTAGATGTGGGTAAATGTCTGATCCCATATTTGGAGGACGAGACATAATTAAAGGACGAAAATAATTAGGAATAATACTTGAGGGTTCATTTTCCCCACCAAACAGCAGGTGTACTTCCAAGCTTTGCCTTATTTAGAACATTCCCAGGCTAATACCTGGACGTGGACAGACACCAGGTGAGCATGGGTGTATAGTTTTGTGACTGAAAATAAACACTGCCAATCATTTCACCAACAGCAACGTTCCACTCTCTTCACCTCCACTCCCTGTCTTTCCTTCCTAGGGCTTATTTTTAATTCTCTGTATGAAGGTGATGCTCAACCATAGAGCTTCCATATCCTAAAAGAGAAAGTGAGAAATTATTAGAATAGGACTAAACAGGAAGGGTCCACCATTCACAACCGAAGTGAATAGATACTCCTACTCGATAGCTCCCATTCTCCTTTGAACACGTACAATTACTATTGCAGCAGTGATATATTCGACACATAATAATTAATATTTGTATGGCATTTCTTTAATGCTCCTACCAAAAAACTGAATCGAATCATCAGGATGATCCTATAAGACAAATTCTTATTCTCCCTACTGAACAAATTAGCAAATTGAGTTCAGTGCAGTTGAGTGACTTCCCTAAAATCACACAGCCTCTAAGTCCTGTAGATAGCGAAGACCAGAATAAACCCAGTTCTTCCAGGTCTGACATCCAGCTGTTTGTTTGGCTTCATGTTACTGTCATTTCCATGTACTCTGCCTCCCCCTGAGTCCTTTTCTTATTCATCACCGCCTCCCTTAGAGCACCTACCATACTTTGCTCATAGTAAACACACAAGAAAATTCAAGAAACAACTTCTTTAAAGATCTGATCTAATTGCATGAAGAGAATTGTAAAGCATGGTCATTGGGATTTCGTCTTCTGGTCGAAGAGCAGAGGTACTTTGAAGCCCTTCCTCACGGAGCATGCTCAGGGAAACAGGCCCCCTATGCCAGCGGATTCTAATTCTGGAACGCGAAGTCCAGTGCAGGACAGCAGCGCTGTAGCTCTCACCACCCCAGATCCCCAGACACGCCAGGGAGGAAGCCATGCTCCTAGTAGGTACCAGTCTCAAATATTTCCTCCAGAATGGCTCAAGGTACCTAAGAACAAGCGACGCTAATAATTAAAAGCAAAACCAAACGAAGCACCTGTAAGCTGATTTCTGCCATTGTATCACACTGTGGTCACCCTGTTGGTAGCTTACAAGAGGCAGGGATGGTAAGGGTTAAACCGGCTGTACCCAGTTTCCTCATCTATAAAGGGGGACTAGAACCTGGGCTACATCATCAGGGTGCTGCAGCCCATGCACCAGCCCGTGAGCGCTCTGTGCCTAACTGTTGCCCCCCTCACCCTTTCCCTGTGGTTGATTCCTACCTGTTCTTGGGTCCTGTATGTCTTTTCCGCATGACCGTGAACCTCTTTGATCAGTCATATCTTTGAATCCCTATGGCATTCACCATCCAGCTTATGTGGGTCCCTATCGTTTCCTGCATGTTAACCTTATTTCTCAGAGAGCATGAACTCCGCAAAGGCAAGCCAGACACCTTGCATGCAAGGTTAAACTGTGCTCTGAATTCTCGCTGCCCACTGTGTGAGGAGGCATGCGACGTTACTCTGGTATTTCGCTGTCCCTTCAGGAAAGTTTCAGTGCGCGTGACGGGGTGAAAGAATATAGGCACGTATTACAAAAGACCCTAAGAGAGAATGTAGAACAATACATAGCAGGTATTATTCAAATGTTTATTTAATTTAATTTAATTTATTTTTTTAAATAGACAAGGCAAGAAACAACAATTGTTGGAGAGGATGTGGAGAAAGGGGATCCCTCCTACATTGTTGGTGGGAATGCAAGTTGGTACAGCCACTCTGGAAAACAGTGTGGAGGTCCCTTAAAAAGTTAAAAATTGAGCTACCCTATGATCCAGCCATTGCACTACTGGGTGTTTACCCCAAAGATACAGACGTAGTAAAGAGAAGGGCCATATGCACCCCAATATTCATAGCAGCATTGTCCACAATACCTAAATCGTGGAAGGAGCTGAGATGCCCTTCAACAGATGACTGGATTAAGAAGTTGTGGTCCATATATACAATGGAATATTACTCAGCTATCAGAAAGAACGAGTTCTCAACATTTGCTGCAACATGGACGGCACTGGAGGAGATAATGCTAAGTGAAATAAGTCAAGCAGAGAAAGACAACTATCATATGATTTCTCTCATCTATGGAACATAAGAACTAGGATGATCGGTAGGGGAAGAAAGGGATAAAGAAAGGGGGGTAATCAGAAGGGGGAATGAAACATGAGAGACTATGGACTATGAGAAACAAACTGAGGGCTTCAGAGGGGAGGGGGTGGGGGAATGGGATAGACCGGTGATGGGTAGTAAGGAGGGCACGTATTGCATGGTGCACTGGGTGTTATATGCAACTAATGAATCATCGAGCCTTACATCGGAAACCGGGGATGTACTGTATGGTGACTAACATAATATAATAAAAAATCATTTAAAAAAAAAGATTTTATTTATCGGGGCACCTGGGTGGCACAGCTGTTAAGCGTCTGCCTTCGGCTCAGGGCGTGATCCCAGCGTTGTGGGATCGGGCCCCACATCAGCTCTTTCGCTATGAGCCTGCTTCTTCCTCTCCCACTCCCCCTGCTTGTGTTCCCTCTCTCGCTGGCTGTCTCTATCTCTGTCGAATAAATAAATAAAATCTTTTAAAAAAAAAGATTTTATTTATTTATTTGAGAGAGAGAGAGAGAGCACACAGCAGGGGGTGGAGGAGAGGGAGAGGCAGACTCCCTGCTGAGCAAGGAGCCTGATGCAGGACTCGGTCCTAGGACCCTGGGATCATGACCTGAGCTGAAGCCAGACACTTAACCGACTGAGCCACCCAGGTGTCCCTTCCTTTTATTTCTTTTCTTGACTTTTTGCAAAGGGTAGAACTTCAAGTACTGTGCTCAGTGACGGTGGTGAAAACAGACAAACTTACCATGTTTGCAGTCTTAGGGAGAAAGCATTTAGCTTTTCAGCATTAAGTGTGATGTTAGTTGTAACATTTTTTTAAAAGACTTTATTTATTTGAGAGAGAGAGAGCACAGCAGGGGGAGGAGGAGAGGGAGAGGCAGACTCCCCGTGGAGCAAGGAGCCCAACATGGGGCTCCATTCCAGGACCCTGAGATCATGACCTGAGCCGAAGGCAGGTGCTTAACTGACTGAGTCACCCAGGCGCCTGTCAAATGTTTATTTCAAATCATTATTTTCTAGGGGCACCTGGGTGGCTCAGTCGTTAAGCCTTTGCCTTCGGCTCAGGGCGTGATCCCGGTGTTCTGGGATGGAGCCCCACATCAGGCTCCTCCCCTGGGAGCCTGCTTCTTCCTCTCCCACTCCCCCTGCTTGTGTTCCCTCTCTCCCTGGCTGTCTCTCTCTGTCAAATAAATAAATAAAATCTTTAAAAAAAATCATTATTTTCTAAGTGCTGGTTTTAAACTCTCTTCTGTTTTCACAGAGGGTACTGCTCCTTCAACGTGTGACTTAGAAAGGAAGAGTTCTTCTCTCTTCGGTAGCTGCAGGGCCCAGCCCCACCCAATTTTCAGGCCAGCCTGACAAAGACCAATGATTTTCCGAGGGCTCAGACCCTTTTCTGCTGCGTCTGGAACTTATCTCATTGCTGCACATCTGCACCCTATCTGGTGTACTTGGTGCGGGGTCTGACAAGACATAGCTACCCCCCATCTCCCATCAGATGGCCCAATTTGTGTGGCTGGGCCTCTGCCTCTGAATACTTCCCTCATGGGCTGGCACTCTGCCCTGGGCCCAGCCCACTCAGCCAGGCAGCCTGACTCTTTCTGAGCCCCTCCCCTGGAAGGGCAACAGGGCACAGCCAGCCAAAAGGCTTCAACTTTCAGTACTCTTATGGGACAAGCTTAAGTTTGCTAAAGATTAAGGCTGAGATTAAGGTTAACTCAACTGCTGGGAAATGCGTCTAATGAAACAGTAACTCAAAACCATGAACTTAGTGCCAGTCCTAGCTACATGTTACTATCCTATCCTGACTGCCGCCATATTGATTCATTATGTCAGACCTTCTTGGATAGCAAAGGCTTCAATCAAGTTCAAATTCACTGAGCTCTTTGCTCCCTGGACATCGGACAATTGGGGATCTTTCTAGCAGATGAGTCTTGAGCCAGAGTTGATTCCAGCTTCCCACCCTTCACCTCCAGCTCCTACAACAGGATCCTTGCACAGCTTTGTGTCATTTCCTCTGAGACTGGACTTCCTAGGGTTTTCCTTCATGAGAACAAGAGCTCAAAAATAAATCTAAGGGTAGAACGACACACCAATTCCTGCCATGTTACCTAAAGGCCCCCACCTTAATACAACAGCAGGTTTAGAGACCCTTAACAGAGTTCCAGGAGCTGCCACTGGCTCATCAAAACAGGGTGCCCTTATATGGTTTTCTAGCCCTTGTTCCCCTAACGCTGTCATTTTCAACTAAGAAGCTTTTTCTTCGGTGTGCCTGTTTGCCAAAACTCATATAAATCAGAGTGTGCACTTTGCAAGACTTAGATTTGATTAATCTTAAAAAATTTGGAAGCTGCATGAGTGGGGTTTGAGATGAAGTGTGCAAAGATGTTTAGAAGCAGCCTCCCCACCAGCCTTCAGATTGAGATGGATGACGAGCAATCCCAGGTTTGAGCTGCCCATAATTGAAAAAGTGTGTGCCCAAAATATCATATTTATCCTTCCTTTCTCCAAGAGCCATAACTCTAAGGCCTCTGTTAGAACCTCAATAAAGTGAATGTCTTCAACTGCAAGCATCCCAGATATTCTCAGCATTTATGATACTTAGAGAACAGGGATAGGAAGGCTGAGGATTAGAGGTACTGGGGTGGAGGAGGAGGGTCAGTTCCCGAATGGGACATGATCCCCAGGCATCCCTGGGAAAGTAGCATAAGCCTGTAGAAGAGGAGCATTTGTGAGTGAGTGAACAATAGGAGGGCAAATGTGAACCACAGGAATCTAATCTGCTAACCCAGAGGCTCTGCTCATAGTGACTACTGTGTGGTCCTTCCAGAAGGTGCCTCGGGCTACCTGGTGCCCAGCTCTGGGGGCTCCATTCACTCCCTATTCTATGTAAGTGAACATGGTTCCTGAAGTTGTGAAACGTGTTGGCTGTAGCAGTGGAAGCCAGAAGAGCCAAATGTGGCCCCTGGGGCAGGATCGCAGGTCTTCTGGGGCTCTCTGAGCCCTGAAACTGTGCCAGCGGCCCCTTCAGACAGAGCTGAGGAGTGGCATTCATGAGCATTGAGCAAACCCCAGGCACCCGCTCTGCACAATCCTGGGCACGGTGTGGTGAGGAATGCAGATACATATGAGAATCATGTACTGATTTGGGGGAGCTTTTGGGGAGGGGCTTCAATCTCTTACCTGGCCACCACTCTGCTGTCTGATTAGGATTTGAATGTGCTAACACCTCATCTGTTTTTTGTGTTTGTTTTTTTTTAAGATTCTATTTATTTATTTATTTATTTGAGAGACAGAGCACAAGGCAGGGGGAGAGGCAGAAGGAGAAGCAGACTCCCCACTGAGGAGGGAGCCCAATGTGGGGCTTGATCCCGGGACTCCAGGATCATGACTTCAGCCGAAGGCAGTCGCTTAACTGACTGAGGCCCCCAGGAGCCCTCCTAATCTGCTTTTTGCTCCCTGGCCACCCATCCCTATCCTTTTCCACTTCACCCATCCCTGTTTCCTCAACACCTTTTGTTTTAAATGACATAATGCAGACTCCCAACTGTAGACAACCGCAGATGTGGCCTGGACTCAGAATCTGTCCAGAAAATTAACTCTGCTCTTTGCTCTCTTTGGAATACTTAAATGTCAACATTTAAAAGTTCTACTAGTGTTTTGTGTGAGTGTGTATGTATTCACACCCATGACCCATACACAAATAATCCACAGAGGGCATTTCTAGTTAAGCCCAGGCCCAGGGCTATATGACCAACTTTCAATGTGAATCATAAATTAAACATAGGTATTAAAAAGTTGGCAAGACCCTTATCATGAGGTTTTATTTTCTCTTGCAGGTCTATTAAGTTTGAACAAGGGTCACACATGGTAGCTACATGGCAGAGTGCTACATCAGAACAAGAAAGGGGCCGGATTCTCCCTGTTTGTATTTGTTTTTCAAAGGTGTAATGCAAAGAGATGGTATAGTGAGCAGAATATTCTGACCACTCACAGGAACTGGCGGAGTGGGTGATACAAAGAACTCAGGGGCAAATTAACAGATCCCTGAGCTACTGCGAGGCGTACAAGAAGGTTCGTGGGGATTGATAATCAGCACTGTGTGGGGCTGACGCACAGGGCAGTGTCCCAGTCTGCCCAGAGGTCCGTAATGGGGAGGTCTGGGGCTGATTCTGATGCAGGTAGTCAGGGGCCATACTGAGGAACTCACGCCCTCAGTGAAAACCTGCTGACCATCTCCATGGCCGGCATCTATATGATGGGCACACAGGGGTGCATTTGACTATTCTCATAATTTTAAATTCCTGTAAAATGAAAGTCAAACAAAATCAAACCAAAAACCCATCCTTTCACGATGTGCCTAATTTTCCAAATGCCCCTACATCTCAGAAACATAAGCGAAAAAGACAAAGGGGAGGGTGGAATTCCCTTCCAGCCCCCAGTTCTTGGCTCCATCTGGATCTATGTGCGTCTTGAAATTCTTCTACACTTGTTGAAAAGCCACATAGGGGATGCTTAGTCAGAAGTCTGGCCACTTCAGATCAGACCAGATGACAGACTGACAGTGTATACTTAGTACAGCATGTACTTTTGTCCTGGACCCTCCAGAGGACAGAAGAGGGGCCGCGCCAGACCCACAGGTGTAGATGCATTTTCCCCACTGGGTGAGGAGCTGCAGTCAGAAATTCTTTTCCTAGGGGCTGAGAACCCAACATATGTGACTGATTAGAGCTAATATCTCATTTCTAATTCCATTGATTCCTTGAAAAGAGCAAGTCCCAAAGACCATGGCTATTCTTAGCAATTTCAGCTCCTCCCCCACTGGGCTTCCTGCATCTGAGGGAGGGAGAAGGTGGCCAGGAGGGCGTCTTGTCCAATGTGGGCAATAAGTGTCAAGTGGGACACCGTTTTCAAAGCACACGCCTGTGGTCAGAGCCACACAAACCCACACATGGGTCTCTCCTGCCTCCTGGCTTCCCCATTTCCAAGCCACAGCTGTGGCAGAGCCACCATTAATAACGAGAAGGCTCCTCTGTGGGCCAGAGAACTCTGTAACTTCCACATTCAAAATGCATCCCTCCTCCCTAGCCCTTTAATCTCCCTGTGGTTTGGTAGGAAAGCCTCTCCATGGCCCTCCTTTTCCTTCCTGCAGGAAAGAAAGAGAAAGTGTGGGCCCCATCTATCCAAATAAAAGATTTTAGTCCTCAGGGTGGATTTTTCAATGCAGGCAGAGCAACAGCCCAGGAGGCCTGACTGCAGGCCCCTTGGAGGAGAACGGAAGGGAGGACGAAGCTGAGTTTCCCCGTCAGCCCTTTTGAGCCTGTGGGGCTCCACACAACACCTTGCTGGTCTTCCCTGAGGTGGCCTCCGTGAGTGCTTGTTAGGCTGAATTGGATTAATCACACAGAATGTCCCTCAGCATTCTCCTGGGGTAGCCAGCCCTTGTCTTTGAGAGGCCCTGTGGTTTCCTGGACAACCCTTCCGGCCCAGAACAAAGGACCTGCCTGATGTTAGTTCAGCTCGGCCGCCAGGGAGCTGTGTGATCTCAGACAAGCCTCCTGACTTCTCTGAGTCTCATTTTCAGCCCCAGTGAGAACAAAAGCCTCGCAGCAGAATTACTGAATGTTTTCTATGACCTCTTTCAGCTTTAAAGAGGTAAGAATAAAGATTGAAGTCAATACTGGCTTTCCCTTAAGTCAAAATTTCCACCAGGTTGCCAAAGGCCACCATATATTTTCTGCATCCTGCTCTCTATTCTTCGGGCTTTGAAAACAGACCAGGTTGAATGCAACCTCATGGTTCACATTCACACAGCAAAAATCAGAGCCCCCAAAGCCAGCACCGGGGATAAAATGATGATAAATGGAAACGAACTTTATCATCCAAAAATACCCCCTCGAACTCTGAAGAAATATTGATAATAACTCTCCATCTGCTGAATAAATCAGAACGAGACTGGAGACCCTACCCAACATTGTTTGAGCATGGAGGACAGCCAGTAAAGTTCTAGAGTTTCATGAAAACTGATCTCAGGAGAACTGACATCAATAAAACATGTCAAAGTTTTAAAGAGGAAAAGAAAATAAAAGGGATAGCAGAAGTGTTTTCTGTTTATTATTATCCCCACTGTAAAGAGCTGTTGTAGGAAGAGCACAGGTCTAGGAATCAGGACGCTAGACTCCTACTCTTGTCTCCCTCACTGAGTCCCACATAAACTTGGTGAGATCGTTTCACCTCTCTATCCAAGCTACCTTTCTTTGTGATTGTGAGGCACGGAGAAAAAACTAAATAAAACACAGAAAAGGGTTTTGTGGGGAGGGGTGGTGACAAGTGCCTAAAACTTAAGATGCCACGTGAATAAACTGCATGGCTCTCTACAAACCATATGGCAGACTGACTCCTCCAAGTCCCAGAGTGAAAGAGCTGTGGGAGCAGCAGCTGCTTTAGGGCACCCCTCAGCAGGTTAGCCCCGTTGTTGGTACCAGGCTAGAGCCCAAGATTCCCAGTCCCATGGGACCTTCTCCAGATCTGAGCTCGGCCTAGTCTGGGCTAGGCGAGGCACTGAGACCTGTCGTGGAGATGAGCAAGGCAGAGCTGAGTGAGAAAGGACATCGGGGAGGGTATGGGTTGTGCTGAGTGCTGTGTATTGTGTAAGACTGATGAATCACAAACTTGTACCCCTGAAACAAATAATACATTATATGTTAATAATAATAATAATAAAAGAAAGTTCAGTTGAGTCTTCACTGTGGAGCTGCCTACAATGCTATTTTTAAGGCCCCTCCCCCACCCCCACCCACAAGTCCCAAATCTGTTGGGTAGGGCCCAGATTTTTAAAAGTGAGGCTCTCAGTTCTCTTGGCCTCTGGCTCTCTTCTATCTCAATACTCTGGGTGGAGGGGGGTGAGGGGGAGCCTGGGTTCTCCCAAAATCATCTCAAGGTGTGGGGTGGCCCTGGGCGACTGATAGTCAATCGTTACTCAGAGTGTGAGAGCTCAGGTTAGGGGACCCCCACCAGTTTGCAGAACTGTTGGCTTAAATATGGATTCTCGGCGCCTCCAGTGAATATCTGGTATGTTCCCCACCCCCAAACAATGTCATAAATGTAGACTACAGTCTAAATGACTAATCAGCCATATAAATGGACCGAAATATCTTCTGAGGCTAAAGTAAGAACAGCTGTAATGATTGTAGTACATAGTTGGAAAGTCAAACTGGGATAAGTCCAATAATTTATAGGTATCTCTGCATGTTTACATAAATGTGGTCAAATGCCAGAATTACTAGTATGTACCATATGGAAAATAAAAATCATTCGGGGGGGGTCTCTCTTAGATATTCTATCTGGGTAAGGACTTTGAAAATACATGGCACAGAAAATAGTGCATGTAATCTGAGCCACATCTAATGATCTTCGGGAGGTCAACACCACAAAAAAATTCTCCCTTTTAAAAATTGGATTTTCTGACGTTTTCCTCTTCTTTATCCCTTTTCCCCAGATCCCAAGCTTCTGAGGGAACGTGGGAGGCTGCCGCTGCAGAGACACACCACGATGATTCTCAGGCTTTGGGGATTGTAGGTGGGGGCATGGGAGTGTCAGAGATTGTGTTTTGACTTTCTCATACTGACGCACAGTAAAGGAATCCCCAAAGAGAAAGAAAAGGGGATTTATTTATCACTTGGCTTGTCAGCCATGATACGGTCAATTTCCCCAGATTTTAGGTAGGTCAGAGGGAAATGCACTATTTGAACAGAGTAAGTATTTCAGAGAACCATAGAATTTTAGCATTAGAGGGAAATTTAAGGGTGGTTATATTTTACAAATGAAGAACGGTTCCCTAAAGTGGCTTCTTTAAAATGTATTACTATCAGAGCCACAAACATCCACTTGAAAATATGTATAAAGAGAAAAAATAAGTGGAAGAGGAAGAGGCAAATAAGGGGAAGATAGTGGTTTCACAGAGAGAGTCAGAGATGGAAAGAGACAGCGAGAGGGAGAATAAAGAAAAACACAAGAGATGTGAGGAAGTGAAGAGGCAGTCCATAAGAGGGCAGAAGACAGAGTGGTTGTTGAACAAATATGAGAAAAATACCATGATATACATTTAACAATATCCCATGCTTCCCTTTCTTGATTTCCTCTACATAATGAGCCAGCCCTCCAACTTACCAAATGGGGCATGTTGGAAGAATCCAGATTTCTGGGCAGTCCGGAGCATTGGAAAGCCTGCACCAGCTTTAACAATTAGATCCTAGTCTAATTTGGACAGTATTTGGAAGAGAAATCATCTTTTCAGTTTTTGATTTTTTGTGCCTTCTCCCCCCTCAGCCACACCTAAACCATTCCAGAGAGTGGAACTCTCTGGTGATTCTATTCCCAGAAGGAAGCTGCCTGCCTTGAAGCATCTGGCCTGGCGTCCTCATGTTGCACAGCTCATAGCTCATCTTTCTCTGTGCCCTGGGCAGCTGATCTGAATATAGAGTTTGCATGAACTTCAAAGGAAGCTGGCAGGATGGGGTTGGGGCCTCACTGCTTTAATCAAGATGGATTCAAAACCTCTGCTTATCACGTAGAAAACTAAAACCAGCAATGGAGAGCTAACTGACAATGACTAAAAGGGAAATGGCAATAAAGAAGGTGCAGGGAGCTCAATGAGACTAAATTTAAAGAGGTAATACCCTCCTAGCAGTTGATGATGGATCAGGTTTACTTCTTGCCTCCATAAATAGTACAGCACATGGAATAAGATAGCTTCCTATAAGGTATGAGATAGGAAGTTCAGGAAAATATGCAAAAGCTCAAAAAACATTGTTTCCACCTGCCTGTCATGGTATCAATATCCCTCCCTTCTTGAGCTTGGGGCTCCTCGTTCAAGCTTCTTTGGCCAATGGTGGGAGTTATACCCTTGGCCACTCCTGCATGACTCTGTACCTCATGGGGACATCACTAGACACCTGCCTCTTCTCTTATGGAGCTCTATTTCACATGGGGACCATGCACATGGAATGCATCTAACGTTGACTTGGGTTCTGAATGATTTTTTCCCAAGCTGGTCTCCTTCAGGGAAGCATGGAGTCTGGCACATAGTAGGTGCTGAAAGAGGTTTGTTGAATAAATGAGAGAATAAGAAACTATCTTATTGTTCCTGTAACCTTGCCCCGGCACCCAGCACAGTGTGAAGCACATAGATAATATCTGAGCCTCATTCACAACATATGTTGCCTTGAGGACAAGATGGAGTCCCTATGGCTCAAGGCTAAGGAGCTCATTGTGTTCTTTGCTGAGCGGATTCTTGAGAGCCATTCTGAAGCCTGTCAGTGCTAGAGCAGGAAGAAGAGTTGAGGAAGGAGTACAGCAGAAAAGGAAGAGGGGCCTGGAGCCAGTCCTGGCTGTGAATGTCTCATCAACTTTTTCGTGGATAATTCTTTTTAGTTTTCTCCTTCTTAAAAGACAAACATGATTTCTAGGACCTCTCCTTCCCTCACCTTCTCATAGATATCAAAGGAGGAACTATTCAACCATAGGACTCAAAAAGAAAAATAGATACTAACAGACTGGATGTTTTTCACTCTCCTTCAGGGAGTTTTTTCAAATCAAATGTTTTTCACACACACAGAAACATCACCCCTTTTCCCCACCCCACTCTCATTCCCAGTCTGCTTCTGTACAGCCCTCTCTAAGCAAAGATGTGACCAAGGGGCAGGTATGCAGAATACTCTAGGACTTTCTCCTGATATTCTGAGGGGCAGAGGAGAGGCAAAGGAAGAAAACTAGAGGGAACCAAAGACAAACCTCTCTAGGAACATGTATTTAAAAAAAATTTCTAAAGTAGATATGTAAGTGGTCAATAAATACATGAAAACACGCTCAACATTTCATTGGGGAAATGCAAATCAAAACCACAGTGAGAAACCACTTCACACTCAGTAGAATGGCTAAAACAAAAAAGATGGAACATCACAAGTGTTGATAAGAATCTGGAGAAACTGGAACCCTTGTATACTGCTAGTTGGAATATGAAATGGTGCAACTTCTTTGAAAAACAATTTGCTATTTCTTAAAAAATGAAACATAGACTTATATGACCCAGAAATTCCACTGAGTATACACCAAGAGAATTGGAAATATATGTGCACACAAAAACTTGTACACAAACATTCATAGAAATGCTATTCATAATAACCAAAAGGTGGAATGAACCTCGCTGTTCATCAACTGATGAATAGATAGAATGTTCTTATCTATACAATGAAATATTATTCAGCCATAAAAGGAATGAAGTATTAATACCTGTCACAACATGGATGAGTCTTGAAAACATAAGTTAAGGAAGCCAGATACAAAAGTTCATGTATTGTATGATTCCATTTATATGAAATGCCCACAATAGGAAAACACAGACAGAAAGTAGATTAGTGGTTACCGGGGGCTGGGGAGAATGCAGACTGATTGCTAATGGGTCGGGGTTTCTGTTAGGAGTAATGAAAATGTTCTAGAATTAGATACAAGATGCACAACCTTTTGAATATATTAAAACCACTCAATTGGACACTTTGAAAGGGTAGATTGTGTAGTATGTGAATTATGTATCGATAGAACAATTTTAAAAGAAGGAGAATTTAACACTGCTCAAAGGACAATTAGGGCCATGCTGGGAACTCCAATCGCAACTTGAAAAGTTTTTCTAGTTACAAAGAGCACCAGCCTCCTCACCCCTCACCCCTCACCCCCCCGCAACTCCCTCCTGAAATAGCCCACATTCACAATCCTCAGCCACTCCTAAAGGAAAAAAATATGAAGAGAAACATTAATGAGCAACTGGAGGTCAGTTGAGATACACTTGGCATTTGCAGACATTCTCTGTGAGCGGGTGGGGAGGAGGTCGAACATAGGAATGGGAATCATGGAAGATAACTGCCGAATCTCAAGAACGGATCACATGCTGAGATGTAAGGAAGGCAGAGTGTCTCCAGAAAGGCCTCTTTTTAATCCCTTCCCAAGTATTGACTATACGTTAATGTGGCCAATATAATCTGCTTTAGACACAAACATATTTGACCAGAAGATGGGAGGTTAGCTCTGAGCAAATGTGAGGCTTGTCTGCCTACTGGGCTCCTACATGGGTTCCCACACTGCTGGCCTAACCTCTCCCCTTGTTCAGGGGCTGCTGGGTCCCTGCCCTCGATTCCCTTCTCTCTCCTAGGACATGTGACATCCTAGGAAGGGATGTCAGTGTATTGTATGATTAGTTGTTTATTTAACTACATACAAAATCAACTCTAAAAAATCAAATTGATGTCTAGGGAAGATGTTAGGGAACCAACTATTTTTTTGAAAATAGCTTTTATCATGCCTTTCCTATGCAAATTGTATCACTGAAAAAGCAAAAACCACATGGGTACTTAATTACAATATTTCTTTTTTTTTTAAAGATTTTATTTATTTATTCAACAGAGATAGAGACAGCCAGCGAGAGAGGGAACACAAGCAGGGGGAGTGGGAGAGGAAGAAGCAGGCTCCCAGCGGAGGAGCCTGATGTGGGGCTCGATCCCAGAACGCCGGGATCACGCCCTGAGCCGAAGGCAGACACTTAACGACTGTGCTACCCAGGCGCCCCTAATTACAATATTTCAACAAATTCATAAGGAAAGAATAATAGCATTGGAATATCAGTGTACCTTAAGGAATTGAGGAACAGAGGATAAGTCATCAATGAGTACTAATTGCACAAAAAGAGAGACATCGAGACACACGTGCCTCCTGATGAAGAACACATCAGCCTTGAGGTTGTCATGCCGAAAAGAACCTGGGCTGGGATAAGTGGGAACACAGAGGCCAGAGGAACAGACTAAGCTTTGTTTTGGGGAAGCAGTCAGCAAAACCCAGACCATCGGAAACTCTAAGGGTAAGTGATCCAGTTTCTTCAATAAATGAATTGTAAGGAAAAATAAGGAGATGGAGGGGAAAACCTATGGACTGAAAGATGCTTAAAAGGTGTATGTATCTAGGCAAAACCAGACAAGTGTTTAGGAACGTACACTTGGGTGTTAAGACTATAAAGAAAAGTGGGAAGTAGCTGTCATAGTCAGGATAGTGGTTATTCTGGCAGGAAGAGAGGGGTAGTGGTTGAGAGGAAAGCATCCTGGGGCCTTCTGGGGGTGACTAGAAAAATTCTCTTATCATGGACAGGTGTTTTACAAGAGTTTTATCCTTAAAAGAATTATTTTAAGCTGTTCATTTGCTTTTTATGATTTTCTGTTACATGGATTCTAACAATAAAATGTTTTTAAAATAAATATTAAATTGATTAAATGAAGTCAGCTATGATGGGAGAGATGGAAAGAAAACCCAGAAAATGAAGAGGAAAACATTAAGAATAAGGGAGGAAAAGTCACATTTATGATCACACAATTACTTTTTATAGAGAAAGCAGAACCCATTTTTCTATTAAAAAGTCTTTGGTGTCACCCAGGACTTCCCTCTGTAAAATGCACAAGTAATTTGGCCACCTATAACTCTTGCAATGCAATTAAGGAGATGGAAGAGCCCATAGAGAAAGGACTGGAAAAGACACTGGGTAGGTGAGAGCATGTGTGGGTCGGGAGAATGGGAAGCGTCTTGAGACCACCATTTGGTAGATGCCTGGGCAGCAGCATGGAAAGCACGGGGCACAGTATAGGTGTTGACCCCCATCAGAAAGACCCCAGCATCCCCAGGAGCAGCTGGAGAAGTCAGGACCCGTGCAGGGAAATGTCAGCTGTGTCACAACCTTGGGAGCAGAGAAGTGAGGCCTCTGTGTCTGCCTGTCCACATGTCTGTCAGCGTGACATTTTGGGTCAATAAATATTCATCAGGATGCGCCATTTCGGCTGACCTACGCCACCCTTGGTGCTGGAGGAGAAAATAAACAGGGCTTGTGGGTGCAGAGGACTTCTGCCCTTTTCAGAGCTGCCATTGTGCTCTGTGTGTGAGCCAAGAGCTCAGACAAATTTTTGCCTCCTCAAGTCCCTCGGGACTTGCGTCTAGTATCTGGCTTGGAACCAACTCCTTCCCTGTGGTAATATAGTGCCATCAACATGTCAACTATGAGAGAAAAGCATTCCAGGGGAAGTTAGTAAGTCAATGAGCAACTCTGTCTACAGGCAACCTGCCAGTGGGAGTGTTCCCCGGGCACAGTTTCTTTCTTCCTCCTCTGTGCCCCTGGCATCTAGTTCCATACATCTGTTTGGCTTTTCTTCTCACTGCTATTGCCTATGTATCTCTCTCCACCACTAGAATGGGAGCCATTCATTCAATTTATTTACTGAGCAATTCTTATGTGCAAAGCATTATGCTAGACAAAGTGGAAAATAAAATAGTACGTCATAGTGCTGAGAAACATGTTAAACAAACATACAAATACATGTATAAGTACACATGTTATGAGTGATAAGAAAAAAAAGAAAAAGGCAAAACAAATGATTATGTAGGGAGGTCACATGATATTGGCACATCAGGAAGGGCTTCAGTGAGAAAGTATATAAGTAGGGATTGGCTGGGCCAGGCGTGAAGAGTACATTGCTGGGCAGGGGTGTGTCCAGAGCATGAGGGTGACGGGGACAAGCCAGGGATGGAAGGCTAGGCAGGGCCATAAGGTAAAGAACCTGGTAGACCCTGACAAGGATCTTAGATTTTTAACCTATGTGCCATGAGAAGGAGCACATGCTTAGAAAGGGGGAGACCCATTAGGTGACAAATGCAGTGGACCAAAAGAGTGTCAATGGAGCCACGGAATAGAGCAGAGAAGGCGGTGATGGAGAAAAGACAGCAACTCTGAGATGTCTCTGGGAAGCAGATTTGGCAGGAATGGTGCACGGATGTGATCAGTAAAGGTTCATTCCACAACTCCTGAAGAACACACAGGTAGCTGAAGGTACCATTGATTAGCATAACCCAATATCCAAACAATACAAGACTAGCACATACGTGCACAAATGCTAAAGCACGACTGAACTCATTTATGAATATTGATATAAAAACTTTAAATAAAAAATTAACAAATCTAATCCAGTAGTGTAATACTAGCAGCTAACATGTATTAAGTAAGTATCAACATTTACCGCAGAACGAACACTCTCCTGGTATTTGCATTAACTTCTTAACTGAAGCATAACTTAATTACTTACATTAACTCCTTTATCTCCATGACTACCACATAAGTACTATTATTATCCTCATTTCACTGGTGAATAAATTTTGGTTCAGAAAAATGAACTACTTTACCTGTATCAACGTGGATGACTCTCCCGGACATAATAATAAATAGGAGAAGCCAGAAACTTCTTCCCACATGTGATTCCATTTATGTGAAGTTCAAGAATAGGCAATACTAATCTTTGGTGTCAAAATAGGGGTTACCCCTGGAGGGAAATAGTGATTGGGAGGGAAAGTGAAGCAGCTTTCTTGGGTGCTGGAAATGTTATTTTTCTAGATCTAGGTGATTGTTACCTGATATAAACATACCAACTTGTGAACTTCAGATTTGTGCACTTTATATGTTTTACATCAATTTTAATGAAAGGCAATGGCATCCTTGGGAAAGGCATTTGGAAGACACAAAAATTTAGTATCTTTGTATAGAGAAAGCCCTGAAAACCAGTAAAAAACAATAAAAGAATTTAAAAATCAATCTATTAGTAGATAAAAGATGTAAATAGACATTTCACAAATAAAGAAATATAAGTGGAAAATAAATCCATATGAAATATATTTAAGTAGTAAAATAAGAAATGCAAGTTAAACATTAATGAGGTATTTTTCTCCTAACAAATTGGCTAAAAAAAAAACCAGTTGATAATACCAAGTGTTATGATGTGGGGAAATTCACACTCAAATGTTGCACATATAAATTGTTACTAATTTTCTGAGGCCAAGTTTATTGAATGTATCAGAAGTCTTTTCAACTGTATATACTTTTTTTTAGATTGAGAGGGCGAGTGGGGAAGTGGGGAGAGGCAGAGGGAGAGAGAGAATCTTAGGCAGGCTCCACACCCAGCGTGGAGCCCAACTTGGGGCTTGATCTCAGGACCCTGAGATCATGACCTGAGTCGAAATCAAGAGTCGTACCCTTAACTGACTGAAACACCCACATGCCCCACTCAGTTATATATTTAAATAGCAATTCTATTTCTCTAAATTCATCTTAAGGAATTACTCCACAAATGTATTTGGCTATACCCGTGTTCACCATAACTCTCTTGATAAAAGGAAAAACTTGGAAATTACTCCTGCATAGGTGATTCCTGGAAAAATTATTGTATATTCATACAACAGCATGACATGCAGTCTTAAAAAATAATGATGCTAATCCATATTTATTAGCATGGAAAGATGCCTATATTTAATTTTTCTAATTGGGTATAAAGTCATATGTTATTATGTGGGTATTCATACAAATTTGTGTATACATATGTATGATATAGATAAATTCGTATAATATATATTATATAATTATAACAATATTAGGTGGATGGATGGGTTTTGAACCAAAATAGTAAAAGTATTTATCTGCCCTATAATTTTTTCTTATTTCTTCCCTATAATTTTTCTCTACTTCATGAATTTTTTATGATAATATATTTTATAATCATGTGTGTGTGTGTGTGCATGTACACACAAATTTTTAAAAGAAAGCACATCTAGCTAGATTTCCTGGCAGTTTTCATTTACATGCTTCATTTATGTTATTTTTCTTTGAACAGCATAAGCTTTAAAAGATAGTAGTTACCATTCATTTAGTGCCGAGTTTCTTACCTGGGCATTGTTTTTCACCTTGATAGAGTAGTTTGAAGCTACCCAATTTCTTCTGAACATATTTTCTGAGTTTTGAGAACTTTCCTACATTGTAACTCCCAAGGCAGAGCCAGAAGTTACTGTCCCAGGCTCCCTTGTTGCTGACATCAAACCTGTGTATTAGGTGTTGCCAATCAAACACCCACTTGAGTCCTCAGCTTGGAAGCTAAAGCTACATGGAGGTAGACAGGAATGGCATCCATCCCAGCTGAACATGACCACAGGGGCTCATGGCTGAGCTCCTGGCATCCAGGACCAAGCATTATCAATGCAAGCTACAGTGTCTCTCCAAGAAACAGAGTGGTTGCCAAGTGTTGGCAGCAATGGTGTTTTCACTGGAGCAAATTCTATGGTCTGATTTGGTGTTGTTTCTGGCCTCATCATTTCTCAGTCTGGTTTTCTGGCCCTCCAGAGGATTCTGGGAGTTGCTTAATATTTGTACAAATTATTTTTTTGCCTAAACAAGCCAGAGCAGATTCTATTACTTACAACAAAAAGCTGTGCCTAATAGTATTACCTTCATTCCCGTTTTACAGATGAAGAAATTGAGTCTTTAAAAAAATGTAGAAATTTCCCTAAGATTACACAGCTAGTAAACAGTGAGGCAACATATAAGTCCAAAACTTTTGAGTCAACTTCTAAGCTCTTTAGGAATCTAAAATTAAGATATTTCAATATTCACCATGAAGCAAGTTCATCTATAAAAGCAAATGTTACCATTTAATGCATAATTACTATGTACCAAAATTGTGCATCAGCTGTGAAAAGGATCCTAGAGATCATCTAGCCACCCTCATTTACAGATGAGGAGACTGGGGCTTCAAACATGATGGAATTTGCCCAGTATCCCTTAGGGAAGTAATGGCAGAACAGGGAGAAAAAATTAGGTTTGCTGACTCCTATTTCCTTTACATCAGTGGAGGATGAAGCCGTTTTTAACCCACATAGCAATGCTTCTGTCTCTCAAGTCCAGTGACTAAATGAAAATTTTGTAAAATTGTAAGAAGACATAAATATTAAATGTATGAGGAATAACCAAATTTAAAATATTGCCAACCAGTTACGTGGATACTCTGGACCATGCCACCATCACCCACTTTGGGTGTAACTGAGAAGCCTAAAATAGCTTTTGAGGGAAACTCCATGAGAACATCGCTTGGGGAACTGAGATCACATTTCCCTCTGGCTCTGACTTTATAGAATCTACAGAATTTAATCGACTAGGTTTGATGCAAGAAAATTATCTTTTCTGCAGAAATTGGGAAAGTTGTTTGATCCCTTGTTAATCCATAGAAAAATATAGGATTGGTTGTCTAAATATTTTTAAATAAAAATATTTTAGAGTAGACATAACTATCTGAACATGCATATATGATAATTTTTATGTCAATAAAATCCAAGATGTGTTTTACCCTCAGGACCATTTTTATTGACTCTGGGGAGAAAAATCTTGTGTCATATGAAGAAAATTGAACCTTTAAATTTCTGATTCATTTCCCTTTAAATCATCCAAATATTGCTTTTTATGGGTTATGTAATAGCCAAACAGTCTCTAAGGGGCTATTAAAGCACTTCAAGCCTTGCTTCCCTTAAAATAAAATAATAAAATAAAAGTTAACTTGGAGGAAGTAGGTTCCAAGTGAATCTACTTGCTCTACAAAAATTTGCATCAGTCTAACACTTGAAACATTTAACTGGGTTCTGAATTTTCTAAATTTTCCTTTTCCTGTGAAGAGTCCCCATGGAGACTGCTTGAGTGCTCAAAATCTATCTTTTATCAGAAAAGGAAAACCTTTGTCCCTGAAACCAGAGCACCCTGTTTTTCTCCATCAGAAATTACCTTGAGATGTTTCAGAGTGAATGTATTACACCAATCTAAACCATATGCTTCTTTGCGTGTAATCCAAGAGACAATTATTGGAAAACTATCCTTAACTAAGAGAATCTACTTTTTAAAAAATCATTGAGTGGTTCAAATAGTGGAGAGTGCAGTTCATTAAGGGTGAAATTAAGTAGAATCACACATTAATACAAAGTGGACTCCTCTTCTTTAGCACTATTTTTGAGATAAATGCCTTGGAATGGTTGAAGGAAATCAGGTATTTTTGCCCTGAACTCTTCTTTATCTTAGTTTTCTCATGAATCTACTTGCATGAACAACTTGAGTAATTTGGAAAGAAGATTTAAGAAATTTAAGAGTGAAGAAGACTTTTCTCAAACAACAGTTTAAGACAGTGTGCTAGTTTGTATAGCAGAAGAAATCCACCATAAGTTCCCCGTTTCCAGGGAATTGGAGAACTGGCCATTCCAATTTTTGGCTGGATTAAGACTACCTTGAATCTGAAGTCACGCAGGCAAAGATAACATAGCATCTTAAGCAGAAGTCAGGGAAGCAATTCAGAAGTTAACTAACTCATCCCACTAGTATTTATTCAGTGCCAACACTGGACAGACAGTATGTTAGGCACTGGTGATACAACAGTGAACTAGAAAGATATGCATTTTCAAAAAAAAAAAAATCAGATGACTAGAGATTTGTTCAGGAGTGCCATGGTTTGGTAATAACAAATACTGATTCCAGGACTCCTTAATCGCATATTTTGCATTTTCAGAGAAAGGAAACATAGAAGTACAAATACCCATTTGTACTTTTTATTTTTAGTGCTGTGGTATTCAATCAATGTTTTGCATACCTACTAGAGCTTTCCTTAGATGGGATCCAATGGCCCTACTCATTATAGTACGTATGATTCACTCAAACTTTTGTCGTTTTCCACTAGTCTGTATCTCACCCTAACCTACTCACTCCCAGCTTGTCTTTGCCTCTTGGAAGTCATTGAGCTAGAACTTTCCCAACTCTTCTCTTTGTCACCTTCAAATTTGTCTAGGTCCTATAAATTTAATGCAATCTCAATAAATAATATCCATGATATATGAGAAGGAAATAGAAAATGATATTAAAATAATATTTTAGAAATGTTAAAATGCAGGAAAAGATGTGTGGATATTCAAAGAAATCTTGAAGATAAAAAAAATGAGAGCTAATTAACTCTACTAGATAATGCAATATATCTTGAAACTTCAGTAAATAAAAAAGTTTGCTACTTAATAAAAAAGGTAAAGCCAAAGGGATGGAATAAAGAATTCAGAAACAGACTCAAATATTTATGAAATTTTGGCTAATGATAAAGGTAACATTTCAAACTGGTTGAGGAGAGAAGGGAAGAATTCAAAATATGATTTTGGGCAACTGGCTAACCATTGGAAAAAATATTAAAACTATATTTCTCTCATCAAAAATAAATTCCAGATGTATTAAAGATGTAAATGTATAAAAGAAAAGATTTAGAAGAACATGAGGAATAACAGCAATCTTACTTTACATCCTGAAATAATTGAAAAATAAGACACATAGAAGCAACATGATTTTAAAACATTGGACATCAGGCAACAAAGGACAGTAGTCCCTGGAAGATGGACACAGATGTCATGAATCCCAGGATTGCCTGACTACATGCCTGAAGAGGGTTTCAAGGCTGTGCTAGAGGGAAGGGGAAACCAGGGATAGTCCAGTGATCTTTCTAAATTGAAGAGATGGAGCTGCGAGCCTAGAAAGATCAAGGTCACTGAAGCCACAAGAGAGAAAAAACCTGCACACAGGGAAAGAGCTTGGAAGTTTTCAGGGGAACCCCTTGCAGTGTACAGGTCAGTACTGCTCAGTAAATATGTGTGAGTAAACTAGTAGAAGCTCCAGGGACTGGGGAAGCAACCATGTGAAAGGTCTAGAGAGAAAAATGCCTCACAAAGGGCTGGAAACCATTCCTGTTGCCAACAACCACAGTGAAAAACCTCAAAACTCACAGGGCATCAGGTAAAGTACTCAGAAGAGTTTGTCTTATTAATGGAGAAAAATTAGCTCTAGGCTGAATGCTGCTCTGACCCACCTAACAAAGTTTAACCACAGGCTCTAAATGGATCGGTATTTTCCAAGTATCTTAAATGTGTACTAGAACAAAACTCAAGAATATTTACTGGAATATTTTGAAATAATCATCATCCATCCAACAAGGTGAAATTCACAATGTCTGGCATCCAATAGAAGAATTTACCAGGCATGAAATGAAGCAGGAAAACATGACCCATAATGAGAAGAAAAGGCAGTCCATAGAAACAGATCCAGAAATGACTAATACAAGAAGCTAAAGAAAAGATTAAGCATTCCAAGTATAGACTTGCAAATTATAAAAAAGACCCAGCTCAAATTTCTTTTTTTTAAAAAGATTTTATTTATTTATTCAACAGAGATAGAGACAGCCAGCGAGAGAGGGAACACAAGCAGGGGGAGTGGGAGAGGAAGAAGCAGGCTCACAACAGAGGAGCCTGATGTGGGGCTCGATCCCATAACGCCGGGATCACGCCCTGAGCCGAAGGCAGACACTTAACCTCTGTGCCACCCAGGTGCCCCCCAGCTCAAATTTCTAGGGGTGAAAACTATAATGTCTGAAGTGAAAAATACATTGGATGGAAATGACAGCAGATTAGACACTGCAGAAGAAAGTCTTAGTGAACTGAAAACAAAGCAATAGAAGTAAGAACGATTGATTTCTTAAAAAATAATTTTGAAATTATGCATGTATTTTAATACATGAAATAAAACAGAAGAACCAAAGAGGAAAAAAAGACTGCCCCATGTGACATGAAAATTAAAAGTTGCTTGAAATAAAACCTGAATAAAAATTTTAAAAGACACATAACAAAGTGGGTTGAAAATATGCACAGTGTATTTGAGAGTTAAAGCATTAGCTTTTAAAATTACAAAGATTCTTTTTTTTAAAAGATTTTATTTATTTATTTGAGAGAGAGAGAGCAAGAGAGAACACAAGCAGGTAGGAGAGGGAGAAGCAGGTGGGAGCGGTAGAGGGAGAGGGAGAAGCAGACTCCCTGCTGAGCAGGGAGCCCCACTCAGGGCTTGATCCCAGGACTCTGAGATCATGACCTGAGCCAAAAGCAGAAGCTTAACTAACTGAGCCACTCAGATGCCCCTAAAATTACAAAGATTCTTAAAATCAGTAGGAAAAAAATGAACAATATTTTCATTTGGAAAAATGGAAAAAATATGTTGTATAGTTACATATTGCTATACGGCAGATTAACCCAAAATTTAGCAGTTTAAAATGAATGACAAACACCTACATCTCAGGGCTTCTCTGGGTCAAGGACGCAGAACGGCTTAGAGGAGAGGTTCCAGATCTCATGAGGTTGCAGGCAAGCTGTCAGCAGGGGCCACAGTCTCTGTAGGCCTCTGTTTAGGGAGATCTGCTTCAAGTTCATCAGAGTTGTTGCCAGGTCTTGTTGCTTGCTGTCTACTGATGGGAGACCTTAGTTTCTTCTCTGTAGGCTGACTGGGTATCCTCATGACACAGAAGCTGGCTTCCCCCAGTGAGAATACTTAGTCTTCCTTATCCTTGTATGTATTATCTACTAGGTCATGCAAATAGAAACCACAGTCATTTTTTAAAATACCACCCCCTTCTTCTCATCCACTTGCCTAAGTTCAGATTTTCTGTCTATACTATAACATGATAGTAACATCATAATTATCTTCCTGCTTTCAGTCTGTCTCACTTCCAAGATACACTTCACACTAAAGTATTCTAAAGCAAAAATCTGTCCTTTTACTTCCATATTTAAAGCCCTTTGATGGCTCTTTATTGCCAAAAATGACAAAAATCCAACCTCTGTAGCTTGTCATTTAAGGAATTTAATGATCTGCTCCTATATACCTTTCCAGTTTCACCTCTATCAGTCCCTGTAAAGTAAGCTACAGGTTCTTAGAACTACATCCTTGTCACCAAGCACATATCCTCATGTTTCCATACCACTAGGCTTTTGCACGTGTTATTTCCTCTGCCATGAATTGCTTCCATTCTTTTTATGGCTGGAAAATTCCTGATATTATTTTAAAACCAGATCAAATGGCGTCTTCTCTATGATGCCTTCTTCTGATTCATTTTTAATCATTTCCTACTTTTGTATCAACCTGACATTGTACACCTTCTGTTGTAATGTTTGTCACAGTTCATTTAAATTACTTCTTAACATGCCCATCTCCCCAGTAAACTCTGGGCTCATTGATACTAGGTCCCATATCTTTTTTTTTTTTTAGTCTTAACTATATTTTTATTAGGCAAATAATATTTTTAAATGTTTTTTATTATATTATGTTAGTCACCATACAGTACATCCCTGGTTTCTGATGTAAAGTTCCATGATTCATTAGTTGCGTATAACACCCAGTGCACCATGCAATACGTGCCCTCCTTACTACCCATCACCAGTCTATCCCATTCCCCCACCCCCCTCCCCTCTGAGGCCCTCAGTTTGTTTCTCAGAGTCCATAGTCTCTCATGATTCATTCCCCCTTCTGATTACCCCCCTTTCTTTATCCCTTTCTTCCCCTATCTTATTTTGTCTTATGTTCTTAGTACCAGGCACATACATTTTGTTCCGTGAGTTATCATCCCAATAGATGAAGAAAGGGTATTTGACAACATTCAACATCCACTCATGATAAAAAGGAAATATCTAATGTGACATAGAAATATACATCAACATCACACATAATGGTGAAATTATTTTAATTATGTATAAATTAAAAGCTTCTCCTTTGAGGTAAGTAACAGGCAAGATGTCCAACAATTTCTAACTTCTACTTTCTTTTAACATTGTGTTAGAGGTTTTAACCAATACAATAAGGCAGGAAACAGAAATAATAGGTAAAAGAATTGGTAAAAAAAATTCATTATTGGAAGATGACACGATTATATATGTAGAAAAACCAAAATTATCTGCAGGTAATGATATTTAATAAGAATTTTAAAAAGTTGCTGGATACAAAATCAATATATAAAAATTCTTTTAGAGAGCCCCCAAAATATCATTTATATAGAGGAATTTGACATGTGACAGAAGCAAAACTGCAGGTCAATGGGGAGAGTATAGTTTTTTCATAAATGGTGCCGGGGCAATTCAATATGCATAAGGTGGGGAAGGGAGAAGAAAATGAAACCAGATCACTCCCTCAAACAATATCAAAAGTCAATTTACAAACCTGAATATAAAAGGCAAAATATTTAAGCTTTTAGAAAATAATATAGGAGAATATCTTCCTGATCTTCATAATGAGAATTATTTATTAAACATGACATAAAAACACTAATCACAGAAGGAAAAGATTAGTAAATTGATTACATTTATCAATAAAAACCACAAAGAAAGGGAAAGAACAAATCACAGAATTTGAGGATATATTTGCAGCACATTTAACCACATTGTTTTCCCTGAAAAACCCAAGTATGTCAGGCTGAAAGTATCAGATTAGCAAAATATCAACTTCACTGAGCACCTGCCATGTACCCAGCACTGTAGAAAATACACAACGGGTAAGGCATAGTTGAGAGTCTTGAAGGGGTGCAAGACATAAAGCCATGCCTTAAGGAACATGATGATATCTCTTGAAGCCTGAGATGTTATGGTTCAAGCCAGTTGAGAAGACAGTAACCACACATTAAACAACTAGAGAACATGCCAGCACCATGCACTTGAGATCAAAGCTGTGTGATACAGAAGCATAGATTCTGCCTCCTTCTTTGTGTTACTTTTATCTTTTAAATTCTTGAGATTTGTATCTGTGACTGACTTCCATGTGTAGTTTGGCCATAAACTATGAATAACCATCACTTCCATGGCTACTTCTAGACAGTTTGACCTCATAACAGAACATTGGGCTTTAGCTATTTCCACTCTCGTGATTAGACTCAACAGTGCCTAATAGAGTGGTGAGCTGGGAGTGGGTGGGAATAATGAAGACCTTCCCTTGATTCAGGACTAGAACAATGGTGCTTAATCAGAGGCAATCCACCAATCACCACCAGTAAAGATGAGGGATGCTGCTAAACACCCTTCAATGCTCAGGATAATACCTCCCTCCCCACTCCCAGCACCCCAGCAATAAAGAATTATCTGGACCAAAATGCCAATAGAACAGGGTTGAGAAAGTCTGGTTTAAAAGAACCTTTAAGAGAAACAGAACAGAAGAACAGAACAGAAGAGAATTTGGGAATGTGCCTCATGATTACAAAATTTTTCAATAGGCAGAAAGCCAAAGTGCGCGCCTTTGCGCGCGCACACACACGCACACACACACAATTGGTTAGAAGAGATGATGGAAGATCTCAGTTTATAATAACAACCAAAAAAAATTACCAAGAAATGGGCATAATTTATGAAAGTTTAAATATAATTTTAAATAAGTGTTTAAATAAAACTTTAAAATGAGCACACACACACAAACCCACATGACAAATAAAAAAGCATATCATATTCTTGGGGAGAAGCAAGCAATATCATAAAGATGCCTACTTACCCAAATCTATACATTTAACATGCCCTGATTTTTTAAATGCCAGAATGATTTTTTTGCACTAGACAACCTGATTCTAAAACTCATATGGAAGAAAACAACAACAAGTAAGACAGGAAAATTCTGAAAGACAAGAGTAATAAAGGGGAATTATTTTTATTAAACAATCAAACAATTCTTTTTATTTTATTTTTTGGTGCATTATTTTATAAACTAAAGCCAGTTTATTGTACAATCCATAACAGAATAAAGAAGAAGGAAGACACTTTTTTTCTAATTCCGCCACTCAGAAGTCAATAACTAAATGTTTTGTTGGGTGGACTTCCAATCTTTTTTTTTAAACAGTAAAATGATTTTTGAAGATACAGATAATTAAAATAATGTGATATTGGCACGAAATATAACTGGAACAAACTAGGAATCAAAAAGAGGCACAAAAGCAATGGAAATTTTATATACGTTAAAGGTAACATTTCAAATCTATGGATAAAAGATAGATTATTCAATAAATGATATTGGGACAACTGGGTAGCCGCCTGGAAAAACATAAAATTTGATTTACCCATCATTTATATGAATAATAGAAGAAACCATGGAATTTTTAAAAAGCAATCTCAAAGTGGAAAAAACTTTTCTAAGTATGCCACAAAACCCAAACCCAGGAATTATGAAATAAAAGGTGAATATATTCATCTAGGCAAACAGAAAAGAATGACAGACAGGAAAATATATTTCCAACTTAAGTCACAAGAAGTGAATCTCTCTAATATAGAAAGAGCCCCTCTAAATCAATAGAAGACCAAAAACTCAATGGAGATGTAAAGAAAGGAAATGGACTGTCCACTGAAAAGAGAATTCTAATGGCTCTTAAGTTTGTGAAAAGCAAGCAATCTCACTCAAAATAACAGAAATACACAAAGATGACTTACTCTTCACCCCTATCAGATTGTCGAAGCTCTAAAAAATTATGTATGTGTGTGGGAATGGGGACACAGATATTCCCACACATTAGGGATGGGTGTGTAATTTGACCAATCAGTCAGATTTGCCCTAGACGACCTGATGCACATACCTTTCAACCCAGGAATTTTATCCTACATGCCTACTCACACATGTACAAAATGTGTAAGTTATTCAGAGAGACATTGCTGGGAATAAAAAAATTGCTAAGATCCCTAGATGTTTGTTGATAGTGACTATAAAAAGTCAGAAAGGGGGGCGCCTGGGTGGCACAGCGGTTAAGCGTCTGCCTTCGGCTCAGGGTGTGATCCCGGCGTTATGGGATCGAGCCCCACATCAGGCTCCTCCACTAGGAGCCTGCTTCTTCCTCTCCCACTCCCCCTGCTTGTGTTCCCTCTCTCGCTGGCTGTCTCTATCTCTGTCGAATAAATAAATAAAATCTTTTTAAAAAAAAGTCAGAAAGAATATAAATGCTCATTAACTGTGAGCCACAAAATTACCACACATTTATGGTATAGATACTCTATAGCTGTAGAAAAGTACTGAAGGAGTTTTTTATGTGTGAATATGGACCAACCTCCAGACCTGCAAGATATGTTGCTAAGAGAAAGAGCGAAGAGGAGAGCAATGCATATAGTATATCACCATTGGTATAAAAATGGAGGTGGGGGGGCGCCTGGGTGGCACAGAGGTCAAGTCTCTGCCTTCGGCTCAGGGCGTGATCCCGGTGTTATGGGATCGAGCCCCACATCAGGCTCCTCCGCTGGGAGCCTGCTTCTTCCTCTCCCACTCCCCCTGCTTGTGCTCCCTCTCTCGCTGGCTGTCTCTATCTCTGTCAAATAAATAAATAAAATCTTTAAAAAAAATGGAGGTGGGGAGATACACACACACACACAGATACCTATTTGGTTGCATGTGTGTAAAATATCTCTGGAATGATACAGAGATAGGAAACTTTGGGTGCTTCTTGAGAGTTGGGTGAGTAGGTGGCAAGCACAGATGCAATACTTTCTGTTCCTTATACATATATTTTTTTTACGTTTTGGATTCTGAACCAAATTGGACCATCACCTAATTTGAAAACAAACCCCAGCACGGTCACCCTGATCTCCAGCTCTGACCAGCCAAGTTTCCTGTTCCCTTCCCCACCTCCCTTGGCCCTTTCCAAGCTGCGGAATAGAGAGTTTGAGACAGGGGGATATCTTTCCTCTACACGCCTCAAACCAAGGCTGGAGCTCTGCATGGGTTCGCAACCGCCTGCTTTTCAATCCACAGGGGTGGAGAATTTAGCTTATTTTTAAATTGGGTGGAATTCAGAAAAGAACTGCCAACATGATTAAATAGACTGGAGAGGCTGGTTCATAAAGAAAGATGAAAAGACCGAAATGTGTGTAATTTGGCTAAGTGACAGCAGGGCCAGTTTGTGGTTAGCACATATAAGTATTCAAACACCCGGACAGGAGAAGAACATTCATGGACATAAACAGGGAAAAAACAAAATTATGAAAAGAAAAACAAAGTGTCTCGGTCTTTCTGTCTGTCTATATCTCCAGAGGAGCCTCTCTAGGAAAGCAATGGATGTCTTGTTCCTTGCACGACATCCTAGAAAATTTTCACCTTTGTAAAGCCCACATCAGCTCCCAAGCCAGGGGTTAGATGTCAGCACAGAGGCTTGACTTTAGCTCCCTTTCCCTCTGTCATCTCCTGGATCCAAGTGCCCACTTAGCTTGCTTTCTCTCCCTTCCATAAACATACTCAATGAAGGTCAGAAGGTCTTGCAAGGGGAGAGGTCCTTGCAGAGTATATGAATCATTCGTTCATATTTCAAAATCTTGCTGGGTGACTATGATAACACTGGAAAACAAGACTGCCCTTCCCTGCTATTATCAAGGAGTTCATGATAGCTCATGATGGTTCTACTATCAAGAAGTGACTGTTGAGATGGCAGGTCGACACAGACCCGCTCAGCAACAGTACTGGGCTATCCATCAGGCCCATTTCTCTAATCGGTATCTCATTAGGCTTATACCTGGAGTGCATAGAAAATCTACATTACTGCAATGCCATCAAAAATGAGAAACATGAAGGTTACTTTGCTCATTTCGAGTCTACCTGCGTTGTCTTTTTAGCTGCTGTATCTATCCCATCCCTTATATTTCCTATTAATTAAACCTCAATCCAGATTCCTTTGAACGTGCGTATCAGTGTGCCAGGATATATGCTAACGGATATACACAGCGATATGGTAGTCTATATAAAAATCTCTGTGTGCATGTATGTGTAAATGCAACAGTCTGTGTGTGCATTTCTGGGTTAATATCTATGTTTTGCTCTATATCTAAGAAGATGCACATATGGGCAAGATGAGCCAAAACCAAGATGAGCCAAAAATAAAATTTAAGAAGCACTCTGGTAGGGATTCCAAAACTAATACCTAAGAGTATATTTTAAAACCATTTGTGGTTTATGTTTATTTAAAGTTTTCCCCATTTATCAGATGAAGGAACTGAGCTGTGGCCGAAACTGGGCCCGATGTGCTTACTATTGGCAGTAGCACGTGAGGCCACACTGCCGTGGGCAGAGTAAGAGGGTCTGAAGGAATAATAATTATAATTCTCAATTATGCTGAAAAGGCTTCCGTGTGAGGAGATGAAAAATTGGCAGTTGGGTCTAGACTGTGGGTAAGGAGAGAATGACTTCTTTCTGGGCTCTGGCTCTCTCGAGAAGCAGCTCTGGTGAGGCTAGCCATGCTAAAGGGCTTTCCCACATAATGGATAAGAGCTGGACTCTGCCATATGCAACCAGTCAGGAGTCGAGCACACCCAATAGCAAGGGAGGAAAGCAGGCTCATCACTGTTGTGCCATGATTAGGTTTGCCTACAGATTACAGAACACCCAAATGCACATGAAGAAGTCCAGAAGTGATTCTTCCAAGGATACTATGGTGACTTCCCCAAGTAATCAGTGGCTCCACCTTCCTTCTGCTCTACCGTCCTCAGCATTTGGCTTCCAGTCTCAAGACCACCTCATGTTCCAATATGGTTGCCATAACCCATGTCATCAGACACTCATTTCAGGCAGCAGGAAGGGAAAAAGGAAGCAACTCCCAGTTTTACCAGCCCCTGCACGGAATCTTCCCAGAAGTCCACTTCTATTGGGTTAGCCACTTGGGTTAGTCTTGTGACCATACCTAGCTGCAAGAAAGGCTGGGAAAGATATCCTTTTAAGCATGGTTCATCACCATCTCAAATAAAATTGTTTTTCTTTAACAAAACAAGAAGAGCATGGATATTAGGTGGAAAGTTTTTCTGCAGTATCAGGGCAGAAGTGTAGCCTGTAGCAGACTGCATAAGGATGGCTAGCTGTTAGCTGAAGGATGATTTTGGTGTATGTTCCCTTTCGTTTTACCTGGGGCTGTACCAAAAAAGTGACATTAAGCGTTACAATCTGTTCTTGGCTGCTCTGCGAGGTCTTCACGAGAGGATCGGCATCCACTCTTGGGCAGAAGGGAGAGCCGCACCCGGAGGCTATGGTGGTTGATCGCTGCAGGGACTTCAGCACTGGCTGCACAGAACCACACAGAGTTTTCTGGAGTAGCAGAGACCCTGGATCGAAGTGGCCCTTACTGACGAGGGGGACACAAGCAAGACCCTTTTTAGAGACTCCCTGAGAAACATGGGAGGGTAGGAACAGAAGCGGGCTGGGACTGCTGTTGTTCCGGTGAGGGTGAACTTCGTGCTGAACTATGTACGTGGCCTCATTTACAGCCATGGACAGGTGAGACCCGAAATAAAGGATGCATTTCAAAACCATATGTTCCGTAAAGAAAGAATTGGTTAAGAAGATGCGGATGCATGCATTTTAGACTAAATTCCAGTAAACAGTGGTTGGTGCTCGCTTTGGTAAGCTTGGTGATTTTCAAAGCATGTTTTGAGGCACTCTCGAGTTTTGTGGAGTACCTCAGAGACCAGAGGGAGGCCAAAAGGGCTAGGCTTTGGTCACCAAATATCACATAGCTTAAAACATATTCATATTTTTGCATTCCATATAAATGTTCATTTGAAAAATTATTCCCCCTGCTCAAAAAATTGGAAATTTCTGACATTGGTTTAAATTTATCAATGGTAATTATCAAATAAAGTTGGTTTCATTACCTTAAACACAGAAAAATTGCAGAAAAACTGAGTAAGAGGATGTGGATGTCATACCTACTCTTCTGAAAAAAAAAAAAATCCCCAGGGTGCCTGGTTGGCTCAGTCAGTTCAGTGTTTGACTCTTGATTTTGGCTTACAGCATGATCTCAGGGTCCTGGGATCAAGTCAGTCTCTGTGCTCAGCGGGGATCCTGCTTGAGGTTTCTCTCTCTCATCTCCCTCCGCCCCTCTTCCTGCTCACTATCTCTCTCTCTTTCTTTCTCTAAAATAAATAAATCTTAAGGAAAAAAATCCCAGCCTAAACAACATACATTGAGATATGCAATGCCAGTCACCATGATTTAGGTATGAAAGAATTTTCTGGTCATCAACAACTACAACATTTAGGAAAAGAGGAAGGGATTCTACATGAGGACAGGCTTTGAAAACTTCTATTTATCCATCTGGAAAGATGAAAGTAGTGGTGGAGGGAATGAGTGGATTGGTGGAGAGTGCGGTAAAAATCTGATTTAAGTTTTCTAAGTCATGGAGGATAAAGAAATGGAGAACTATAGGCTATTTAACCAAATTCTGGAATACCAGACCTGGTGAAACCTGAGTTTGAAAGAAGCTGATACACATCACATAACCACTCTTCCTGTACAGGACAAAAATATAAATTGGGTAGAGAAAAGATTGAGAGACATTATGGACCACATGAGTTCTTATGGGTCCCGACTTCAAATGAGTGGCTCTTGGGAATCTAATAGGATATTATAACCTACAAATGTCTTAGAGTCCATCTTAACCTTTTCAAGCCAGTGTTTTTTAGGGTATTCATGACTTTCCACAAACAATCCCACCATTCTACTTTCAGGCTCGGATAGTGGTCTGGGAGAACCATGGACTGACACGGATTCTTATGAGTGTTTACATAATGGGGAGTACTGGCATTTCCTCTATAGCCAAGTTTTCCTAAAGCAATGAGATATAATGTCAATCAAAGCACAATGTATAGTACACATACTGCTGTAACTCTCAACGTAAGAACATATGCCTGCTTTGCTTGGTTGGCGTTATGCTTTGTTTATCATAACACAGATCATAATTACGACAAGCAAGTACTTATGTCACGCTATGTTAATAAGAGTGCTTTTGGTAATCACTATGCACAGGCCATTACTCCTGATTAAAAGTGAAATGTCGCTCTGAATGCTTTGCACAAGGAGTTAAAATAGTATAGCTATATACAGGTAGCTTTTTATTGAAACTATCTTTACCACTGAAATTCCTGCAGGAAAAAATACCAACTTTGTTACTGCTAATCCAAGGCTCTATTTTCTAGCACTTCGTTTCCTTCTGAAACAATGGGATTGGAGCAAGGAGGTTACTTAAGAATGCAATTATTGCATGACAACAGAGCTGCCTGCAATTGGGAGCTCTGAGTAG
This sequence comes from Ursus maritimus, assembly GCF_017311325.1. NCBI lineage: Eukaryota > Metazoa > Chordata > Mammalia > Carnivora > Ursidae > Ursus > Ursus maritimus. Next base: position 5,671,799 of record NW_024423564.1, read on the forward strand.
GCAGCTTATCATAATCAGCAGTAGGAGATGTGATTCAGGCTTCTCTAGAGAGGCATGAGCAATCCCCTTAGGACAGGAGTCTGCTCCAATACTATGAGAAGTGTGGCCCTTCACAGAAAAGACAGGGATTGCTGCTGAATTGAAAAGCTGCAAGTGACCTTCCAAGGTCATCGAGTTCATCCCCTTCAGGCAGAAACCCTTAGAACCCAAAGTAATTCAATGATAAGGCAGCCTGAAAGAGGGTGCATGCATTCCAGAATCACTCCAACATTAAGAACTTTGCTGCCAAGAAATTCCTCTTGGGTTTAAATACAATTCTTCATGCTATGGCTAATTTGCTTTTGTTTTTGTTTTCTATTTTCTTCTCCTGAGAGACAAATACGCTGGAAGGCTAAGGAACCAAAGGAACACAACAGCCTAAAGTTGGTGAATTCAAAACTAGACAGCCCATTCTGTATCCATTCTTTCCCCTGGATCTAAAGAACAGCAAATGCTTTTCTTGGCAGGCAGAGGGCACTGGCAGGAGGCAGCTGGTCTACCTGTTTGCGGATAACTAAAATCCTTTAAGGTTCAGGGTACAACACACCAGGGAATCATTTGCTAGTGCCAACCAGAAAAGAAAGAAAAGGGTAGAAAAAAGAGGAAGGAGAGCAGCAATTTAAAAGTCTACAAAAATACTGAGCTACGTGGGTCTGAGCGTGAGGGTGAGCAGGAGGTCTCTTTTTCACCCAGGTAATGATTGTACGAGCCCCATAAGGAGATGGTTAAATCAAACACTGAGATGACTGCTCTTAAGAGGGGAAAAATATGTCAATCACACTTTGCCTTTGACACAAGGAAATTCCTTGAAACTGAGAATGGAGAGTGGAAGGGAGGGAGAACGTCTCCTGATGTGGGTGGCCAGGAAACCGGGGGCCAGAAAAGCATGAGAGGAGAGAGGGAGAAAGAGACAGAGAGCGAAAAAAACACAAGATTGAATTCTAATCAAAATGCTATGAGGCGTTCACACCAGGCCTTGAGAGAATATTAACAAGGTTACCCGAGGGGGGGCCTTTAGCCCCAGGAATTATTAGTGAATATGGAATTATATTTGCACAAACATTACCAGATGCAAGGAGCTAAATGTCCTGCAGATGTGGAAGGAGCCAGCGTATGTTCCAAATAGGCAGCAGCTTTATTTGTTTTACCCTTCTTATAAGAGGCTGGGTAGCACGTTTCTGAGAGGTTACATTTCTGGAATGACCACCACACCACTAGGCCCCCGTTTCTCCACTGCTGCTTGCACCAGCCTCAAAAGTATCTCAGCCCAGGACCACAGGGAGTGGTCCTGAGGCAGGTTTGACAAACTTACCAGCTTATCTCTACCACCTCCAGGTATCATAGTGCTCTAAGGGGATCATGGTGCTTCAAGAAGGGATTTTCTGAAAGATGAAAGAGTTCAGAGTCAGGTAAATCACAGTGATTTCAAAGAGGAGTTGTGAACTCAAATGTAACCAGCTGATGTTGGTGGGGGTTGGAGGGGGTAACCCAGCAAAATACAGGAAGAACAAAGAGTTTCCTTCTGATATGCCACCATCATATCTTCAAAACTCAGTTTAATTTAGATTCAACACTGCAGAATAAGACATATCTCATCTCTGTGTTTGGACAAGTTGTTGCCTTCCAGAGTCTCCTGAATTTGAAACCCCAAATCCCTACCGCCATCTTGCTCACTTTGAGTAATACTTGCCAGCGTGGGGGACAGAACTGTTCAGCACACTCATAGGGCATGTAGAGGTGGTGAGCCATGAAGCTAACATCATGAGACCCTTCCAAGGCCCTGGTAGGTGCTCTATCAATGTGTGGGCATGGTTATATGTTTTTGTAAAGTTTACAGAATTAAAGTGTTTAATACTAGTTTGTTAACTGGTGACTGACTTCCCCTCTGCCACATCTCCTTTCGTGTAGGTTGGCTTTGGAGTTGAGTTGACGATACATTTAGCTTGAGTGGTGTGGGATGTACTATGCAGTTCACATCACTTTCGTGTATAGTTGATGCTAGCCCCCGGATTGTCGGAATGGATTTCAACACTCTTATCATCATCTGTTCACTTAGTGAGCCGGAGACCCAGAGTGTATCATGCTGGGGTATGAGTGTATTCTACAATGCCCAGCCCTGAGATTCAGAGGACAGAGAAGGAGAAACAAGAATTGAAATGTACAGAGTCAGAAGCTAACCCATGAAAGACTTACCTAAATCTTACAACTCTTTCATGAAAAATCTTGATAGAACTTTTCCCAAAGTTGACAACAATCATAAAATTTTGTGTGACATTACAAGCAAGTTGCGATGCTGAAAAAAATTTTCTAAACTATCAATAATAAAAAGCAAATTTTGATCAATCATATGAGAAAGTTAAAATATGTTCTCATTCTCTCTCTATATTACAGAATTTTTGTCAAATGAAGAGGCCATCAGAATATACAGCACATATATATATCTGTCATGTGTCTTTTGTACACACACAAAACAAGTATTCCAGGTAGCTAATAAAATATCATATTGTTTTCCTGAATTTCGTGACATTTGTGATATTTGTTGGTTTGTTGTGTTTTTTTAAGTGATTTGTTGTGATTTCTTTTCTTAGTCTAAGTAAATATTCGCTTTATTATCTAATTTTGTAATCAGACTTGTGTATTCTCTTTCTTAAAGAAGGCCTCCAATATTGTATAAGCTTTAGGCCCCAGTATAATCCAAATTTGCTTCTGGTGATATGCGCCATGTAAACACTTAACCATTTTTTTTTTTTAATTTCACTTATCAACTTATAAGGTAGGCCTTGTTGATACCATTTTAGAAAAGAGGAACCGGAGATGTTTAGTCACGGTTTCCATATGGATTTGAATCCAGGGTCCGTCTTATGCCAAAGGAAGTAGATTAGTCCTGGCCCTAACTGTATTCCCTACCCCCACCAGAGGGCACGCTGAGTCCTAAACTGATCTTTCTGTGCTTTATCTAGTCTGTTTTAAAAGCCTTCCACTGACACCCTTCTCTTTCCCACCCTAACCCATCTGCCCCCTGAACCACCTCGCTGTTAATAGATCTGAAAGATCTCACTGCCAGAAAACTTTTCTTAATTTCCTCTCCATTAGTATGAAATGTGCCCTGTAGACCTCTTGGTCAACTCCTTCTTGTGATATTTGACAATTTTTTGATGGTGTTTACACTCCATTAAAGGAACAGGAAAGATATTTCAATTCATCTCCATGGAAGAACATACCATCTCTGAAATCTTTCTTTTTTAATTAAAATTCAAAACACACCTCCTCCAGGAAGCCCACCGCATTCATTCCAGGCAGCAAAATCCTCATGCCATCTTCTCATTATAAGTCCCTTTATAACTTGCTATTGGCTATTCACAACCACACTGGATGTATTTGCTTATATTCTCTTTCTTATTAGAAAACTCAAGATTAGCAATGCCTTACAATCTTTACTGCTTAAACTTAAATGCATATTTGGATTCCAAAATTTTTGTGGGAACTCAGTAAAATGTTCATACTATATGAAAGGAAGTGAAGTCTGTCTTTTTCTTCAGTACACCTCAGTATCGATCATGTTGGTTCCAAAATGAAAAAAATGCAAGTTCGTTTTGTATAAAAACAGAAAACCTCACTTCTGTGGTGAAACAAAAGCTCATCAGACGCCTGGCCTGGTTCTCCCAAATTCTAATGCATGGCTTTAACTCTTTCAGTGGGCAATAGTGGCAAACAAAAATGCTTCAGTTTCTCTATCTGTGAAATAAGAATTGTGTTATTTCTTTCCCATTTACTTCGCAAAAGTCTCATGGGGAGCATGAGTTAAATGATTAATGACTTAAAGCTCTTAGGCAAACACGGAAACGCTTAATAAAAATAATCCCTCATTGCCACAGTGATAAGCACCAGTGACCTGATGCTAAACCTTGGCAGAAATGGGAGGCAATTCAGATAAACTCTGGGCCCTGTCCATGAATACGGGCTTCTTTTTCCCTGGTGAGGATAATCTGGGCTCATGTTCCTTGACTTCCTACACCGACCAGCTCCTGCTTATGGCCCCCGCAGGCTCAGGCCCAACCCCCAAGTTATATGAATTCTAGCTTCCTGGTTGCAGAGGAGCAACATGTGGGAGACCGTAAAATGCACCATTGTGAGGTCAATATAATTTTATCCTCTCCCTTTCAGGGAACAGGCCTGCTTAGCCCATACCACAACATTATTAAGAAAACTATTTGAGATCAAAACTCCATTTTTCATTGAGTTTAGGCCCTTCCTAAGAGAAACCCTTGCATAGCTCTGGCAAGAGTCTCTGAGTGAACTTTCCTGTCATGACTGAAAGAACTGGGGTGGTGCCTGAGGGGTAAGTATATCTCTATCGGCAGAAACCGTAAGGTTGTTTTAAAAAGGACTTAGGGATTCTGGCATATTTTTGGTTTATTGTGTTTATTGAACATAATCTCTTCCTGGTTTTCAGGTATAATAAAGTCATGTGAAATCACCCTGGACTCAAATCTGATCCATGAGTAAATTCAGAAAACTCAAAGTGCATGCTTCTTTGACCAATTCTGCTGCACATTGGACTGTCTTGTCCTAGAGTGGTTTTTTAAAAATTCGCTTCTTTAAGAGAATGAAAGGAAATAAGAGAATTCCTGTTAGAGAAAAGAACCATTAAGCTTTGTCATGTTTCATGAAACAGAGGACAAAGCAGTACAAGGAGCTTGGGCTCTGGAATCAGAAAGACCTGGGTTTAGAATCTCAATAACATCAGTTTCTAGATGTGGGATCTTGAGCAAGATAAATCTACCTTGAATCTATTTCCCTGTCTATAAAGAGGGACAAAATCTCTGTATCATAGGGCAGCAGTGAAGACTGAATTAGATATTGTATAAAGTGCCTGGCGGAATACCTAATTTACAGTAGACAGTTCATATAGGCTAGTCATAATCATAGGAAGGAGAATAATATATTCCTGGACTACTCATATATCAACAAGTGGTCTTGAGGATCAACGTGCTGTGCACTATGGGAAAGTCAAAGATACAGTGATTTACACAAAATGAAACTTACCCTCAAAGATCTAACAATTCAGTTTCTTTTTGAAAATGTTAGTAAAAATATAGTTTTATGTATTCTCTGCTTTTGCTTAAAATATATGCCAATCATAGCATAGGTTCTTAAATTGTGCACATTATAACCACTCTACCACAATATACTTACTCCTCAGAAACACTGCATACCATAAAATTGCACGTTCAAATGAAAGGGAAATGGAGAAAAACATATTCAACTTTGTAACCAGAGCACTAACAAAACCGGTAATTATGAAGTGGGAGATAAGCCCAGGAAAGCAGATCAGCTAGAGGCTGCCTCAGGGGAAATTTAAAAATGCATAAAAGCAATAATGTGTGACTTCTGCTACTGGCCAAGATGGAGTATCAGCGACTAGATTTACCAAAAATAAAAACCGGGACAAATACATGAAGTAAGAGCACTCAAGATGATTGGAAATAAGCAATGAAGGCCAGTGGTCTCTGAGTGATGGAAAACAAACAGGGTTATCCCTAGGATTGCCAGCTTATGTCTGAAGAGAATTTCCAGCCCTTGAGACAGAGAGGACTCGGTGGTCTCCCTGACTTGAGGAGATGGAGCTGGGTGTCCAGGTAAGCCAATGTGGCTAGAGTTCTCATCATAGAGAAGTAGAGATGAGAAAATTGCAGAGAGGGACCTGAGATCTACAGTGGGCTCCCTTCTTGGTTTCAGTCCATAACTGATCAAGTATGTGAGTAGGGAAACAACCTGAGACTACAGAATGAATCACGTTACAGGATAAGAATAAGCTGTCCCAGGGTTCATACAGAGCCAGAACAGTGGCCATTCCCATCCTCCAGAGTGGAAAACCTCATGACTCATGAGGCTGAGGTTAGTAATAAGAAGGTTCCTACGTCAGCAGTGGGGAAAAACTAACCCTGGGCTAAATATTGTTCTGGTCCCACCAAACACAGCCTAAAAGCAAGACCCAAAGGTATCAAACTGCTTTCAGATAATTTAGCCACATTCCAGAACAAAGTTTTATAATATTTTTAAGAATATAAAAGTATCCACCATCTCATAAGATAAAATTATAATGTTGGGCATCTAATAAAAAATGACCAGACATGCCAAGAATTGGAAAACTAAAACCACAATGAGAGAAAAAAAATCAATTAAACAATTAAAACATACCCTCAAATGACCTAGCATTACTAAATAAGGACAGTAAAATTTTTACGATATGTGTATTCCATGTATTCAAAAAATTAGAAGAAATCTCAAACATATTTAAAAAGATATGAAAGCTTTTTTAGTTGAAGTTTAATTTTTTAAATTGAACTTCTACAGGTGACAACAAACATGTCTGAAATGAAAGATACAGTGGATGAGATTAACAGCAGATGAGCCATCATGGAAGCAAAGATGAGTGAATGTAGAGACACAGAAATAGAAACTATCCAAATGGAAGCACAGAAGATTAAAAAGAAGAAGAGGAGCAAGAGAGAAAGAGTTATTGCAGCATGGGACAACTTCAAGCAGCCAAATATGTGTGAAATTGGAGCCATGAAAGGAAAGGTGGGGTGGGGGAGATACCAAATATTTGAAAAATGAACGCCTGGAGTATTTTCAGACTTGGTAAAAAATATAAACCCATAGTTCTGAGAAACTCAATGGATTTTAAGCACAAGAAATATCAAGAAAATGACCCCAAGGCACATCATAATCAAATTGCTTAAAACTAGTGATAAAGGGAAAATCTTAGAAATCCGAGACATGACGTTTTACACACAGTTATAGAAGTAAGGAGGACAGAGTTTTGTCAGATATTATGCAAGTGAGAAGCTAGTATAGAACATTTTAAAGTACTCACAGAAAACAAATTTAAACTAAAAGATGATCTACTTGTGATTATCTCAATAGACAGAGGAAAAAGCATTTGACGAATTCCCATATCCAGTCCTGATTTTTGAAAAAAAGTCTCAGCAAACTAAGAATAGAAGAAAACTTTCTCAACTTGATACATAGCATCTACAAAGAAACCTATAGCTGATATCATACTTAATGGTGAAAGACTAAATGCTTTGCCTTCAAAATCAGGAATAAGTCAAAGATGTCTGCTCCACTACTTCTAACTGAACTTTATACTGGGGGTTCTAGCCAGTACAGAAGGAAGAAAAAGAAATAAATGGTGTCCAATTGGGAAGAAAGAAGTAAAACTGTCTTTATTGATGGATGACATTGTCTATGTAGAAAATCCTAGAGAAGCTACGAAAAAGCTACTAGAACTAATTCGTGAGTTTAGCAAACTTGGAAGATACAAGATCAATATACAAAGTACAATTGCATTTTATATACCAGCAACAATTAGAAATTTTAAAATACTATTTATAATAGTGTCAAAAATATGAAATAGGGATAAACCTGACCAAAGATGTTTAATATTTGTATCCTGCAAACTATGAAATATTGCTGGGGGAAACTTGAAAAGACCTAAGTAAATGGAGCAATACCCTGCATTCATGGATCAGAAGTTGCACTATTGTCCACATGTCAGTTCTCTCCAAATTGATAGAGTCAATGCTTTCCCAATCAGAATACCCACAGGTTTTTTCTAGAATTTGACAAGATGTTTTGAAAATTAATATGAAAATGGCAAGACTCTAGAATACTTAAAACACTTTGAAAAGGCAGGACAAAGTTGGAGTACTTACACTATCTGACTTCAAGACATATTGTAAAGCCATAGTGATCAAGACACTGTGGTACCAGAGTCAAGGAAAACAAATAGATCTATGGAACAGAAGAGAGAGGCCAGAGATAGACCCACACACATATGGTCCACTGATTTTATTTTAAAGATTTATGTATTTATGTATTTATTTATTTATTTTGAGAGGGAGGGAGGGAGGGGGAGGGGCAGAAGGAGAGAGAATCCTCAAGCAGACTCCCCGCTGAGCATGGAGCCCAGTGTGGGGCTCGATCCCAGGACTCTGAGCTCATGACCTGAACTGAAGTCAAGAGTCAGCCACTTAACCAACTGAGTCACCCAGGTGCCCCATGCATGGTCCCTTGATTTTTGGCCAAGGTGCAAAGACAATTAAGAACAGAAAAGATTGGGGCGCCTGGGTGGCACAGTGGTTAAGCATCTGCCTTCGGCTCAGGGCGTGATCCCGGCGTTCTGGGATCTAGCCCCACATCAGGCTCCCCGCTGTGAGCCTGCTTCTTCCTCTCCCACTCCCCCTGCTTGTGTTCCCTCTCTGGCTGGCTGTCTCTATCTCTGTCAAATAAATAAATTTAAAAAATCTGTAAAAAAAAAAAAAAGAACAGAAAAGATAGTCTTTCCATAAGTAGTGTTGGCACAATTTTCTATTCATATGCAAAGAAGTTAACTTTGATCCATAACTCACACGGATCCTGAAAATTAACTCAATATAGACTATCCATCAAAATGTGAAACCTAAAATTACAAAACTACAAGAAATTGTTTATTTGCTGAACCGTTTGATGTAAGTTACAGGTATCATCACATTTCAACCCTGAGTACTTCAGCATGTATCTGAAAAATTCAATGATCATACTTTCTATGTTACTGTTATCACACCAGTAAAGACTGATGTACTATTATCTAATACAGAATCCTTATTCATATTTTCTCTACTGATCCAATAATATCCTTTTCTTGTCATCTTTTTCAGTCCAGGACCAAACCAAAGATTATGATTGCATTTAGCTTCCGTGTCTCTTTATCTCCTATATTCTCAAACAGTCCCCTCCTCCCAAGTCTTTAAACAGTTTTATGACATTGAAATTTTTCAAAAGCCCATGCCAGCAGTGTTGAAGGATGCTTAACAATCTGGATTCTCATATTGGTTCCTCAAGTTTTGATGCAGGTTAAATATTTTTGACAAGTATCCTACATAAGTGACGTACACTTCCTGTTGTATCACAGTAGCTACACCGGATGTCATTTGCTGCATTGGTGATGCTAAGCTTAATCCCTTGGTTGGGTGGCATCTGCTGAATTTATTCATTGTAAAGATATCTTTTCTCTTTGTAATTAATAAGCAATCTATGATGTGAAATTTTGAGATATATGAATACTGTACTCTCCAATAACAGTTCACCACTGACAATCTTTTTTTAGTCTTCTATTTTTAAATTGAGATATAATTGACATATAACAATTATATTAGTTTCAGGTGTACAACATAATGGTTCGACACACGTATATACTGTGAAATGAGCCCCACAATAAGTCTAGTTAACAGCCACTATTGATGATCTTTACCTGAATCAATTCTTGCACTGGTGGTTGAAAAATGGTAAATTTGTAATTTTATCATCCCTTCTATGTCTATTTGTTGGCATCCTTCTGTAAAGAAGAGCTTTCCTCCCTCCTCCTGCTTTGCTTTTTTTTTTTTTTAGTATCACTATGGGACTTTTAAAAATTCAATGTGTTATATGTTATTATATTATTATAATACATAATGTAATATATTATTAATGTGTTATATGTTATTATATGATATATCTGTTAACGTATGTTATTCTTTGGGATGCTCAAATTGTCTCAAATGTGGCCACTGGCAGCCCCTTCAGGACTGCTCCTGTGTCCTCTAGACATGTCTTTTTTAATCTTTGAGCATTCCCTTGATTTGATTTCTGGTACTATGTATTTTGGGTTCATCTCATGCTTCCCCTGCTCCAAACTTAGAGCTGGCCATTTGCCCCGGGAACCTTGTTGTTGTTAGTAAAGAACAGTATTTAGAAACCAAGACCTAATTTTCAGGTGTACCCACTGCTACTGACACAGAGTTCATAACGGTGTCCTCCAATTTCAGTGTCCTTCCTCACCCTTCCCTACTGTATATTTATCCTAAACAGGAAGAACCTGAGTTCCTAACTATCTCAACATATTTTCTCTATTGCTCTATCCTACAATACAAATAATCTCAGTACTCCAATACCAATCCTGACAACAAACTTAAATTCCAGAGTTTGTTATAGGTCTTTTGATTCTTAGACTATATCTCATTCAGATTACTGTGTCCAAAAGTTACTTTAATTCCGTTAACCTGCATGGTTATAGTATTAATTTGATAAGTGGTTAGGTTTGTTTTTTTTTTCTTCTGGTTGTATTCACTTTCAGGGTTTGCTTCTTTCAGTCTTTTCAATTTAATTTGTTTTTGAATTTGTAAAACATTTACATAATTCAAAAATTCAAACTACACAAAAAGATATACTCAGGGATACTATGCCCCCATCGCCATCTTATCCAGCTCATTATCTGCACCTGACCTCATATAAAGTTACTGGTGGGTAGCCTATCATTTTAGATTTGTCCTTCCCATGGTTATTTTTTGCAAAAAATATTTTTATTTCTCCTTTTTTTTTTTAAAAGATTTTATTTATTCATTCAACAGAGAGAGAGAGACAGCCAGCGAGAGAGGGAACACAAGCAGAGGGAGCGGGAGAGGAAGAAGCAGGCTCCCAGCGGAGGAGCCTGACGTGGGGCTCGATCCCAGAACGCCGGGATCACACCCTGAGCCGAAGGCAGACGCTCAATGACTGAGCCACCCAGGCGCCCCTCTCCTTTTTTCTAACACAAAAGTTAACATATTACATAAACTCTGTTGCATCTTGCTTTTTTTCACCTAAGAGCATATCCTGGAAATCACTTCATATCAGGTCACAGAGATCTTCCTCACTGTCTTTTATGGCTGCATCATACCCCATCGTGTGGATAGACCATGCTTGACTAGTCTCCAGGGGGAGGAAATTAGGTTGTTTCCATTTTTATTGCTCTCATAAATATAATCACAATGAATGATTTTAATTATGTTGTTTCTTTTTTATGTGTCCAAGGGTGTATTAGTTTGCTAGGGCTACCAAAACAAAATACTATAGACTGGGTAGCTGAAACAACAGACATTTAGTTTTTATAGTTCTAGAGACTATCCAAAATCAAGGTACCAGCAAGTTTAGTTTCTTCTGAGGCCTCTCTCCTTGGCTTACAGATGGCCACCGGCTTGCTGTGTGCTCACACGGTCTTTCCTTTTATTGCGTATTATCCATGTCCAGATCTCCCTTCTTATAAGAACACCAGTCATATTAGAATAGGGTGCACACCTACAACCTCATTTTGCCTTTATTATCTCTTTAAAAGTCTTATCTGCAAATACAAACATATTCTGAAGTACTGAGCATAAAGACTTCAACATATGAATTTGGGAGGGGACACAATTCAACCTGTAACCAAGAGTAAATGCTAGAATTGTCAAATTCTGCTTCATTGGGTTTACACAATTCGGTACTACCATTAGCAATTAAGCACTTATTTTTAAATTTTTTAAAATACAGCGGAAAGAACTACTGCTTTGCAGTGGGCACACTAAAAGTTTTTCCTTTCATACTGAAGGGTATAGTTTTATTCCTGCTATTCCCACTGCCCCTGCCCAGGATAATCATGTTTGAGTTCCACAAATTCCATTTTATACTGACATTATTTTCCTATTTACCGATCGCATATGAGATACTGGATGTTATAGAAATATCTTTTGTAGCAGACCAGACAGGACTTTGAATTCCTGTGACTCAGTTTTTTTCCCCCTTGAATCTGGATATTGTTTTGCAAAGAATTCGTGCCCAGAAAACTATTCTACAGTAATGATTCTGAGGGTGGGATACTTAAGAAAATGTCTACAAGTGGGCAGAGATCCAAGTTTTCCAGTCAGTGTGAGAAAAAGAGGAATTGAGTGCACTCTACTCTAGAAGAATTTAAGACGAGAAGTGCAGATTGTATTGTCCTTAGGGTATAAGAGAGGAGAAATAAGTGTAGTACTTGACCATTGTGCCTTGCATTGTAGGAGTATCCTGTAAAAATCAATTCTCATTCTAGGGCTATGATATCACAGGGGAGATAGTAACATTGTTAGAGATTTATAGCTATCTTTAGCCTCCGGCATCTTGTTATAACAGGGTTACCTCCCCCAGTATAGGTAGCCAGTAAGACATATTTCTTTCCCCTTTGTGAGCCTCCCCTTATCAGAGCTCTCTCTCTAACTGCCCCCTCCTGTGGTCTTCTTTTGATGAATGGTCTTACATTCTGGGCTGTAATTTGCAAGTAGACTCTTATTCCCCAAACAGTTACAAATGTTCTAAATCTCTTTAATCTTTTTTAATTACAAAAGGAAACATCATCGTATATCCTGTTTATATAGTACAGATGTCTATGAAAGTAAAAAGTAAAAGTATTTCCCTGAACCCAGAGATAACAAATTTCCAGGGATAGGAAGAGTTGAGAAACACACTCTCATGCATTGTTGCTGAGTGTATATATTGGTTAACAAGTTGGAGGCTAAATTAGGAGATAATTATCAAGACGTAAATACATGTGGTCTCAGAATTAGCCATTCCACTTTTAGAAGCTTACCCTGCAGATATTAGATTTATTTTCTTATGTGCACAAGTATATATTTGCAAAGGTGTTCACTGACCTATCGTTTGCCATAGTAATGATGAAAAAACAATCCAAAAAGAGATTGTATAAACAAACAATGATACTTTCACTCAATGGAATACTATGAAGCTTGTAATTTTCTTTTAAACTGAGATATAGATGTTTACTGATATGTAAAGATGTTCAAGACACAAAATGGGAAAAATGTTAAGCTGTAGGACCTGTATGGAAAGACAGCACGTGGTTGTTTATCACATTTTTGTAATATGCATAGACTTCTTCAGGAAGGATGCAAAACCAATGGCTAACAGTGTTCTTTTCGGCCGTGGAGACTTGGGGTGGGATACTGGAGAACAGAACATTTATTTTTGTTTTGTATTTTTCTTCACATTTTGATTTTTTTTTTCCTGTTAGCATGTGCATGTATCCTTTTTTAAATGGTACTGGATCAAAAATAGATGGATCAATAGAACAGAATAGCGAGCCAGGAATAAACACACACTTACATGGTCAATTAATCCACAACAAAGGAAGCAGGAATATACAATTTTGAAAAGACAGTCTCTTCAACAAATTGTGCTGGGGAAACTGGACAGCTACATGCAAAAGAATGAAACTGGACCACTTTCTCACACTATACACAAAAAATAAACTCAGAATGGATTAAAGATCTAAATGTGAGACCTGAAACCACAAAACTCATAGAAGAAAACATAGGCAGTAATTTCTCTGACATCAGACATAGAAACATTTTTCTAGATAAGTCTCCTAAGGCAAGGGAAACGAAAGCAAAATTAAGCTATTGGGACTACCCCAAAACAAAGGGCTTTTGCAAAGCAAAGGAAATGATCCACAAAACAAAAAGGCAACCTATTGAATAGGAAAAGATATTTGCAAATGATATATCAAATAAGGAATTAATATCCAAAATATATAGAGAACTCATACAACTCATCACTAAACAAACAAAAAACCCAAATAATCTGATTAAAATGGGCAGAGGACCTGAATAGACATTTTCCCAAAGAAGACATCCAGATGGCCAACAGACACATGAAAAGATGTTCAACATCACCATCAGGGAAAAGCAGACTAAAACCACAATAAACTGTCACTTCATGCCTGTTAGAATGGCTAAAAACCCAAAACACAAGAAATACGAGTGTTGGTGAGGATGTGGAGAAAAAGGAACCCTAGCGCACTGTTGGTGGGAATGGGGATATATTATATATATTACAATATTACTCAACTATAAAAAAGAATCAAATCTTGCCATTTGCTACAACATGGATGGATCTAGAGAGTATTATGCTAAGTGAAATAAGTCGGTCAGAGAAAGGCAAATGCCATTTGATTTCCCACAAATGTGGGATTTCATAAACAAAACAAATGAACAAAGAGAAAAGAGACAAAAAACAGACTCTTAGGGGCGCCTGGGTGGCTCAGTGGGTTAAGCGTCTGCCTTCGGCTCAGGTCATGATTTCGGGGGCCTGGAACTGAACCCTGCATTGGGTCCTTGCTCAGTGGGGAGTCTGCTTCTTCCTCTCCCTCTACCCCTCCCCTGCTTGTGCTCTCTCTCTTTCAAATAATTAAAATCTTTTTAAAAAAATAAACTCTTAAATACAAAGAACAAACTGGTGGCTTCTGTAGGGGAGGTTGGTGGGGGGAATGGGTGAAGTAGGTAAAAGGGATAAAGAGTATGTTTATCTTGAGACTGAGAAATGTGGAGAACTGCTGAATCATTATCTCATACACCTGAAACTAATGTAGCACTGTACATCAATTATATTTCAATTAAAAAAGTAACAAAAGAAAAAATATGTAATTCACCTCTACAGCTCTTCTGGGGGAGAAAAGAAGAAAAACAAAAAAAGAAAAAAATTAAAAAGTATTTTAAATAAGCAATTTCCATGTTCTTGGACATAACTCCTACTTACAGTTGTCTGTTAAGTAAATCATAATGCCTTTATTTCCCACTGTCCCCTGAAAATTTTCTTTTTTTCCTACATCCTGCCTTTTCCATAACCATTCTACATCATGGAAGAGAATGGTTGAGTTTTGTCTCGGGTATAGTAGAACTGGAAGGGAAAAGAAAAGCAAGTTGGGCTTTGTCTTATGCAATTCTTCATTGTGTTATAACAACACGTCTGACTTCCCAGGCAATACATCAAGAAACGCTAAAGCAAAAAAGAAAAGAGCAAGAAATTTGAAGTGAGGCACTTGGGATGGAGAAGTGCAGAACATCGTGTTTACTTTCTAAATCCCGGAGACCAGCAAATAGTTTTCTCCTACCAAAATTGCATTACAATTGGAAAATGTGGATGCTTAGTTACTTTGTTATTGGGGAACACTTGACCAGTACTTATTTGAGAAAGATCAGGAATTACTAGAGCTCACTAGACTAAGGCTTTATGAAATAATATCTGACCATCCTGGACCTATAAAATTTTCACAGGCACACAGAGAGAAAAGTATTGGCTAACCCTCATAGCTGGCCAAGATGAAAATCAGACATTGGACGCATTGGAAGGCAGGCCATCAGTACCGTAGTCTAATTCACAGCTGTATCTCAGGGTTGCAGCCTATGATGGTTGGTCATGTCATTCCACGGTCCTGACATCTTGTAAAAGTATGGCATATGTAAATTAAAATAAAATGAATATTTAATTTCAATTTTAGAATATTTAGGAGTATTTTGCAATTCCCCTGGAGAACTCCTTGGACTGTTGCAAAGCCAGGGCTAGCAATCCCTTGCCAGACCAGGCAACCGGCGTCAACCACTTCTGAGAAGTCAGGAATGGTATGAAATGGCACCAGGATGTGTCACTGTCACTTGTTTGATTTGACTTCCTTAAAGAGGTACCCGAACAGTGTTATTGTGCCAAGATTTCTGGAAACTCTGCATCACCGGTTAAGTGAAAGCAAGGCCCAGGTCCTTCCCTCACCATCCCTTACCAATTCCAGCAGTGGAAAGCCATCTGCTCCCTGGCTAAGCCCAGGACAGCTGAATGCTCTGTGCGACAAGTCACCACTCCTCCTTACCATTCCTGAGTCCCATCCAAATACTGATGTCCCTCTTCGGTCTGCAAGTGACTGAGCGCAGGGGCAGTTTCTGCAGCAGTTGTGGGAAAGCAAAACTAACATCTGCAACCCACTTCAGAGTTTTCAAAGCATTTTTCCCTCATCTCTCCTGTGCTCTTTCTCCTACACAACCGCAAGGAAGAGGGCAACTCAAATATGGTTTTTGTTATGTACTCAACCTGCGTCCCTGCTCAGCCTGTCAAATCAGCCTGAAATGTCATTGGTGAATATTTATTTGAGAATTGCCAGAACAATTTTTTTGCTTCACAATAATTAATTAAAATGGAAAACCATTTTCCAGCCTTCCCAAATGAGAGTGTGGCTTCAGATGTTTCAAAATTTGCCCAAACTAGTGCTGACATCGTACACTATTCAATTCAACGAAGCGATTATTTATTAAGCATTCTCTGTGTGCAGGGGGTGTCCCAGGCACCCTCAAGCAAGACTAGCAGGAGGGGTCCATGGAGCACACAGTCAGGAGATGGGATATGAGAGACCCTTTAAAATATGGGAGCACCAGAAGGGGTGCTAACCCCATCTTGGGAGAAGAACATGTCTCGTGCGGCTTGATAATAGCCATCACATCTTCACAGTATGTTAAGGAGAAACATACTGTTTGAATTATGGAGAGTGGTGTGAAAGCATCCTGTCTGGGGAAGGCAGATGAAAGCATGAATATTTACCCCTTGGCTTTGTCTGCGTTCATCATAAGCCCCTCCCTTATCTCATCATGCCCTTGCCTCCTCTGAGCTGCACAGGATATTGGCTCTAAATAGATTCCTGGGAAAGGTCTGAAAATGCTGTGTCATGCCAGGGCGTGGGACACAGTGAGTGAAGGGACCAAGGGCGGACACCAGGACTGGGGGAAAGGGCATCCCCAGAACAGCTGGCTCTGGTTAGCAAAATAGCCATGGCCAGGGACAAACAAGGCCACAGGGCCCAAAACTTGGTAACGATCAGACCACTCGACTGAGATGTTAGTTTTGGGATTCTCTACTCACCGTCCCCCACTTACCCCCCCCCCCCACTGATGCTGTCCTCCAGACAGGGTTAGATGCCCCCTCTGGGCCGCCATCAAAGTCCTGGCTCCCTGGTGGCACTCCCTTTCCGTGAGGCAGTCCTCTGTTCACTTGTCACCCCTATTGATCTCTAAGTGTGTGTAGTTCAGGAATTTTCTTTTATGTCCAGTGTCTGCCATTAATGCCTGGTTCAGAGTAACTCTCAGAAAATATTTGTTTCTATTTTTAAAATTAAAAAACACTGGAAATCCTCAAATTAAAGTAAAACATATGCACACACTTAGTCCCACTGCTTTTTAAAAAAATTACATGAAGATGTAAATGTTCCCCTTTCAGATCCTTCCTTTTTCCTTTGCTAAAAGGGATATATCAATATATACAGTAAATGCTGGTCAAGTGAATTAATAAATCAGTAAACAAATAACTCTAATCAAGTTGAAGAAGCCAAGGGAAGGGATGTCAGAAGTTAAGTCAACAGTCAGAAGGATCATTTTCCCCATCTCAAGATCCTTAAATTCATCACATTTTCACAGTGCCTTCTGCCATGGTTCTGGGCAGTGGGACGTAGGCATCTCTGGAGCCCATCATTTCGTCTAGCACGGAGCTCACAGAGCAGAAAAATAGAAGATATAAGTACTTACTAGTTCAGACTCTCCTTCTAAGGAGCAGTTTGACCTCAGTCACTTTCCTTCTTTGGATCTTAACTCCCTTATCTGTAAACTGGGGAAACTCATTCCACAAATATTACTAACCATCCACATTCTAAGATTTAGAGATACAGAATAAAACAGACAAAATTCTCTGCTCTCGTGACGCTTACATTCTAGAGGAGGAACAAATAAATTAAGTAGAATATGTTAGATGGTGATAAGGGTTGAGGGCTGGTGAGGAGACCAGTATGCCCCAGGCATAGCAAGGTAAGGGGGAGGCAGTGGGGGAAGAGGCCAGAAGGGGAGGCTGGGTTGGAGAATGCAGATCATTTGGGCCTTATAGGTCTTGGTAAGGACTTGGGATTTTTTCCAAAGGACATGTAAAGTCACTGGACGGCTTTGAGCAGAGGGGTGACCGTAAGCTGACATACATTTAATGGGTTGCTCTGGCTGCTGATTAAGAATAGGTCGAAAGGTTTAAGGGCAGAAGCAGGCGGAGAGGGGTTCATACCTTATTCTCTTTAACTTCACCTTTCGGGATGCCTTACTCATGCACATAGCCATGCTTCCTTCACGCAGCTATCTCTCCTAAGGACACCTTGGTCCTCTTTCCAATTCAAAATTCCATTCAGTGCCTCCTTCAAGAGCCGCTCAGTCCGTACCTCGGAGCTGGAAGGGCACTCGGGGAATTTGTTTGCCTTTGCCCTCATCTCCAGATGAGGGAACGGGGGGCCCAGACCCTTAGGAAGCCTGTCCAAGGTCATTTAAAGAGCAAGGAGTAGAGCCAGAACTGCCCCTAAAGTCCGATTCAAAGGAAATGAAAAGGTCTTCTGGATACAAAGACGTTTTCCCTGAAATGCTTTTGCTGCTTGCAGTTTTCCTCATTAACTTGTGATCTTGAAGAGTGCAGAGAGCATCTTATTCAGCGTTGTATATACTTGGCACCTGGCGTGGTGCCTGGTACATAACAGACCCCAGTAAGTATTTGCTTAAGTGTAAATAACAGGATGTCAAGCCCTCAAGAGTCTATGTTTATATGTTATTAGCATCATATCTCCCCACCCCACTGCAGCCACTGCCTCACGGTGTTAGATGTCAGACAACTGGAAAGGTCTAAGAATCTATGAGAGCTAAGCCCTGGGTTCTAGGAAATGACGCCTTATTATTTTAACAAAAGGCGTGCCATCAGGATTGAAATGGGATCTTCCTAACACAGTGAAGGTCAGAGCTAGAAACCCCTTCTTTTTCTAGGATAAGGATTCTAGGATAAGAAGCAATTCTAGGATAAGAAGAATAACATAAGCTCGGAAGGGTTGTTATTCTTCAAGGAAAAAGCAGTCCTGTTCCGTGTGAACTTCGGGGCCCTTGGCATGGAGGTCTTGCGCTTACTGAGGTGGTAACTGACAGTGACCAGGTAATTGCTAAGTGTCGCCAGGGCTGGTGTAGGAGCTGTGCGTGTTGACTGGGAGACAGACCCTAAGAAGTGCATCCTTGTGCTGTCAGTGACCCCATGGACTCACATTGAGTTATCTAGTTGCTAATATTTTTTTTAAATGGGGCACTTGAGTTCACACTACCACGTGCATGCTCTCGAACAGCACCTACCCTGTTGTGTTTTAACAAGTTGACGAGAAATCTTCCCTGCAGTACTCAGCTTCCCCAAGGTGTGATGCACGTCTTTGTCCTCCATGGATCCCAGTACTTTAGACAGTCCCAGGTTATTAGGAGGTGGTCAAGAAGTATGGGAAAGAAGAAGGAAGGAAGGGTGGGAGGTGGGGGGCAGGGAGTAAGGAAAGAATGCCAGCTTTCCAGGTTCTTCTGTCTCTAAGTTTTCAGGATGGGAACTAGGAAACTATAGCCAAGAAAAGAGGGTGATACATGTGGTAACTGTAAGTAGTATCATATGTGGTGCCTATGGTGACACAAGATTGCCTTTTTAGTCCTTTAGTTTTATGGGCATGCAGTAAGCATGCAGTAAAGTTTTCTTGAATGAGTAAATCGTGTGAACAGAGTAATGGCACCTTTGACCAGCAAACTTCATAGTAACGGGTTCCCCCTCTCCCCCAGTTCTTGCTCTACCTCCAGGCTCTCTTCCTGAGCACTACCAAACTGCGCCCCACCCCAGAGACGCATGCGATATTAGAAGACTCGTTATTCCACCTTTCCTTTGAATTTACTATCTAATGATTTCCTCACTAACAATCTGCTCTTCAAGTCAGTCACACTTCAGTTCAATTCCTCCAACACCAGATTATCCAAGACAGTCTCTGGGTCTTCCACACATGAACAGTGTGGAATAATAGTTAATAGTTATAATAATTACTATTAGCACAGTGATTATTAATTATTAATAACATAATAATTAATAGCTATGGAATCATTGAGGTCCCAGCTGGATCATCTATCAAAATGGGAGCATATTTCATCCTATCAGCCAAAGTACCAGGAGATCCTTGGTTAAAAATGAGACCCCTGCACGAGCATAAGCTTGTTGACTTAAGGGCTGGAAGGAACCTTGAGAATCAACCACTCCCATTTTTTTTCAGGGGAAAAGCAGGCTGAGAGGTTAAGGACGTTCCAGCGTCCTTTGCTAGTTATAGCAGAGTCAGAACCGGGTATAAATGCAGTGTTCTTTTCAGTACACCCATTCATTGCCTACTGGAACACAATTTCTTCTCTCGTTTGCCAGTGCTTTAAACCTCCTGATGGAAGTTCATCTTCTTAGATGTAAAACCGATATGGACAGATCCTTGAGATGCTGGCAAACAGAGAGCTTGATGATAAATAGGGAGATGATGCAAGCATGGGGGCTGAATCCAGAAATAAATCATATCTTCACATAGTGTTTACAGAAATTGCGTTTTGAATAATTTCCATAGAAATTATTTTACCCACCACAGGAATGTTTCTCCCTCCCACAGGGATTTGACCGAACAGAAAGAGAAGCAGAGTGGAGGAAAAGCAGTAATTTAGATTTATATATAAAACATTAGTTGGAACCTAAGTAATAACCCTCAACTAATCAGAATATTTTATGCATTCTGCTTTTTAGTGGAAAGAGCAAACCACAAGAAAGCCGGCATATATCAGAGATTTTTAAAAATGCTTCCAGGGCTTATTTTAGGCTTTAAAAATTTTTCCCCCAATTCCCTGCACTATCTTTAAAATATCCCACTGCACACCTCCCTCTTCCTCCTCACATGTGTTCATTTGTCCATTTAATCAATCTGCCATATTTATTGAGGTCTCCTCTGATGTCCCAAGTAGTCTGCTAGGTCAGAGATGAAAATGCAGTCTTGCCTTCAAATGCAATGCCTGGTTAGAAAGTTATCCTAATAAGATTTAGATTTTTATCATTATTTCTAGTTCTGTAGATGGATAGGACCTCTGTACTGAATATTTCCATTTGGCCTTCCAGATCCACTGTTACCATTTTGCAGCCCGTTCTGGGCTTCTGTGAGATGGGGGGTGGGGGAGAAGGACTGATGTTTATGGACCAGATAAATCATGTTCCTTTGTCCTGAGGGTCAGTGAATGGGAGGAACCAAAAGATCAGATCAGAGGATGGGAGGAGAGGGAGACATGGCTATTGCCCCTATGCCATTACCCTCCTCACCTCATTCCCCACACCTGCCAGGCTGTGGGTGGCTATTGGCTACCTTCCTCTCCCAAGATCACAGCACCTGCTGGATAACCCTCTCCTAGAACTCTTGGGTTAGCAGCTGTTATATAAAGCATTGTGATTGCCAATTGCAAAATAATGTGTATATTTTTGAGAAATAACAAAAGCAATACGATTGGGACCTAAAGCAGCTAGAAAGAATGAAAATGGGTCAGGATACTCTTCTTGCTTACCCTTTGAAAAGCTAGGTGGAGGGGCACGTGGGTGGCTCAGTCCATTAAATATCCAACTCTCGATTCTGGCTCAGGTCATGATCTCAGAGTTGTGAAATTGAGCCCCATGTCAGGCTCCACACTGAGCGTGGAGCCTGCTTATGACTCTTTCTCTTCCTCGCCCTCTGTCCCTCCCCACACTTGTACATGTGCGCTCGCTCTCTCTCTCAAAAAAAAAAAAAGTATGTAGAAAGCCATTTCATGGTCACAGTTGGGTGAGAAAAGTTTCAGATTCCCTGTTTTTCATAAACATGTTTTCATAAACTGTTTTCATAAACTTAACCTGTTTTCATAAACTTAACCCTGCTGTGACAGGATGACAAGTAGGGCCCATTTTATTTGGTGGAGAGCAGCTGCCCGGAGCAGTCTTGGGAAAATTTTGAGGCCCATTCTCAATATTTGCATGTCAGTATCTGCCATGGACATGGGGTCAGGGCCTGTGCTCTGAAATGTGGATCCTGACTTTAGTACCTATGTCTGCATCTCTAAATGAATCTAATTTGAGAGAAAACAGAAACTAGTTCCTAGAACCACAAGAGTTACAATGTATGTCGTCTGGCCCTATTTTAATTTTTTTGAGTGTAGCTGACACACAATGTGGGTTTCAGGTGTACAACAGAGTGATTGAACTTCTCTATACCATGTTATGCTCACCACAAGTGTAGCTACCATCTGTAACCACACATTATTACGATATCATTGATTATTTGCCCTATGCTCTGCTTTTATTTCCTTGACTCATTCATGCTGTAACTGGAAGCCTAGATTTCCCACTCCCATTTACCCATTTTGCCCATCCCCCACCCTTTCCCCCTCTGGTAACCATCAGTTTGTTATCTGTATTTATAGGTCTGATTCTGCTTTTTGTTTATTCATTTACTTTGTTAGATTCTACGTGAGTGAAATCATGTGGTATTTGTCTCAGTCTGACTTATTTCACTTAGCATAATACCTTCTCAGGTCCATCCATGCTGTCTCAAATGGCATGATCTCCTTTTTATGGTTGCATAATATTCCTCTGTGTGTGTGTGTGTGTGTGTGTGTGTGTGTGCGCACACGTGTGTGTGTGTGACATCTTCCTTATCCACTTGTCTATCAGGTGACACTTAGGTTGCTTGCCTATCTTGGCTACTATAAATAATGCTACAATAAACATAGGGGTGCAGATGATCTTTTCAAATTAGTGTTTTCATTTTCTTTGGAGCCCTCCTATTTTTACTCACTTTACAGATACGAAAAAAAGGCACCTGAAGGTTAAATGATTCACTGAGATCAGTAATGGGGCCAGCATACAAATTTTCTCTGAGTTCATGTTCACTTCTACTTATTAAGGACAAAAAGTGAAGAAAATCACAGCTGATGGCAACTGTCAGTGGGTTTTGGGAAGTCCAACAGAATCTAACTGGTTAAGATGGGATTTGACTGAGACAGTGAGGTTAACACTCTCCCTTGTTTCAGAGAGTTCAAGGTATCTTTATGTGTTGTTTTTTTAGAAGGATCAAGATCTAAGCATTGTGTCTCATTTCAGTCATTCCTAGCATCACACCACAGAGATAGAGTGTGGGAAGGGATCAAATGGAGTCTGATTACATAGACGAAATAGAAAGGAGCCTATCTAAAACAACACCAAGAAACTTTGTTGAGACCTAGTTCTTTTTGTAAAACATAAACTCAGAACTGGAAAGCCTGTTCACCCACTATGAAGTAGCTGGGAGCAAAGGGTGATATTTAAAAATAGAATGAGTGTGCACGTAACATACAGATTTTGTCTTCAGGGCCATTACCTTCTGGAACAGATACAGCATGCAAACGGAGACAACAAAGTAAAATGCTCTTCTGAAACTTCAACTTGCTAATCTTTAAGCTCCATTTCTTCATGCAACATGTGTCCTAAGACTGAGGGTGAACAATGGGGATAGAGAATACTGAAAGTAGTCTTCTGCATTTCTAGAAAATTATTTTCCCTATTCTGGATCCATACTTATGGGAGCAATTCTCTATCTTCTTTGAAGACCTGTACTCTGATGTTGAAACAACAGTATGGAAAGAAAGGTATAGAGAGAAAATATTAAGTATGAACAGGAGTTCCAGGGCCTGCACCATCCCCATATAATCAGTCCTCTTCCTGGTACGAATGCTAAGGACTCTACAAGTAATGGAGTCATTTCTCTGAAGATCAACACATGCAAATTATCCACTTATGTCTGCTCTCTCTCTCCCCTCCTCACCTTCTCCCACCCGCAACTGTCAAGTGGGAAAGATAGTCCTTAAGGTTAAAAGTTGAATCTGGAAGAAACTATGGCCTTGGCCCTTAATTCTAAGGAAAGTGTGCTCTGAGAAAAATTCTGTTTTGCTACCCATATCACAGGTATCATCTTCCAGGAAAAAAAGTGATAGTAATGCCTCCCTTAAACACCCTAAGCCCCTCCCCCAAAGACCAGATAGGCCTCCGGTTTATTACCCTCCCACAAAGAATATGGTATAATATGCACTTCCCCCAAAACAGCGAGGGAAAGACGGCATCTTTTAATGTTAGAGGTGGAGAGATGAGTACATCAACGCTTTAAAAATCAGCCATTTAGTTGCCTTGACTTGGAAGCATGACACAAATATATGCCTTTGGGTGAAACCTTCCTCTTGGATCAGCCCTAGCCTTATCTACTTCATTTTATAGTGGTGTCACTTAATGTAGAGCCCTTGTCTGGAGATTATAGTTCTTTCTATCCCACTCTTATTCTTTGTGTGATTTTTGTCAAGGTACTCAGTATCTTTGGATGACTTTCATTGCTCTGAAACAAGGGGCAGAACTAGAATTAAGCCAAAGGAGGGGGGGGGAGAAAGAAACAATCTCCCAGTCATTACTATGGTTTCACACATACTTTAATGACACTTGGAAGTGACCTCACTCAAAGGTAGACTCTGTCTCACTTTGATTTAGGTCCTTAGAATTGAGTCCAGCATAAGATAGTATGGCCCTATCCCAAATTATGAAGAGAAAGGTTTACTTCCAACTATGGAATCTCTTCCTCTATATTTGAAAAACATATTCAATATAAAGGAAAGGTCAGAGGTGAATGGGTTGTGCTTTAAGTAAGTTTTGAACGTAGATGCCATCTAGTCTTTGCAGTCTGCAAAATTCTTCCTTAAGTGAATAAATGTGTAGGGCAACTCTCCATCACCTTGATCAGCATCTAATACCAACCTGACACTTAGAATTAAATTAGAGAAACAAAATTAGATACTTTGAGACTTGAGGGCTGATTATACTACTAGAGCTAAGAGTGGATTTAAACTCTTTCCTTATCCCATTTAAATCTAACTAGATATAAACTCTCCATTACCGAGGAATAAAGGTGTGTCTGCAGAGGTGGAGGTTCCCCTTGATGTTCTTGGACAAGGAAACCTAATCCTTTCTTCTGACACACATGGTTGCAATAGAAAGCGTTCCCCAACTGCCAGTCTGGTTTTAATCTATTGTTTCAAGCAAGATGGGATTTGCAGGGAATGTTAAGAAAAGAGCAAAATTACCAGAACTCACTATAAAATAAAAGTGTTGATGAGAAATCAAATTTTAAACAAGTTTTCAAAATTGTAAGCACTAACATCTGTAGACATACAGTGTATACCATACACACTATATAAGTGTTTAATTGTATCTAAAGCCTGCTTTAAGTAAAACATTTCTATCCCATTTTACTTAAGCTCATTGGCTTATCAAATGATCGCAATGTGAAATACTGCCAATACAGTGATGCTTCACTTAAAAACACTGTTGGACAATGCAATATTCCACAAGTGAACTTCTCATGTAACCAAACTATTCCTGCATTATGCAAACTTCTAAAATGTTAATCACTTTGTATGCAAACATTTCAAAAGTACATTTGACAAGTTTTCATTGAAAGATACCCTGAATGACATATTTTCTCCTGAAGATTCAGGATTAACATTTAAAATGCTTGTTAAATTATGCTCATTGTAGTGTACTTCTTAGAAGCGAAGATGGTGAGCTTACACAACGGTGAGCTTTATCAGGATACTTTCCCAATGGCAAATGGTTTCAGAATGCCATTGTAAAAAAGTACAAAAGCAGATGAAACTAGCTTGCTTTAAGTAAGTCTAGCGTCTTTTCTGCTGTCAGCTTTCCCTCCTGGATGTTAAAAACATACAAATCTCTGACGATTAGTTACATATTTTGTCAAAATAAAATTTAGATTTAAAAGATGTGCCTGCTCTGTGCTAGGTGCTGGGGGAAATATAAGAAATACAAAACACAGTCCTTGTCCAAGGAGCAACCTGGCTGGCTGAGTGACACTCAGGAGTCATCAAGTCACCACTGCGATGGGAAATAATTTCTTACTTCTAAGTTTGAAAATAATGTACTTTAAAAAATACAGACACCGAAGTGGTTCCACTTGTGCTCGGACATACCTTCTTCAATGGGAGTATGCCTTGGAAATATCTCCTATGGAAACATTATCAGTCACGTGAGTCTTTGTAGATAAAAGACTAAAATTACTGCTTGAGGAAATAAAGTGGGCAGGACTTTGACAGCTTTCTGCTGTAAACCTTGTTTTATTGCTAGGTTTTATGTTATAATCCAGATGGCTGAGCATGTCAGAAGTCTAACCTTACTAATTCCTAGGGTCATTTAATCTAATTAATATCTGTAAAAAACTGTATTTTAATGTTTTGCTGTATATATGAGTACAAAATATTTAGGCCATGTGTACAAGGGATACTGTGCATCTTTATAATGATCAATCATCACTTCCACTGGCAAGGCCTCTTAGCTGGGTTTCAGGAAGACCACATTTTTGGGGTTTTAAATATTTTTTTGACTATTTTTAAAAATTTCCATCATCTGCCCATTTCTATTCCACAGACTCTACCTTGTGGTCTCAGAGAGTTCCTTACTTTCAATTACCATCCGTTCTGTAGTTTGGCTCTCTCTCCTGGGTTCCAGACCTACTTAACGGTCATCACATTTGCAACTATTCCACATACCTCAAATTTATGAGACAAAACCAAACTCAACTGATTTGTTTAAGAATAACACTTGATTTTCTTAGGTTTTTGTTTTTGGCTTTCATCCTTCCAATTTCTTCCCTGCTTATTTCTACATTACACCAACTGCGCTTGAATTTCACCAGTACAAAGCACCACTCAAGAGATTTTAATGTATGGTTTTAATTCATAAACTTTGTCTTAACCGGTTAAGATTTCAGTTAGTTTAAGAGTACGGGCATCCTTATTCCATTTATCTCGTACCTCTCCCTGTGGAAATGTGTTAATTTTCAGTATCTGTTCAATAGATAAACACAAGAAAACACATAAAGGAATTCTGACTAATCTTTTCCTGTTATATGTTTACTGATAGGTTCTTTTCTGTCTGGGAGCTTTTTGGGCGCATTAGCAGAAGCAGGAGTACAGTGTTAATTCTTCTCATAATTTAACCCAAAATGCAAACAATTTCTTCTATCAGGTATCTACCTTCTGAAGCCCTCCCTGGACCAGGCTTTAGCGCCACAATTTTAACCACCCTTCTTCCCCTATCTTGGGGTTTGCTTCTTTAACATCTAGAAGAGTGCATCGTTTATCTACCTGCTACGCATTAGGCCGTATAAGATAGGGGTACCTAGCAGACGGTAGGGTTTAACAAAGGTTTGTAGATCGAATGAATTAATGAGGCCACATAAGTCTCAAAGGACCACTTACTGCGCTCTAACAGGATTGGGTAGGCCCCATTCCTAGAGACACTTCTTAAAAGCTGCCTTTGGATGGCCGGAATCCGAAAGGCAATTTACTTCACTTTCTTCCAGTCTACAACGCTGCTACTAATACCCCGGAAAGGGAATCTCCCACCAGGAGGCCCGCACAAAGAGTTGGTCTCCAGGGGAAACACTAGCGCCTAGCCCCACCCCGTTCCTGTCCCCACCTGCTCTGCAAAGACCGGACTCCCGCACGCAGCCGCACAGAGAAACGCCCGGAAGACCAGAGCGCTTACGCAGCAAGCAAAACAGCTGAGACTCAGGGACTGGCTCTCCGGGCAGACGTCACTCAAGTCAATACGGCTCCGCCCCTCTCAAAATGGCGATGCGCTCAATGCTGAAGGCGCGTGGGTGCTGGAGCTTCATCCGGGCACTTCATAAAGGACCCGAAGCTGCTCAGACTCCTCAGGTAACCATAGCTGGCCTTTCTCCCGCCAGCTTGCCATCCCGCTAGGTCCTTCTCGTCTCCTCTCCCTCCACTGGTTTCTTTCCTCCCGTTTCCTCTGGAGAATACCGAGCGGTTTCTCTCTTAAGGTCCACTCTCCTAAGATTCCCTTCCTACTTGGAGCGTGGCGACGTTGCAAGGATGCGCGATGATGTCACGCGCCGGGGTGGGAGGAGCGCCCCTCCGCTTGCCCCCTTGGCCTCCGTCTCTTTCCCTGAGAGCTTGGCACCGCGGCTGTTGCCGGGCAACGCGGGAAGCCAAGTCCTGTGTGAAGTAACCCGGCTAGAGCGCCGATCTTTCCTGAGCTGCCCGCCTTCTCGTGGTCCTATTACTATTTCACCCTCCTTTCTGAGGGGCCAGCGGAGAAATTAGGAGTCTTGTGAGGAATCGGACGATTTAAGTCGGAGCAGCCCCTTGACATCCTCCTCCTGGCAGGGCGGCATTTCAGTGTCAAGTGTCAGTGCGTCTTCCACTCCGGCTCCTCATTCCCCAAGGTAGACCTGCATGGAGCAGGCTCTGTGAGGGAGTTACAGCAAGTTGCCAAAGTGCATCGTTCTGTCCTGCACCTGGCAGCACTGCTGTCACCTTTACCGTGTCGTGCTGGGAGCGTGGACACTGGCTTCCATATTTATAATTTTTATATATGTGTGTGTATGTGTGTGTGTATGTATGTATATATATATATATATCCCCTTTCACTCAGATATTTACTTCACTCATTCAGACATTTACTAAATGTCTTCTAAGTGCGATCTTGGTGGTAGGCACATTGCTGTACATCTCTTGGGACGTATCTTCAGGGAACTAGGAAGAAACTTGGGATTCTGTGATTATTAGGTGATTTATTGGCATCCTTGCTTATTCGTGGTCAAAATGCATAGGTGTGAGGATTTTGTGTGGTAACTGGTATATTGGAAAGAGCACTAGACTTGAAATTAGGAAATCGAAGATCAAGAGATTTGTTTGCCACTTGCTAGCTTGTGGGACATGGCAAGTCAATCTCACAGGATTTGTTTTCTTTAGTAAAATGAGTGGAGGAAGGGTGGGACTGATTAACCCATTAATGTTCCTTCAAGCTTTGGAAAATCTGTGGCTCCATGATTATGAAGCCAAAGTAAAGCAATGAGATTAATTATGAAAACCAAGATTTGAGTTTAACCTGTTTTTCCCCATCATCTCATAAATTAATGTTCTGTTCTTAAGTTTTCCTCATTGATGTGGACCTCCCAAGATTGATTTAAAGATAAAGGAAATACTAGAGAGCTCTTTTTCAACAAAACAGCTACTTAAGCGTTATTTTAAATTTCAGGCAGCAATGTTAGGTAAGAATTGATTTAAAATTAGATAAATCCATTCAATGAAGTTTGAGGGTTTGATTCTGCAGAATCAGAAATGTTTGTTTACTATTTTATAGCTAGCTAATAGCATATTAAAACCTGTGGTACCAAAGTAACTAAACCTTAGATCCAAACTTCCTCTCTTTCCAAACCCAACAGGGGAGGATGTCATGAGAAATAGAAAATCAAAAAGAAAAGGAAAATAAGCTAGAACTCACTAATGACTGCTCAGGGAATTTTAGGGCACTAAATTATTATAAATGCTAAGAAAAATTTCTTAAACCTCTGTTATTGTTTCAGTGGAATTAATGAATATGGTTATCTTAAAATTAATCAACTGCTAATCTAGATAGTTTCAAAATGTAGACCTTCCAGAACAGATTAATGTTTACAAACCCTTAATTTATCATTGAGTATGATAAGAATTAAATGTAAGCTAGAGCATTTCTATTAAAGTATAAATCTACATGTAATTTCCAGTCATTAAATATGATGGTTTGAAAGACTAATGTAGTCTTTTGAAAGACCAACTGAGAAAAGATACAAAATTGTTTTCATAGAGTAATTATAATATTGTTTGTAAATATAAATTTATATAAATATATACACACGAAAAAAAAGACTGGAAGGAAACAACCAGTTTTAACTTTTTTTTGTTTTGCTTTGGTCTTCCTAAATAGTGGATTAAAAGTCACTTAAGTTTTCTTCTTTAAGCTTTCTGTATTTTCCACATGTTCAAAATTGAAGATATATCACTTTTAGACCCAGAATAAAGTGTTAAAGCATAAATCTCCTTATAAATGCTTAGTCAGTAATATCATCTGTGATACTTTAGATCTCTAAAGACCTAAAAAGATACTTGTCCCACAGTGCTGTTATTAAAATGGCCTTAGAAAAGGACTAGAAATTTATGGGTACTTTTCCTGTATGTATCTTCTTTTTCTCTTGAAAAGCTTCCTTTGAAGTCAAAGCGATTTTTGTGAACAGATGCAGAAATATGTGAAGGAAGAATTGGATTCTTAAACCAGATGCATTCGACATTTTTATGATATCTCATAACCTTTGTAGAAAACAAAAATTATTTTGCAAGAGTATAGTCTAATAGAAAATATATTTTTATCCTATGGATGATTCTATCAAAAACTAAGAAATAACCAAGTTGCTTGTTACTAGTTTGGTTACTCAGTTACTCCCTGAGGTGAGAGGCAAAAGTGGGTGAGCCAAAGCAGTGCTGTGTTGGAAACTATGACTGATAAAGTATTATGATTCCTAGGTTGTTTTAATGTTTTCTTTAAAAAACAAAATCTTGAGTAATAAGGTTGGCATTGAGGACCTTGAGTTATCTCAAAGGTAGGCTTTTGCCCCTCGAGGCTAGAGATAGATTCAAGTTTAAAATAAAAATTAGAGAGAAACCAGGAATAACAGTGTTTCTAAGCCATACTCATTGTGAGCTGTCTCCAATTTATGTGAAAGCGGTTTATTTTGCCAGGTGTTACCTCACAAAAAACTGTTGACGTTTGACAAGATGAGAGTAGTCACAGAGTCAGAGGAATGAAGATTTGACATGCTACGTTTAAATATTGATGGCATTAGGTAAATTTAAGTCTGTCATCGTTGGCCAAACACAGAATCCACACTTCTTGAAGCCCTAACTTATGGTGTTGTACCAAGAGTGAAATATTGATGGTTAGTAGACTTTTGCAAGAATTATTTGTAATCATTCAGTGTAAAATGTCCACATTTTGTTGCAGTTGAACAGCACACTTTGCTGTTAGCTGTCCCAAGCTGGGTGTGGCCAGTATTAACGGACTGTTCCCAATGTTAATGGCTACCAAGTTTAGCCATTAGATGAAGGACTCAAGCCTGCAAAAAAAAAAAAAAAAAAAAAGGCAATGTGTTAAATTATTGTTCTTGTATTCGGTTCTCATGACTAGGCTTTTCAAACAATTGCTTTTTTTTTTTAACTTTTTTTCTTTTAAAATAATTTCAGATTTACCAAGTTGCAAAATTAGTACATAGTCTTCCTGTACATCCTTCACCACGCTTCCTTTTACATAATCATAATACAATGATCAAAGCCAAGAAATAAATTTGGTACAATACTAGCTAAAAACCCATTCAAATTTCACCAGTTTTTCCACTAGTCTCTTACTGGTCCGGGGTCAAATCCAGGATCCCCTGTTGCATTTAGCTGTCATGTCTCCTCCAATTTATGGCACTTCCTCAGTCTTTCATGACCTTGGCACTTTTGAAGAGGATTGGTTAATTATTTACTAGAATGTCTCTCAATTTGGGTTTGTCTGGTGTTTTCTCACGATTACGTTATGGATTTTGGCAAGAATACCATCAAAGAGAGACTATTCATAACAAGGCTTTAAGGCAGGTATTAGCACCTTATTTTAAATCATGAGGAAACTGACTTTAGTTAAGTAACTTGCCTAAAATCACAGCGCTAATTAATTGTGGAATTAGGATGGTAAAATTTACTATTGGGATTTCATTCCCTATTTTGCAATAAGTATTTGTTGTTGTAGGTTTCTGTGATCTTAATGACATTAAAGTGGGGTAGTGTTCCCAGTGACTTTTCCCTTAGCTTGTCTCTCTCTGCTCTGTATTGTGCCTCCAACTCGCAACAAGAGCTAATCAGCATGGAGGGCTATCAGGAGCATCTGTAGCCATCATTTTGCAAGATAATAACTGGGCTGGTTTGATGGGACTACTTCATCTCTGTGCTTTTCTTAGAGGGTGTTGCATGGACCCACTTGAACACCCCTTTTAAGTTCAATCAGCCTAGGAGTCCATTCACTTAAAATCTTCTTTAGATTGGTTTTCCTTGCAAACTGACTTAGCTTATTAGAAATAATAATTTTTAAAACTTTATTTGAATAGATAATGGAAATTACTGATGGTAACTGATGAAAATATAGAGGAGGAACAGTAAGTGGATGCTGAGGATTTTTGCTAGTAACTGTTCTGGCATCCACGGCCAGGAAATGCTAGCAGCAGTAAGGCTGCTCCCTGAGATCCTTTCTCAGTCTGTCTGTTGCATGGCTGCAGGTTACAGAAGTGTCTGCAGAGGCTTACACAAATATATATATTTAAGCCTATATCCGTACATAATCCTGTCTTTCAGAAAAGGAATGCACATTTAGCTAGCATCTTCTATATGCTAAGGCCCTGTGCAATGTGCTATACACACTTTTATCTTATTTTCTTCTCACAACAATCCTGTAAATATTATTCTACCCATTTTATAAAAGAGGAAGCTAAGGCTCTGAAGGATTAGGTAACTTTCCCGAGTCAGAGCTAGTAAATGGCAGTACCAAGATTCAAATTCAGCCTCGTCTGTGCTTTTTCCACGTGACCAGTAGTATTCTCTTACCAAATAAAATCTTGTATCAGTCCCTGTTAGATAAAACATAAAAGCAGAACTTTTCTGATTTCAGGAGTAGAGGGGTAGCTAGAGCCCTGTTGCTTGACCTCATCGCCCCCACCGCCCTACCACCCTCCCTCCACACACGAAACAGCGGCCCCAGAGATGGTGCCACACAATCTTAAATTTCTTATGATGACATTTGAAAAATACTTCAGCTCCCAAACATATCCAAGTACGTTTGTTGGCTGAGGGCCACATGTGATGGATGAATTATGTTCTAGGAACTGCCCCGAAAATAAGTAGTTTGAGAGTATTCACTTCGACAGTGTGTGTATTTTATCAATAAAATGCAACGTATGTTCTATTTATATAAGCTGCACAAGCACTGAAGATATTGGTAGTCAGTTTTCCTTCTTTCCTTCTTTCTTTCTAAACACAGCTTACTTCTGCATAATATGCTGATCTTTGTGCGCAAAGAAGTTTCTCTGGATTCCCTTAGTCATTATTATAACTAACCCAGCCTCTAGCCTCCTCATAAAGCACACTTATCCAGTTCTGCTCTTGATTCCATTCTACCACTACCTCTCAGGGTTCAGGAATTTCTCTTTTAGAGACTGCAACATGAGGCCTGGGGCTTCTTCTTGAATTTCCACAGGAGCAGTTTACTCATAGAGGGTGGAAGCTGTTCTGCCCGTGCGAGACGCTAGATGCGGAGAGAGAATTTATAGGCACAGAGGTGCAACATTGACTCCAGCTTGACTTAATTTAACTCTGCTCGAGCATTTACAGTTTTCTCTATATATCATCTCTTAGCAATACCATATCTTTTATTCCCAGGAGGAGGCATAACACTTTTTCTTAACTTCCCAGCTTACTGAATGAGTCAAGGTCATATCAAGGTCTTCACAGCACCCTGACATCTAAGTTCTATTGGGCCTCTAGCCATTTATCAAAAATCATCTACAGCTTTCTTTTTCCATGGCACGCAGTCATCCTGGCATCTATTGAACCTACTTCTGGTTGGCTAAGGAACTGCCTTTTGACTGCCCCCTTTGTCTCCTAAAAGGCAAAGTTAAGTCACCCTGATTTCTAACCATTGGAGATTCTCACAATTTCTGCTTCTCAATCCCTTGCCCTCTAGGCCAGGACACCAGCCAGCATGCAGGGCTGTCAGTTTCTCCTTTTCATTCCTGGTCTGCTGATCTGGCTGTGACTCACTATAGGGCGGGGCAAGTCCACTGTGGGTAGAGCCCTGAATGAATGACCTTGGTTCCATTGCTTCTTATCCCAGGTTTTTAGGGTGATAGTTGTAGATTTTTCATTAAGGTATTTGACAGCATAAAATAAAATGATAAATCTCACCTTGCAAAACATTTTCAAGTGGAATCTATTATTTCCTATAATATCCTGTTCTAATACACCACTTTTTAGTCTGCAAAATGCTTCACATATTCTTTTAATCTTGATTGCAGCATACCAAGTTTCACTATTTAGTCATCTAAAATTTTGACTCACTGATTAAATTCTCATTGTGTCTTCCAATTTTTTTAACCAGTTGTAATGATGATGAATCTAAGTAAATATCGGTATTCCTTAAAGTTTTAGTTCAGTGGATGTTATTTTCATATTTGTATTGAAATCATTTAGTGTTATTATAGACACAATAGTTATTATAAGCACAATTATGATGGAGGAGGTGATACTAGCACATATTTATGCTTACCATGTACCAAGCAAGGTTTTAAGCACTTGACATGCATTAGCTTATTTAATCCTCACAACCCAATGAGGTTTGTGCTAATATGAACCCCATTTTGTCGATGAGAATAGTAAGAGGTTAAATGACTCACCCAAGATCACATAGCTAGCAAATGTTAGAGCCCAGATATAAACCCTGGTAGCTTAATTCCAAAGTCTGTACCCTAACTGTAATAAAATGCCATTAAACAACTCAACCCATGATAATATGCAGATAACTGCCTTGTAACTTTTAAATTCGTTCTATGAAAGCCACTTATATATCTTGCCATGGTGACACGCAGAGTAGAAATTATAAATCATCCTTTGTTGTCACTGTTCCTATACTCTTGTTTGGCTCGATGAATTATGAAGAAGGAGCAAAGCTGTCTTGTAAATTTATCTCCATGTCTCTATTTGGCTACTGCCACTAGGATTACCATGTGTAAAATAAGGGCTTTAAACACATGAGTCCCAAGGTACATGTAGGAAGTTCTGTTTACACACAGTCGATAGCTAAAAGGTCAACCTGTGCACAGCCCTGCAGGCAGAGGGGAGGTGGTGAGTGCTGGAGCTGATGGATGACCAAGGGACCACTATCTAGGGTCTAGTTGGGATTTATGTCAAGAGTACTTTCTTCAAAAGTAGCAGAGGTGCAAAGTGGGGAAATGGGAGAGATGAAAGTAATTAGTGTTGTGGGCCATTTCTGCAAGTGATAAGTGAGAATTTTATGCTAAAGGATCCTCATTCCAAGGAGCTTTTAAAGGGGTCTCTAATTCAGTAATTGAATTAAAGTGAATTGTTTCCTGTTAGTACATCAATTAGGATGCTGTTGAGGTTTTAAAATGAGCAACGTTGAACAGAATTTGTTTTATACACCCAAGGGCTCCTCATGACCTTTTCCTAATATTCCCCATGAACAAAGACTGCATGGTCCATTCTATTTTATAGTTATTCAGGCCCAAACTTTACTCACTATGTTACCTTGGGCCCCTTTTGGGAAGTGGGAGAATGGAGAAGGGATATGGAGCTGTTTACTCAAATCCCTGATTTGGATTCCTGCCCTCCCATGGGGAGAATGGGCTAAGCAGCCAGTTCATAAATTTGCTGGAAGACAGAAGAGGTCTCTTGAGCAGGGGCTAAGTGTGCAGGATGAGGGTGGAGTCCCAAGGGAGATGTTAAGGACCAGACTATGTGGAGCCCTTGCCAGTTCTGGGGAGAGAGCCAGGTTGGCCCTCCGTGGATACTAGTTACCTGGCTGTCTTGGTTGTGAAGGAAGATCCTTCTCTGCAGGCAGGCAACTTTGGCTTTCCCAATGGCTGGCAACTTTCCAGCCACCCCCATGCCACCAAGCTGTGAAACTCAGTAACCTAGAGAAGCAAGTGTCTAGAGAATAAGCAGTCACAGGAACATTATACTTGTCATTTTAAAGTTTACTGGTCCCTTCCTAAGAGGAAGTGTGATAAAGCAGAAGGTACGTGACTCTTGGGATCAGTTAGGCCTGGTTGTACCAGCTGTGTGATGCCAGGCAGGTTATCTGACCTCCCTAACTTTAGTTTTCTCATCTGTCAGGTATTCATAATAATGCCTTGTAGAAATATGTGGATTCGAGATCCTGCCACACACACACACACACACACACACACACATATATATATACATATATATATAGCACTTCCCAAAAGTCCTTTTGCCAGTGCATAAAACCTAGTGGGTCCTTCATGCTGGATGATGATTATTTCTTAAATTACATATAATTCTACTCAGTGAACTTTCTCTCCTCTACCCTTATCTGTCTTAATAATTCTTTGATTCCCCCATCACCACACTTTTCTACCCTTCCATCTCCTCCTCCCCAAAATCAGTCTTATCAGAATAATCCTCTTAAAGCAGCAGTCTAATTATGGTTTTCCCCTTGATCAGCAACCTTTGGGGGCCTCTAATGAAATTTAGTCCCCTTAGAGCTTCACATCAAGACTTTCCACAGTCTAGATCCAAAACACTTTTCTAGGCCATTGCTGTCTTACATGGATCTTTTGCCTTGGCGTTCATAGAATTTCCAAGTTCGCTCAGAGCTCTTCCCTTTTACTTCTTTGTTAATGCCACTGTCTCTTCTTGGAAAGGCATTTCTTCCCATTCTTATTTGTCTGTATTCCACCATTTTAAAAAAATGAAACAAAAACACACAATTCCGGACTTCAAGTTCTATTACAAAGCTATAGTGATCAAAATAGTATGGTACTGGCACAAAAATGGACATGTAGATCAACGGAACAGAATAGAAATGAATCCACAAAGTATAGTCACTTAATCTTTGACAAAGCAGGAAAGAATATCCAATGGAAAAAAGACCATCTCTTCAACAAATGGTGCTCAGAGAACTGGACAGCAACATGTTTTAAGAAAGAAAGAAAGAAAGAAACTGGACCACTTTCTTACACCATACACAAAAATAAATTAAAAATGGATTAAAGAGCTAAATGTGAGACCTGAAACCATAAAAATCCTAGAGGAGGACACAGGCTGTAACCTCTTTGAGACTGGATGTAGCAACTTTTTTCTAGATATGTCTCCTGAGGCAAGGGAAACAAAAGCAAAAATAAACTATTGGGACTTCATCAAAATAAAAAGGTTCTGCGCAGCAAAGGCAACAATCAACAAAACTGAAAGGCAGCCTATGGAATGGGAGAAGATATTTCCAAATGGCATTTCTGATAAAGAGTTAGTATCCAAAATATATAAAGAATTTATCAAATTCAATACCCAAAAAATAATCCAATTAAAAAATGGGCAGAAGACATGAATAGACGTTTTTCCAAAGAATGCATACAGATGGCCAACAAACACATGAAAAGATATTCAACATCATTGATCATCAGGGAAATACAAATCAAAACTACGATGAGATATCACTTCATACCTGTCAGAATGGCTGAAATCAGCAACACAAAAAACAGGTTTTGGTAAGGATATAGAGAAAGGAGAACCCTATTGACTGTTGGTGGGAATCCAAACTGGTGCAGCCACTGTGGAAACCAGTATGGAGGTGCCTCAAAAAGTTAAAAATAAAACTATACTATGACCAGCAATTGCACTACTAGGTATTTACCCAAAGAATACAAAAACATTAATTCAAAGGGATTCATGCACCCCGATGTTTATAGCAGCATTATCTACAATAGCCAAATTATGGAAACAGCCCAAGTGTCCATCAACTGATGAATGGATAAAGAAGAAGTGATATATATGGAATATATATATATATATATAATATATATATATATATATATAAGGGGGGAAAAGAGAGAGAGAAAGGCAAACCAAGAAACAGACTCTTAACTATAGAGAAAACTGATGTTTACTGGCAGGGGGTGGCGAGTTAGGGGGGTTGGTGGGGGAGATGGGTGAAATAGACGATGGGGATTAAGGAATGCACTTGTCATGATGAGCACCAGGTGATGTATGGAAGTGTTGAATCACTATATTTTACATCTGAAACTAATATTACCCTGTATGTTAGCTAACTGGAATTTGCAACAACAACAACAACAACAGAACTTCTCTATTGGTTCCAGAAAACTTTGTTCTGAAGTTGGCAATGATTGTTCCCATTTTGAAGTTTTATAGGATTTTGTACCTTCCCTACAGAAATTAACACATCCTTATATTCGGTCTCTGTTTATAGGTACTTGCTTTAGGACAGATGGAGAGTGTGCTTTTTTTTTTTTTTTTTTTAGACCTTTTATGAACACTCCAGCAGGAAATGGCTTATAATTAATACCAGGGTTCCACAGGTGCAGCCTTAGGCGGCCACTCAGCAGGCAGATCTTACCAGAAGTATGTTCATGGAGACCTCCAGCAGTCATAAATGCTGGGGAGGGAAGGATTCTTCCTGTTGTGCCTCGGCTATGATAACTATATGTGTGAGAAAATGAGTTATTACTTAAATTTTTGGCATAATAATTCCTGTAACAGAAAGAGCTCAATAAGTATTTGAGTGAATGAATTCAGTGAAAAGTAAAGCCAAGGAGGTAAGACAAGAGAAAATGCGTACCATTGGCATTTAGCATATTGTTGAATTTAAACTGTACGTTTTTATGTATCTAATTTTAGAAGATGTTCAGTGTTTGCTGCAGTTCATAAATGACCTGGTAATTGTCCTAAGTATCCAGATATTTATAAGTGCTTGGAAGATAATGCCAATTTTATTTCAGTGATTTTCCAAGAAGGCTGTAATTTCCAAGTTGTTGCTATAATGGACTTTTATTGCTACTCTAGCTCTAACTTTATTTTTCAAAGGCATAACCTCTTATACTTCAGTTTGCTACTTCTACATATCATTAAAGTTTGTTACCTCTGTGTATAGGAAAGTATAGACATACTCAGGATTAAGATGAGAAGATTTTATTTTGAGCATAGTTTTGCCTCAGAATACTGTCTGGTTCAGTAAATGTGCTATATTATCTATACAACAACTGATGTTGTGTTTTCTAATATTATAAATCAAGGATTCATGCAGCTCGTGAAGGAAATAAAAAGCTCTTTTATTGTATTAACATTGCCTTTTCTCTTAATTGTCCATCTTAAGTCCCTTGAAAACAACCTGTCAGACTGTGCCTAGTACCTTTGCTCTATTGATCTTGGTATGCCCTACATAGATTAATAGCCTTAGGTCCCACTGCACTGTTACAGTGTGTAGACAGTGAGGCCATTTGTAAGCATACAATTTAATGCTGTTCCATTTTTCTGTGCACTGTGGTAAGAGGAGAGCAGTGTGATTCAAGCAGATTTTAATCTCTATTACAAAGAGCTAATATTTTCTTCTTTTTAAAGTGGCCAGTGGTATTTTAGTAGTCGATAAGGAAAGTTTTATTGTTATATTTGTTACCAATTTTTCCTTTACATATTTAATAAAACCTTAAATCAACCCAGCATAATCATAGAACTGTCACAGAATGTCATGTCTGTTAAAAGGATTGCAGCATCTTCCAGATAAGTCTGTGACTACAGTGGCCAGACATCTTATTAAATCAGGGACCAGTTATACCCATAAATCTTTAAAATGTCTTGCAAATTCCAATGTTTCAGCCTCCATATGACATCTCCCACATTGTTTTTCACATTCTAAAATGGAAGAGAGATTCTGTAGCAGACCATGTGTCCTTAATTTTGATTGGGAATATATTAACATATCTATGACTCAACTAGAGATACAGCTTATGCTCTAGTCTTATTTTTCTGTCTAAATAGCAGACTTTGGAGTCAGACTTCCATGATACCTGTCTTCTTGAAAGCAAAATCCCCACCTTTAGATTTGGAGATAGGGTCATCCAGCTTCCATTTGGACCACATGTTAGGAGGGCTTGGGAGAGAAAGTAGTGAATCTTCAAAAAGGAGTAACAAAGCTGTGACTACCGATAAGATTACTGCCAGCTGAATAGCACTTAAATTTGTGTCTTCTTTAGCGAGATCATCAAGAAAAGCGTGTAAAGTGGGAAAAATAATTTTTAAAAATCAAGGGTTTTTAACCCTCTGTAGGCTGAATTCTAGGAGAGAGCCCAGAGTTGATGAATCTGAAAAAGAGACAAAGATGGGAGAAGAGTTACTGGAGTGTGTGTGGATCTAGGGATTTCGAGGGGTTAGAGGATTTCAGACTCAGTGAAGAGCAAGATAGTGGTGTGGTATAAGGACTAAAAATTATCTGCTGGCATGTACAATTGGAATGTCACTAAAGATGTAAGCAGCTACAGCTTTAGAAGAGTTATTGGTGCAGAAGATTAATTACAGTGAGACAGAGGCGAGGAAGTGAGGATTGTTGTTTTGAGGAGCCTGAGTGAGAAGGAAGTGTCAGAGAAGAGGAAGAGAGCTATAAAGAATGGTCTGACCAAGCAAAGTTTTTGGTGGTGGGGTCTTTGAAGATGGAAGCGACTTGAGTGTGATTAAAGGAGCCAGTGAAGAGGGAGAGGTTGAAGATACAGGAGAGAGATGGAAAGAAACAGAAGAAATGCAATCCAGAGCAAATGATTAAACATTAGGAGAGAGAGATCAGCCCTGAGACTGGAGGAAAGATGACTGTGTGTCTAGATCAGTTTGCTGGGAATGGGATGGGAAATCAGGGACTCCGAAATCTGTTGGGTATAATTCTCTCAGGGGCTTACCTGAGGATATGAGATAGGTTAGTGGTTTAGTGTATGGACTCTAAAGTCTAACTGGGTTCAAATCCAAGTTCTTCCACTTGATAACCAGATGTCCTTGGGCAAGTTACTGAACCTCTCTATCTCATTTTCTTCATCTTCATCTTCATCAAGGTGAATTAAAAGTTAAAAGCTTCATATGGACTACGAGAAACAAACTGAGGGCCTCAGAGGGGAGGGGGGCGGGGAATGGGATAGACCGGTGATGGGTAGTAAGGAGGGCACGTATTGCATGGTGCACTGGGTGTTATACGCAACTAATGAATCATCAAACTTTACATCGGAAACCGGGGATGTACTGTATGGTGACTAACATAATAAAAAAACATTAAAAAAAATCAAATAAAAGCTGTTAAAAATAAAAAAATAAAATAAAATAAAAAGTTAAAAGCTTCAGTTCTGTGGTCAGACTTGTCAGGGTTCAGAGCTGGTAGGCTCCACCACTTTAGTCCCTAACTAGCATTATGTGCTTGGCAAGTCACTTAATCTTTCTGTGTCTTAACCTCTTCATCTGTAAAACAGAGACAATAATAGTATCTACCTCAGAGGACTGCTGTGAGGATTAAATGAGTTAATATTTATAAGTGTCTAGAACAGTACCAGGCATATGGTGAGGGGTATGTAAGTTTAAAAAAAAGGATTCAATAAGCAGTGTTGAGAGTTGAGAGCCTAAATGAGATAAGAAACCATAAATTAGATTTATAGGTAAATTCTGCATTGCTTTGAGATTTTTCACCAAAAGTGCTTAGCCACCAGGGTGTGTAAATGAAGAACAAACTCTCTAGCCTTGATCCAGGTTTGGCCTTTTATGTGGCTGTTGAGACTTAGTAGCAAGAGCAGTTAGGGTTGCAAATGAGAGCAGAGTCCAGATGATTGACCTTGGAGCCAGGCTAGGTAGGGAAGAGGAGGGGACAAGTAGGGACTGCTGCACCAGGGAGGAAAAATGGGAAAATCAGAGGCTCTGATTCCTAAATGAACTTTGGAAGTAGGTATAGTGGAAATAAAAGCAGGAAGAGTTGAAAACTGGAAGGTTTCAGACTGAGTGGAATATTGACATTTATGATTACAAAAATGGAGGAATCATGGTGATGATAAGGTCCAGTTGCTGACCATGGGAATAGGTGGTTGACTTTGGAGAGACCAAACAAGTATATTGAATGCTGGTGTATTGCAGGTGTAGTGTACCTGATCCTTGAACTCTCTTGTATAATGGAAGTTAGGGGAGAAAGAGTGCCAGCTTCCCAAGCCTTTAATTGATGTAGGAGAGTTTTTAAGAGGTGGGAACATAACAATGAAGGGCTGGATACATGTAAATAATTATTCTTCTCCAATTTTTGTAGCC
This sequence comes from Ursus maritimus, assembly GCF_017311325.1. Classification (NCBI taxonomy): domain Eukaryota; kingdom Metazoa; phylum Chordata; class Mammalia; order Carnivora; family Ursidae; genus Ursus; species Ursus maritimus. The sequence continues at coordinate 5,713,153 of NW_024423564.1, forward strand.
ATGTAAGACATTTTGGATATTTATGCCCAATGTCTCCTGAACCATTAAAAGACTGTTCAGTGGAATATTTGGATTTGTCACCTGGTAAACTGTATCCACATCTCTAATTCATGGAAGTAAAAAGTCATGAATATTTTATTTCTATTGATGTGGTCAACAAATATTGAACACTTAAAATGTGCAAGGTGGTAGAGATAAACCATTGAAGAACATAGACAAAAATCTTACATTTCAGAGACAGAAACAAATAATAAAAAAGTAATTAAAATATATAATATGTTAGATGATAATAAGCGATGGAAAAAAAGCAGAGACAGGAAATGGTAAGTACAGTTGGAGATTAGGTGGTCGATGAAGGCTTCCAAAAGGGTGACATTTGAGGAAAGACTTGAAGGTGGTAAGAACATGTACAAAGTGGATATCTGGGGGAAGAGCATGCCAGGTGGAGCAAACAAGAATGGAAATGGGCTAATCTGGCATGTTTGAAGACCAACAAGGAGACTAATGTGGCTGAAGAAGAATGAGCATTTTCTTTGTTTAGCAAATATTATGTAGTACTTAGTATGTGTTGGATACTTCTCTAAATACTTTGCAAATATTAAGTCATGTAATTCTTATAACAACCCTATATAAACCCAGTGCTAGTGCTGACAGGTGAGGATCTATAAAATAGATGTTAAGTAACTTGTCACAGGAGCAACAAAATGCACATAGCTAAAAAGGGGAGGTAGTGAGGGTTCTAACTTTGGGTTGAATATGCCCCAAATAGTAGTAGGACATGAAGTCAGATAGCTAATAGAAAGGTGGAAGTGGGGGTTCAATTGTATAGAACCTCAGAAGCAACTGTGAAGACTGTCTTTTACATGAGTTGTTGGAAAGCCTTCGGAGGACTTGGTTTAGGGGAGTGGTATGATCTGATGAAGGTTCTAGAGCTTACTCTCACTTTTATGTTAAAAATAGAATGCGGAGGAGCAAGGATAGAAGCAAGGAGACCAGTTAGGAAGCTAGTACAAGATCCAAGCAAGAGACAGTGGTGGTCGGACTTGGATGAGTAGTAAAAATGGTTTCATGAGAAGTGGTCAGATTCTGGATATTTATTTTGAAGGAGATAAAGCCAATAAGATTTTCTGATTAGATGTAGGATGAAAGGAAGAAAAGAGTCAAGACCGATGGCTTTTGGATAGAGCAAGTGGAAGAATGAATTTGCCACTTACTGAGATGGTAAAGACTGTGAGAAGAACAAGTCTTTGGGGGGGCAGATGAGGAGTTGAGTTTTTGAGATGTGGAATTTAGATGCATAGGGAACATCTAAGTGGAGATGTCAGGCAAACACTTAGATTCATGAGACCAAAGCTGAAGGGTCAGGTCTAGATGGAGCTATAAATCTGTGAAGTTTTGGTATAGAGACTGGGTGCTTAAAGCTGTGAGACTGGGTGTGATCACTTAGGTGGTGTTTGTAGAAAGAGAAGAGTCCAAGTACTAAGCCTGTGGGCATTTCAACATTAAGAGATTAGGATGATGAGAAGAACCAGCCAAGACAATAGTAGCCAGATTAGGAGAAGGAAAAGTAGAAAAAGGTGACATCCAGGAGCCAAATGAGGAAAACGTTTCATAGACCAGTGCATGTGCATGTGTGCACGCACGCACACTCAAGTCCATGCACACACCCACGCACACACCACATATCATCTATGTATTTGGAGTGACAGAGTACCAGTCACTTTTCTTTACTGATTACCATAGTCTCTACTTGCAGGAAAATTTAATTAGAAAACCAGATTATTAAATAAGGTAGTTTGATAGGTGGGGAATCAAAACAAGGAGAGTTCATTAGATCACCTTATTGGCTAGTGTAATCCAGTTGAAGAACCCAAAGCTTCATCTGCATTATGGGACATACCTGCTCCTTGGGCAACATATTTTTGGTCTGTTTCACAGCACCATTTCCCTTGGACAACTCTTTAAAACACATGGCCAAGGTTTTCCCAACAGAGTGCTTTTCTAAGCTGCTACCCTCCAGGGGACATATTCTTTCTTTAGATATGTTAATGTACCTCATCTTGTTTCTATTAAGTCTTGTCCTCAGAGTTCTTATACTTTTTGGGTTGGTGGGGGGAGGTTACTATTTCCTTTGATTAAAATGTGGACCTTCTACCAAGAAAAATATGTATATAAATTCTCAGAACTTTATGTGCAATTTCAGAAGTCCATAAACCATGGTTAAGAACTCCTTTAACCCACAAAAGGTAATCTATTTCTTTCAAATATTGAGCCTTCCTCCTCATTGCCTTCTCTGCTGCTAACCAGTTACAAAGCTGATCTTATGATCAAGATTGGATTTTTATGTGCAGTTGGTTTATAATGAAGTATTTGTGGTACTTCAATACGTAAAACCTCTTGTCTGGAGAGTGAAATAGACTTTCATACCTATTCCTTTCTGTATAAATGGCTTCATAAATGAACTTCTAGTGTATGCGGTAACAAATATGTAAGGGTCACGCTAGCCAATTCTGCAATTCTTTCTTTAGTAGGGGTGTGAGAATCTTACTATAAGAAGCTGCTGATTACATATATATATATATTTTATTAAAGTTTTGGAGGAAATAGAGCAAGATTGAAAATATTTACTCGAAGGGCAGGGGAAAAAAAAAAAAAGATGCCCGGAATATTAAGAACAACACTCATCTGAACTTCACAGAAAGTGTCATGAGGTTGTCAATGATTAGAACTGATCAGATATTTGGCTGTCCTTTTCAGCCAGAAGATGGATTTGAACCAGATTACCACAACCATGGTTTAGTTTTGAAGAGAGAGAGAGAGAGAAAAGCCAATTATTTGTCTCTTTGTTCAAAGGCTTTTTTTTTTTTTTTTTGGTATCATAGATCTCTGAACAGCTAGTAGAGAATCCAGCCTTTCACATCCATTAAGGTTAGCTCTGAAACTGTTGAATTTGATCTCTTCCATTTGCCATCTGGATACAGTAGAGAAAAAGCTATTCTGCATTGGGTTGCTGGACACCATCCAGAAAATAATATGTCAGGGGCATCAAAGGCTTGAGGCACTTGGTCCAGTCTGTCTAATGATCACAGGCAGGGTCTGCTCTCCAGTTTTGTAGAATGTTTTATTTTTGCAGTGACAATATATATCCCAGTAAAATAGATCACAAGGATTACTGCCAACCTGTCAGAGCTAGGATTCTTCCATCATAGACTTCAAAAAAGGACCAGATTTTAATTGGGCAAAGCTCAATTTCCAAAATTGAGGAAGCTCCATCTCATCCCAGTCTATCTCCCTTTTCTTAGGGAGGGCACTTCATGCAACGAGGGTTTTAATTCATAGATTGTTTCATCCCACACCCAAATGCCAAACTTAATGTCTCCTTAAAATCGACCTCATTTAAAGTTGTATTCCTTATTCTCTTTATAAGTGGGCCCAGTATTGGCCAGCTAATGACCATATTGGCGGCTTTCCAGGAATCTGACAACCACATCACATTATTCACACCAACTGGAGCCAATTGTGGCCGGATTTTTTTCTTTTTATTCTGTTATTTAAAAATGTGAATAGGAAGCAACAGCAAGCAATGGCATGTCATTCAGTCTCCTCTGGGACTGGGGAGGAGCCTTGCATAATAGGACCTGTAATATCAGGGAGCATATGGCTATGTTTTAAGGTAGCTGGAGGCCATCTAACTCTAAGCGCTGATAAAGCAAGCTTTGGTTTGAATCGCTGAAGGATGTACTTAGGGGTGAATTTATAGCTTGTGCAATAGGTAAAAATTGTAGGACAACTGCCATTTTGTCTCTTACCCAGGGAAGAGATGGCAGGAAGAGTTGCCAAACCCTAAGCACAGACATGACTTTTCCTTGTGGACGGAAATGGTCCCCACGCTGCACCCTAAATGCTAGGGCAGCTCCCAAACCTCCCACGCTGACAGCTGGAGAAGCCCTTGCTGGGGTCCAGCCAGCTTGCTAAAGGGGCGTCATGGACCACAGTGCTCCGGTTTTGTACCTTGTTCAGGTTATCCAGTGGATTCAGAGTTAATATTTATTCTGTGCCAAACTGTACAGTACAAACTGTCCGCACTCCCATCTTATCATTCAGGGACTCCACTCTCAGAATCTGCCTGTTCTGTTCTCCCTTTAGCTCTCCTAGTATTGAGAACAGCAAGTAGGTCTCCTAGATTAAGAAACTTGTTTGGGTCGCCTGGGTGGCTCAGTCAGTTAAGCATCCAACTCTTGATTTTGGCTCAAGTCATGATCGCAGGTTTGTGAGATTGAGCCCTGTGTCGAGCTCATGCAGCTGGGTGTGGAGCCTGCTTAAGATTCTCTCTCTCGGGGCGCCTGGGTGGCACAGTGGTTAAGCGTCTGCCTTCAGCTCAGGGCGTGATCCCGGCGTTATGGGATCGAGCCCCACATCAGGCTCCTCTGCTATGAGCCTGCTTCTTCCTCTCCCACTCCCCCTGCTCGTGTTCCCTCTCTTGCTGGCTGTCTCTGTCAAATAAATAAATAAAATCTTAAAAAAAAAAAAAAAGATTCTCTCTCTCTCTGCTCCCCCATTCTCACTCTCTTAAAAAAAGAAAAAGAAAAACAAAATCCCCTCCAAACCGTAAGTCGGGCAGAGCAAGGTTGCAGATTCTTAGCAGCATTATTCCTCTGAGCTTTGGGCACATCCTCATGGCTTCCATCTGTCTGGCAACTTTCAGGCTAGCCTCTCCCTTTCTGTACTGAGTGGCCTGTTTTTCCTGTAGGGTTTACCTGCTTTCAGATCCTCTCCCCGACTTAAACACAAAAAGGACAACAACAGAGGAAAAGGTGTGATAGCAAGTCATTATTAGAGCCAGACTTCCGGGCCCTGCCCCCTCCTACCCAAATTACTTAACATCTCAATGCCTTGTTCACTTTCTCCGTAAAGTGGAACTAGTAACAGTGTCCGTGTTCTAGGTGTGTTGCGACAGTCAAGCAAGCATCGGGAAGAGCCCGGCATGACAGGGTGCTTAATTTATATTTAACACAGTTGTTGGTATTATTTGATCTGTTTTAGTATAAACAGGTTTGGTTCCTTTTACCTCAACCAGTTGTTTAGCATTTTAAGCCCTTTATTATTTATTGTAGATGAAAAGCTTGTGAGTTCTACGGGAAGAATTTAGGGGTTAGCCAGCAGGAAAGACTGCAGCTGGGGAGATCCTCGAGGTCACAGCGTTGCCTTACTGGCGTTGACACTGCAGTGGAAGCCTCCTTTGTTGGAAGAATGAAGAGACCAGATCTCCTGCTAGAAGAGGAGCTCCCAGAGAACAGGGGTTTGACCTGTTCCTTCACCTCTGTCTTTATCTTCTATCTTTTGTTCTTTAAAAAAATTTTTTTTCTTTGACTGCCATTATCTGCCCAGACCCCTTCTTAGTTTTAAAGAATCCTCTCTGTGAGCTCGGTGGGAGGCAGGACCACTTCCACCGCTAAGGAAGCCCAAGGAGGGGTTCCTCCATTTCTAGAACGAGTAAGGAAAGGCACAGGACCCAAGCTCCAGCACTAGGGTAGGACTCACGTACCTGGGCCTTTGAATCTTCAGAGGCGAGGCTAAAAGAGGAAGGGGTGGAGGGTGAGCTTCATGGTGGCAGTGGGATAGGCCCCACAGTATCCAGGGCCAGTGGCAGCGTCCTAGCTGGGTTGTTCCTGCTAGTTAGTCTCTTCTACTTCAGCCAGCCCAAGTCGGTGTGCTGCTCACAGTCAGAAATTCTGAGTAGCGGCATATGGCTTCAACTCTAAGATCCTGTCCTCACTGGCAGTTCATAGCTTCACAAATATCACCTCTCAGCACCCCACTCTCTAAAACCCACCTGCGAACCCCTGGCTTGCTTCGTCAAGCACCCACACGCCAACTGTGTTCAACCCTAACATGTCCCCCAACCTGTTGACCTGACTCCTTTCTCGAGATCCGCCACTCCACTCCACTGTCGTCATAAATCGCTCCTTTGCAAATATTCTCATTCTCTTTGCAGTCTCTCCCTCTGCTGCGTGCACTCAGTGAAACCCAGCCTGCTCTTCACTTTCTTCTCCCTTGCCCCCAAGCAGCCAAACATGGCTGCAGAGTATTACATAGCAGGCTAACTGCTTCAACCTTGGATTCCTGGCTGAAGTCTTCAAACACGCACTTACTATTGCCTGGCAGCTATGTTTCTCTAGTAAATTGGTTGGCCTTTCTGAAGGGCTGTCTGAGAGTCTGTGTTATTTCTACTCCTGAGTCTTGCCCTGCCTCCTGGCAAACAGGTAAGGTTCTCACTTCCTACGTCATGAAGAAAACAGAACGAGACTTTTTTTTTGTTTTACCATCTGGGTCCATGTTCTCTGGTGTCTCAAGTCACAGTGGAAATCGTGTTCCCGCTCCTCATGCGGGTCTCTCAATCCATCTGTGTGCTGGGTTCCCTCTACTCACCTGTTTCTATATTCTCTCTCTCGTCTCCTTTATCATAAATGTTGCCCTCTCTGAATAATTCCTGTTACCTTACAAAATGCTCTGCTATTTCCCATCTTAAAAACACATGTCTTGACCTGATAACTCCCTTTAAGTGCTGCCCCACTTCTCTGCTCCCTTTTGTGGTAGAGCTTCCCTAAAAATTGTCCGTACTTGCTCTCTTGACCTCCCCCAAACAGGCCATTACAAGGTGGGTTCTAGTCTAGCTCCCTGCTCTCATTGTTTTGATCAAAGTCTTCAGTAACCATCACGTTGCCAAATCCAGTGGTCAGTAGTTAGTAGTCATATTGCTCGATCAGTCAGTAGCATTTGACGCAGTTGAATTTCACCCTTCGTTATGGAACACTGACTTTATGTGTTGGCTTCCAGGACACACACTCCTGATTTTACTGCTACCTCCCTGGCTGTACCTTCTTAGTCACATATCCTGGCTCCTCTTAACTCTTGTCGCTGACCTCTACATGTTTAAGGCCCCTGAGCTATGTCCTGAGTTCACCACACTCTTTCTGTGAGTGAGCTTGTCCAGTGTCATGCCTTCAAATACCATGAATATGCTCATGATTTCCAAAGTTACAGCTCCAGCTGTCCCCTAGGCATCACACTTGTATCCATCCACCCAATTAGCATTTCCGTGTAGAAGACTAGGAAGGATCTTAAACTTGACTTGCCCAAAACAGAACAAAAAAATGGCCCCAGCTACCAGTTTCACCAACTAATACTTAGGATTCCAACCAGGTACCACCCTTTTCTTCAGCCATACACCCATTCCATCAGCAAGTCTTATTGAAATTCCTTTCCAAGTATTTGTCCAATCTGTCCACATCTCTCCCATTTGCCTGCCAGTACCCTAATTGCTTACCCTCATTGCTTACCTCTGCTCCTGCTAAGATATCCCTGCTCCCCTTCTTGATTGCCTTCTATCCCTTCTTGATCTAGAGGCCAGAGTAATCCTTTATAAATGTAAATCTGATCATGTGACTCCTTCCTTTTATTTATTTATTTATTTTATTTAAAAAATTTTTTTTATTTAAAGATTTTATTTATTTACTTATTTGAGAGGGAGAGTGCAGAGCAAGAGAGAGAGCACAAGCGGGGATGAAGGGCAGAGGCAGAGGGACAAGTAGACTCCCACTGAGCAGGGAGCCCAACAGGGGGCTCAATCCCAGGACCCTGGGATCATGACCTGAGCTAAAGGCAGACGCTTAACCGACTGAGCCACCCAGGTGCCCCTCCTTCCTTTTTTTAAATTAATTTTTTTATACTCCAGTATAGATAATATACAGTTATATTAGCTTCAGGTGTACAATATAGTGATTCAGCAATTCTACACGTTACTGAGTGCTCATCACATGGTAAGTGTACTCTTAATCCCCTTCACCTGTTTTACCCATCCCCCCACTCACCTCTCTTCTGGTAACCATCAGTTTGTTCTCTATAGTTAAGAGTCTGGTTTTTTTGTCTTTTTTCCTTTGTTCATCTGTGTTATTTCTTAAATTCCATGTAGGACTGAAATTATATGGTATTTGTCTTTCTCTGACTGACTTATTTTGCTTAGCATTATACTCTCTAGCTCCATCCATCTTGTTGCAAATGCCAAGATTTCTTTCTTTTTGATGGCTGAATAATATTGCATTGTATATATTTATATACACCATGTCTTTTTTATCCATTCATCTCTTGACAGACACTTGGGCTGCTTCCATAGTTTGGCTATTGTAAATATTGCTCCAATAAACATAGGCGTGCACATCTTTTTGAATTAGTGTTTTTATATTCTTTGGGTAAATACCCAGTAGTGGGATTACTGGATCATATGGTAACTCTGTTTTTAACTTCTTGAAGAACGTCCATGTTTTCAAGTGGTTGCACCAGTTTGCATTCCCACCAACAGTGCAAGAGGATTCCTTTTTCTTCACATCCTCATCAACACTTACTGTTTCTTGTGTTTTTGGTTTTAGCCGTTCTGACAGGTGTGAGAGGATATGTTGTTATGGTTTTGATTTGCATTTCCCTGATAATTAATGATGTTGAGCATCTTTCAATGTATCCATTGATAATCTGTATTTCTTCTTTGGAGAAATGTCTGTTCATGTCTTCTGCTCATTTTTAATTGGATTTTTTGGGGGTTTTGGTGTTGACTTGTATAAGTTCTATATATATTTTGGTAACTAACCCTTTATCAGATATGTCATTTGCAATTATCTTCTCCTATTCAGTAGGCTGTCCTTTTTAGGCTATCCTTTTGTTTTGTTGACTGTTTCCTTTATTGTTCAGACGCTTTTAATTTTCATGTAGTCTCAGCAGTTTATTTTTGCTTTTGTTTCCCTTGCCTCAGGAGATGTATCTAGAAAAATATCGCTATAGCCGATGTCAGAAATTACCATCTATGCTCTTTTCTAGGATTTTTATGGTTTCAGGTCTCACATTTAGGTCTTTAATCTGTTTTGTGTTTATTTTTGTGTATGGTGTAAGCAAGTGGTCCAGTTTCATTCTTTTGCATGTTGCTGTCCAGTTTTCCCAATACCATCTACTGAAAACACTTTTTCCGATTATATATTCTTGCCTTTGTCAAAGATTAATTAACCATATAATTGTGGGTTTATTTCTGGGCTCTCTATTCTGTTCCATTGATCTTTCTATTTTTGTGCCAGTAACATCCTGTTTTGATTACTATACGTTTGTAGTATATCTTGAAATCTGGGATTGTGATACTGCTAGTTTTGTTTTTTCTTTCTCAAGATTGCTTTGGCTATTCGGTGTCTTTTGTGATTCCATACAAATTTTAAGGTTGTTTGTTCTAGTTCTGTGAAAAATGCTGTTGGTATTTTGATAGGGATTGCATTAAATGTATAGATTGCCTTGGGTAGTATAGACAATATTTGTTCTCCCAATCCATTAATATGAAATATCTTTCCATTTGTTTGGGTCATCTTCAATTTCTTTCATCAGTATTTAATAGTTTTCAGAGTACAGGTCTTTCACCTTGGTTCAGTTTATTCCTAGGTATTTTATTATTTTTGGTGCAGTTGTAAATGGGATTGTTTTCTTAACTTCTCTTTCTGCAGTTTCATTATTAGTGTACAGAAATGCAACAGATTTCTGCATATGATTTTTATGGATATTACAGGCCTACCTAAAGAAGCAAGAAAAATCTCACACTACCTAACCTTATACCTAAAGGAGCTAGAAAAACAAGAACAAACAAAACCCAAAACCAGAGAAGGAAGGAAATAATAAAGCTTAGAGCAGAAATGAATGAAATAGAAACTAAAATACAGAACATAACAATGAAACCAGGAGCTGATTCTTTGAAAAATCAACAAAATTGATAAACCTTTAGCGAGATTTATCAAAAAAAAAAAAAAAAGAGAGAGAGAGAGGACGCAAATAAGCAAAATCAAGAAATGAAAGAGGAGTAACAACTAATACCACAGAAATACAAATCTATATGCCAACAAATTGGACAACCTAGAAGAAATGGATAAATTCCTAGAAACCAATAACCTCACAAAATTGAATCTGGAAGAAATAGAAAATTTGAAGAGACCTATGATCAGTAATGAAATTGAATCAGTAATAAAAAAAACTCCCAACAAACAAAAGTCCAGAACCAGGTGGCTTCACGTGAATTCTACGAAATATTTAAAGAAGAGTTAATACCGTTCTTCTCAAACTATTCCAAAAAATAGAAGAGGAAGGAAAGCTTCCAAATTCATTCAATGAAGCTAGCATTACCCTAATACCAAAACCAGATAGAAACACTACAAAAAAGAGAACTACAGGTCAATATCTCTGATGAACATAGATGCAAAAATCCTCAACAAAATACTAGCAAACAGAATCTGACAATACATTTTTAAAAAAATGATTCACCAGCGCACCTGGGTGGCTCAGTCAGTTAAGCATCTGCCTTCAGCTCAGGTCATGATCCTGGGCTCCCTGCTCAGTGGGGAGCCTGCTTCTCCATCTGCCTCTTCCACTGCTTGTTCTCTCTCACTCACTCTCTCTCTCTCAAATAAATAAAATCTTAAAAAAAAAAAGAAAGAAAGAAAGAAAGAAAGAACGAAAGAAAGAAAGAAAGAAAGAAAATGATTCACCACCGTCAAGTGGGATTTATTCCTGGTTTGCAAGGATAGTTCAATATTCACAGATCAATCAATGTGATACATCACACCACAAGAGAGAGGATAAAAACTGTAAGATCATTTCAATGGATGCAGAAAAAGCATTTGAAAAAGTATAACATGCGTTCATGATAAAAACTCTCAACAACGCAGGTTTAGAGAGAATATGTCTCAATGTAATAAAGGCCATATATGAAAAATCCACAGCTAACATACTCAATGGTAAAAAACAAAACTTTTCCCATAAGGTCAGGAATAAGACAAGGATGTCCTCTCTCACCACTTTTACTCAACGTAGTACTGGAATTCTTAGCCACAGCAGTCAGACAACAACAAGAAATAAAAGGCATCCAAATCTTCCAAATTGCTAAAGAAAAGGTCAAACTGTCACTATTTGCAGATGACATGATACTATATACAGAAAACCCTAAAGACTCCACCAAAAAAATACTGGAGCTGATAAATAATTTAGTAAAGTTGCAGGATACGTGTCATTCCTTTCTTAAATTCCTTGACTCAGTTCCCAAACCAAACACCTGGCCATAGCCTACTAGGCCTTATGAGACCTGCTCCCTGTCTGCTTTTCCATCTTTACTTCTGGCCACTCTTCTCCCCTTGCTCAGTGCACACCAGGAACACTGTACTGGTCTCTCTGTTCCTGCTGGTTTGTTTTTTGGTCTGGGATATTTTTGCCTTGCCTCTTTTTATAATCTGCTTTCTCTCTTATTCTTCAGATAAAAGCTCAGATGCCATCTACTTCCAGATATTTTCTGTGTCCATTCTATGGCCAGTGGGCACTACTCCATTACTCCGTTATTTCACCCTGTTTTTCCTTCCTGACACTAATCGCAGTCTGTGTTTGTTATGGCTATTTACCTGTTTTTTTTGCATGTCTCTTCCTGAAATTAAACTCCACAAGAGCAGGACCATTTAGTAGATGCTTGTGAATATTTGTTGAATGAATGAATGAAAGGCTATTTCTCCTGCTAATTTAGTGTTCTCCGGCAAAGCAGTTAATTTCTTGAAGCATCACTTTTTTTCTTCAGAAATGTTGCTGTTTGGGGCACTGGGTGGCTCAGATGGTTGAACTTCTGCCTTCAGCTTGGGTCCCTCATCTGGACTCCTTCCTCAGCGGGGAGCCTGCTTCTCCCTCTCCCTCTGCCTGCTGCTCCCCCTGCTTGTGCTCTCTTTCTCTTTCTGTCAAATGGATGAATAAAATCTTAAAAAAGAAAAAAAAAGAAATATTGCTGTTTGACTTAATGATTTTTAATATTCCTAAGTCCCGTGATTTTCAAGAGGAAGAGAATGGAGACAAGGACACCAGCAGAAAGTTTATAAAAATATAGGTGTGAAGGGGAAAGGATACTAATATAATGGGTATTAAGATATTAAAAGAAATGTTGTATATACTTACATTGATGATGGCATATTATGAAGTGAGAATAAAAGCAAGGTCATAGTAATGTGTTATATGATCCCAATTTTGCTTAAAAATGTACCCTACATCTGTAAAATTTTTCTTTTTCTTTTTTTCCTTTCTTTTTTTTTTTTTTGATAAAGTTATGTGTGTATATAGTCCAGGGTCTTAATGTTGATTCCTTTAGTTGGGTGTAACATGAAGAAAGAAATAATTTTTTTAACTTCCTTCTTAGTATATCTCTTCATGATTTGACTTTTTAAAAATCTAATAAAGTGATAAGGAGGAATAAAAGATGACATTATGGCCTGAGGTCCAGGAGTGCATCAGTTCTTCTTCAAACCTCAGGTTTCCTTCCCTAGGAGATTCCAAAGGAGATATAGATAGATAGATAGATAGATAGATAGATAGATAGATATCAAAAGACAGTGACATATGAGAATTAAAATACTATTTTATTAAGAACTCAGCATGGGCCCGACACCTCGATGTATAGTTCTGGTAAACTTGGTTAGACCAAGACTCTTGTCCTAAACCCAGACCCGAACATTGGGATGTGAATTACCAGCTGCCTGAGGTAGGGTGCCAGAGATGGACATCATCTCCTGAATGAAGGCAAGAGAGTCTAGGGAGCCAGGCCTGGCTCTGAGATAGGCTTGTAGAGAAGAGAGAGAGGGCAAGACTCATCTGGAAACAAACATGGCCCAGTCATGGTCCTTGAAGTAAATCGATTCAACAAGCAGTTCTTTGATCCAGGTGGAAAATGAGAACAGGGGATGAAAGGAGGTTCCCTTTTCAGTGAACATTACTTGTCATAGCAGCAAAAAAGTTGAAACTGCTGCTATGGGGTGAGTGAGAATAGAAAATCAGGAATAACAGACAAAATTGGAGAAACCAGAGGCTAAAATAACAAACAAGGCAATGCAGCTTCATGAAAGTCAAAGGAGAGTGTTTGAAAGGATGATTATAAAGAGTGTCAATTGATAGATTCAAAAAGACCATTGAAGAGCAACAAGACAGAAAAAGCCATTGGTGGGGCGCCTGGGTAGCACAGTCATTAAGCGTCTGCCTTTGGCTCAGGGCGTGATCCTTTTGTTCCGGGATGGAGTCCCACATCGGGCTCCTCCGCTGGGCGTCTGCTTCTTCCTCTCCCACTCCCCTGCTGTGTTCCCTCTCTCGCTGGCTGTCTCTCTGTCACATAAATAAATAAAATATCTTAAAAAAAAGAAAGAAAGAAAGAAAGAAAGAAAGAAAGAAAGAAAGAAAGAGCCATTGGATTAAAGGATTAGGGGACCATTATTGGTTTTAGAGAAGTTTTACTGACTTGGTGGGTGAGAACACAGATTATGGGGGAAGTTAAAGAAGGGATAGATTATGGGGAATTAAGGTGGTGGTGGAGTATAGGGTTCTCAGCAATATTTGGAAAGAGTAGAATAAAGAGAGAAATAACTCCAGGTAGGGGTAGACCTATTTATATTTCTACACAGTAGGAAAGACCGTGTAAGGATTAAAAGAGGAAAATGAAAAGAAAACTTGATGGAGAAATAGTCTGAAGAACACAAGAAAGGACATAGTCAGCACTGTGGGAAAGGGTTAGTCTTAGAGGGATTTTTCTCTTCAAAACAAGAGGAGAGAAGATGGCTATCTACATGGAAATATTTGGGAATACAGAGTAGAGAAGATATATTACACACCAAACTCAGTAAAGCAAGAACCAAGGTCATCTGATAAAGGGAGGGAAACTCCGGGGGCTTACGTGGACTGGAGATTTAAAATTTGCCCTAAGGAAAAAGGATCAGTGAATTAGCTGGGTTTGCCACAGTCCTCATTGGACTGTAGAGTTTTCAAGTGCAGAGACTGTGTTCTATTACTCTTTTATCCCCACTGCCCAGCACAATGTTTAGTGCATGACTAGTGCTCAATAAATATTTGAATGGTTGGATGGGTGGATGGTCTGGTATGTAGTATGAGTTTATTGAAAGTTTATTTTATTGAATTAAACTACACTTGATCCCTAATCCCTAGGTGAAATTAAATATAATCATTAAACAAACCTATAACAGTCTACAGTTTGGAAACAGGACTGAATTAAGTTGATGGTACCCCTTTTATGCACCCCAAATTTTGTGTGTTGGCTTTCTGCAGTATGAGGGTTAGCAGCGGTATTTTGCTTTGGCAATAGGGATGAAAGGGAGAGTTGTTACACCTAACACACATTATTCTGCTGCTTTTGGCTCTGGAATCTGGCTCAAGTTCAAAAATGCCATATTTGGACTCATATTTGCAGCCCCCTGAGGAACCTGCACCTTCCTGCTTTTGCGTTCTCATCTGAATGTTCCAGTAACTTTGAGATAGTTCAGATATCCCTATTTAAAACTGAATAACTAGCGTGTGTGTTGGAGAAACTTGGGAACCCATGTTAGGAAACCTGTATCAGACTGTTAAGTGAACATCAAGATTCCAGACTTAAAAGCATATGCCTTTTCTTTGGTAAAAGACTTCGAAGAGAAAGGAAGACCCAGCCTGCTTGAAAAAGAAAAAGACTTCCAATCTTTTATTTTTCTATGGGATTATAAGGAAACTGGAGATGAAACTCTCACTCACCCAATAATTCTGTATTGAGCCCCTATGGTATGCAGAGGCCATCTCCTTAAGATGAGGCCAGTAAAATGCAGCTTGTTCACTGGGAAAAGTTTTTGGTTATCCTTCATTAAAAAAAATAGCATAGTCTTGTTTTGATTTTAAATCCGTGAACTAATTCTGCAAATTGATTATTGTCTAACAAAGGGATGTTGACATGATCCTGATTCTAAAACATGTATTTCTCCTCACCTTAACCAGTTCACCTCAGGCGTTGGCCGTTTTTTTCATTATTACTGGGAACACTAGTCAGACCGAAGCATTTTTCTCCCTGTTGGCTCTCGGTGGTTGGGAACTGTCACAGTGGAAGCCCTCGCCCCTTGAACCACCGCAGTAGCAGCTGAGCGGCCGTTGAACTCAGTTTCAAAATATTCGTTTTAAGAGGTTGTCTGTCGTGGTGAAGTCATCACACAACATCTGATGTTGATTTTAAGATTCTTAATTTATACTTTTTAAAGATTCATTAAAAAAAAAAGCATAAACACATTTCCACTTGGTTTTCTCATAAATCACCCCTTAACTCAACTCAAAACATCCCAATCCTGCAGTGTTCTGCTGTGTTTCTGCCCCTGCCAGATAGGTGTGCTCCTGGCTGCCTGGTGGGGAGGGGGGGGGCACGCACTGCTTGTCTTCCAGAAAAGGGAAAATCGCACTGTGTTGTAGGGTACACACACTCCACCTAAGGACCTAAGGCATACCTAGTCAGAATCCCAACTGCATTTATGCTCTGAGCTCCCTATATACTTAAAATACCAGTACATTATTGCATAAAATCTACTCTAAACCTTAAGATAAGACCGCTTGCATTCTAAGGAGAGTTGAACCACTTTATAAGGAGTTCACAAAAATATTTTTTTCAGCACATTTTATCCAAAGAGTATTTAATTGTAGATTCAACTAAAATTGCAGTATGTTAAGAATTCGGAAAACTGTTGTGATGGTTGTGGGTACTGTTGACTAAAAGATAACCAGCACTTGCTTAGGTAACCTGGGAAGGGATAATAACATCCTACTGGTCTTGGTAAGTGCCCTTCCCTCATCGTCCTCTCCCCTGGTGCTACTGAGTGCTGTGGAGCTTAACATCAGACTTCCAGCTCCTGCATTCTATAAGCTTCATATAGTCAGTGTTCGCTTCTGCTTCATTCAAATGCATGCATTGAACTGCCACCCTGTTGCTGCTGGGAATAAAAACATGGTTCTTGCCCTTGAGGATTTCGCTGGCTGCTGAGGGGAGTAGACTTGTAGGAAAAGTAAATTACATACAACCATGTGCTATAACAGAGGGAGACCAGAATTATAAGCTCTTATAGGGGGCAAGTAACTCGCCTTGCCTTGGGAAAGTGGAGAACACTTTACAAATGTGGTGGTATCTGAACTGGGTCTTAAAAGAGAGATTGAAATGTGTGAGGTGGATGAAAGCACAGCAGGCAGAGACACCTGAATGTGCAAAGGCTTAGCGTTTAGAAAGACTATGGCTTCTTCAGGGTGGTGAGAGGTGTCTGCAACTCATGGAATGGGACGGTGGAAGGAAAAAGCTATCGAAGTAGACCTGGGTCTTTCCAACAACAAGTGCTGGTGGGGTGGGGGCCAGCAAAAGAGGTAAAATTGGTGGAAACACGAGAGAACTTGCAAAAATACTTTGAGTGTGTTACATAAATCGTCTGATAGGTAACTGGTTAATTTTTTTCTGCAACACCGTTTTTTCTCTTTTTAAATTCTCATCCAGATGGAAAATAAACAAAATCCCTTTCGTGTAACTCAACCGATGACATTTCAACAGCATCATCTTTACCAGTGGGGGGTTCTTCCTGTCTACACAAAACAGCTCCCCGTTCCTCTTGGTACATACATTTCTCACTCCTCTTCCCTAATTGATGGTTCAGGCATGAATATTTGCAATTACTTTCTCAGTAACTATGATTTTTTTATGGTAATATCAAAACAAAAGTTAGTGTTATTTTTCACAAAAATGTAAAAGAGTTAACCAGTTTTGGCAAGCAGTCATGTCATTTGTTGGTACCAAGTATTTTATCATTAATACTTGCTCAGTATACAGTAATTGGCTATGGAAATAGATGGAAAAAAGTACACTTCAAAGTACACTTTCAAACCATGTGATTGAAATTATTGAAAATTAGAGTAATATTCTATTATTTACACTGATTATTTTACCTACGAGAATTTAGTCATAGAGAACTATGTATCAGAGAAAAAATTCCCAATTGGAGAGGGGAGAGGAGTCTCAAAAACTCAGAAGTAAATTGCATTTAAAATCATTACAGTCTCAGCATGAGTACTGATTTTGTGGTGAAGCTGTTGAAAACTATCATTGTGACTCAAAGCATATTTACAAAAGTAAAATATACCCATATAAAAATGTAAAATATGTAAAAATACATAAAAATATATAAAAAGAAGAATTAAAAGTTTATTGGAAAACAATGTTCACTCCAAAAGAGACATGATCAATACTTGGAGAATAAAGGCAGGTTTTTGGAGTTGTTGGAAATGAAGTTAAAATATAAAAGAGAATAATTGTTTTGGTTTATACATTTACAACTTGATTACTGTAAAAATGCACAAATTCCAGATGAGATCATTGGACTTAGAAACAAAACTGCATTTTGTTGCAGTTAGCTGCATTATCGTATAAATGAGATACATGTTTCTTCAACTTATGCAATAACACATGATGAGACAATTTAATAACAGAATGAAAACAATGTCATCAATTTATATAAACAATCAGGAAGGAAAGGCGATCTTGATTAAAGAAATATTCTTGAATTTAATAGGCATAAGGAGACAGCTGACCAAGGAGTGGAGAGTTATTTTATACACACACAAGCAGAGAGTAAATGCAAATCAGAACCATGACTGGGCCACTAAACATGAGTAGGAAATTAAATATGGTGGCAAAGTTGTGAAGGAAGAACTGAGTACTTGATTGTATAAAGTTCTAAGGTTTACTGGTGAGTGTGAGGAATTTAAAATTCTGAAATGCCCCCAGTACTGACACCTCTTTGACCCCACGGTCTCTTGCATCTACATATAGATTGCCAATTTTTTCAAAACTTGTCTAAAAGAAGGGGCACCTGGCTGGTTCAGTCGGTGGAGCATGTGACTCTTGATGTTGGGGTTGTGAGTTTGAGCCCCACGTTGGGTACAGAGATTACTTAATGAAATCTTTCAAAAGTGAAACTTCTTTAAGAGGCTGAAAGCTGTGACATTCAGGAAGCTATGTGGGATGTCAAAAATATGTTGGACTATTTGTTCTCTCACGTTATGGGCTGTCATCAAGGGCTTCCAGAGATTATCCATACAATCTTTCAAACAGTAAGAGGGATAGTGAATTAATGATTGGCTGACACTGACTTCCAAATGTGAATATTTTCCCCTCTTTTCCCCCATGCTTATTTATTACATTCAAAGCGTTTTAAGAATTTTTTCCAATCTGCTTCAAAGAGAAATTATGGACATGTTCACTTTGTCCTTAAAAGTAAAAGAAATAGTTTATTGCTTATGATCTAAGAAAACCTATATCTCAGAACCATTTGGGCTGGGGTAGTTACCCCAAAAAACAATCTCTTAAGGTTCCAAAGGGGAAACAAAAAGTCTCTCAGAGGAGAGCAGCAGATCATAGCCGCCAATAATGTATGCCATACTACTTAATCAGATAAATGGTACACAATATTTTTACCAAAGGAAATAGTATGTGCTAAGTTTAAAATCTGCATTTTTCAGAGTGATTACAGCATAGTGAAAATTTCAGAGCTACTGTTTAACTGTAAGAAATAAATGGAGCAGAGCCAACCACGTGCAATAATTGTACAAAATCAACGCAAGTATGATCCTAGAACTTCAGTTTTCCCAGAACAGAGTAACAGCAACTTCATCTATTTATTTGTCGTGATCTATGCAAAAAACGCTTCGTGCATCTCAGCACCACTCCCTATGCACGTGTCGCTGGGGTCCGATCAGCCTCCATAGCCAATGGCGAATGCTTGTAGTCTGCTCTGCCTTACCCCAGCAGATCACAGATCCGGAAAGACCCACCGGATCAGTTCACCGCATTAACCAAGTGGTTTAGTTTCCTAAAGCCGCCATACCGAAGTGCCACAGACTGGATAGGTTAAAACAACAGAAATTCATTCTCTCACAGCTCTGGTAGCTGGTAGTGTGAAACCGAAGTGTCAGCAGGGCCACGCTCCCTCTGCAGTCTCTCGGGAAGGGTCCTTCCTTGACTCCTCCAGCTTCTGGTGGCTCCCTGCATCCTTGGCCTTCCTTGACTTGTAGCTGTGTACGTCCCTCCAGTCTCTGCCTCCAGTGTCACGTAGCCTTGTCCCCTCTGTGTCTCTCCTCTTCTTTTTTTTTTTTTTAAATATTTTATTTATTTATTTATTTATTTGAGAGAGACAGAGAGAGAAAGAGCACAAGCAGGGGAGGAGCAGAGGGAGAGGGACAAGCAGACTCCCCGCTGAGCAGGGAGCCCGATTCAGGGCTCGATCCCAGGGCCCTGAGATCATGACCTGAGCCGAAGACAGATGCTTAACCAACTGAGCCACCCGGGCACCCCTGTGTCTCTCCTCTTCTTATAAGGACACCAGTCGTTGGATTTAGGGCCTACTCTAATCCAGTTAGACTTCATCTTAACTGACTACATCTGCAGAGGTCCATTTCCAAATAAGGTCACATTCTGAGGTTCAGGTGGACATGACTTGTAGGGAGATATATTCAACCCATGATACCAAGCAATAGAAATATGATACATTTAATCTTATCTAGAGTAATATAAATTGTCACATAATTTTTGTTTGCTTTTTGAGCTTTAAATTATAAATACTAAAGATTCCTCTAGTGGTTTCAGTTGAATGTGATATTGGCTTTTAGTGCTAGGATAATTAGTGGAAAAATAACATGTCATAAAATGTGAAACATTAATCCAAAATTTCTCATAGGATTTCTCACATGCTTAATTAAGGCACATTCATGGAGATATGTGCCTCTACCATGTCTAAGTAATTTACATGTGTGTGAAGTTCAATTATGAAGGATTTTTTGTGCTAAATTCAGGTGTTCGGATTTGACCCTGTAGGAAAGGAAACACCAGTGGAGATTCACTATTTCAAAAAGATATTTCAGGTGGTCATATCAAAGCTACTGAACAGATGAGATGAGTGGGGTTTAGACCACAATGATGGGGTTAGGGAAGTAAAATTGTATTCGGTAACATCCTGATGACTTAGTAATTGATTTGATGATGTTAATAATAATAGCTAATTTTTTCCAGCTTTATTAAGATTTAATTGACATATACATTGTGTAAGTTAAAGGTGTACAACATAATGATTTGATACATGTATACACTGGGAAAAGATAACCACAAGAAGGTTAGTTAAGACAACCATCACCTCACATAATTATAATGTTTTGTGTGTACTGAGAACATTTAAGATCAACCATAGGTAATATTTATTGAGCAATTTCTATGTGTTAGGTACCATTCTAAGCACTTTTGTGTACCAGTTTATTTAATTCTTGCAATAATCCTATGAAGTAGTACTATTAAAATTTTGATTTCACATGAAGATACTGAGGCAAAAATTCTTGCCAAAGATCACCTACCTACTTGTGGGAGGGGTCAGGATTTTAACCCACAGAATCTGGTGAGCACAAGGAAGGAATCGGGGGTGACTCTTGAGATTGGGAGGCTGAGTAGAAGGTTGTGTCATTAGCCAGGACTGAGATACAGAAATGCAGCAGGTCTGGGGCTGGAGGTGGGGTGGGGGGTTGGGTGGGGAATTTGACTGGAAGGTTGTGAGTCAGTATGTTTGGTCTTGGATATAATATTAAGTTGGAAGAGCTGCGGGTGGGAAATCCAAATGGATGTGTCCGACAGTTAGCTGTAGTAAGTGCTTGAAAAATATTTGTTAAAATCAGTCTTTTAAATGTGTTAAAATCAATCTATTTTCTTTTTGAAAATACTGTGTTAGTGTAAAAAGTACACAGCTGTATTAAAAGATGGGGAAAAAATCGGTGATCCTGTCTCCCAGCTCCTACAAAGGAAGAGTGCTTTTAACCGGGTGACATTCTCTGTGATAGCGTGTCCTCGTGTCGCCCTCTTTCCATTAAGTTAGGAAGGTAAATGACTGTCCTGCCTGGAACTTTGTGACAGTTTTCAGCCAAGCAGAAAGAGGAGAGGCATTCGTGAATGATTTGTACCCACCGGATCGGGAGCAGATTTCCTTCATTTACCAACTCCCCTCACGCTCCCACCCTTCGCTCCAGCATCCCGCCAAATATGCCCCTTGCCTTGCTCTAACCACGGGGTATTCCAGTTCAAACCCGGCGGTTTATGGGAACTGCTTTTGTTGAAATCATTAAAGAAAGAAAGGCCTGTGAATTCTCGTGGCGAAGCACCGCCTGTTTTCTGTGTCATTTCAGTCTCATTAATCAGCACTGCAGCAAGGTAGACACTGTGCTGTGTATTTTACTGTCCCCCGCTCGGCAGCTCTGCGTCTCTGCCCCCAGGCCGACGCATTGGGGAAAAAGAGGGAGGGAAACCATCCATCTTCCCAGTTGCACATGTCAGCAGTGATTCCTTCCCCCTTCCTGTTGGCTGTCTCTCTCACCACCTGTGTTTAGAATCAGCATTGAAGCTGCTGCCCAGATGACTAAGAACCACTGTCCCCGTCACCTGCCCCAGTACGGGCCACCACTTCTGAATGAAAATAAGGAGTGCATAGGGCGGTTCTCTTTATGTTCTGAACAGTGCCGGAGATAGAATCCCACATCCCCTTAGAAGTTCATGAAAGCCTAAGATTCAGGCAGATTTTGGGTCATGCATTCGAAAGGTTGCAGTATCATTTATTGAATCAGAGGGGTAAAAGCCAATCGTTTCTTGGTGCCTAGCTGTATTTTCAGAGTTTCCCTCTAAGTGTATACAGTGGAGATTGAGCTAGCGAGGTTCAAGTCCACTATTCGCTGGCTATGCCCTATTCACTGAACCCCTCTGTGCCTCAGTTTCTTCATCTGTAACAGAGATGATAATACTACCTACCTCGTAGGGCTTTTTTGTGAGGATTAAATGAGATAATACATTCACAGCTCTTGCTATATATAGTACATTGCACATTGTAAGCACTCAATACATGTTAGCCATTAATTATCATTGTTGACCTCATCGTTCAAATAATAAAACTGAGGTTCAGAGAGATTAATTAGTACAAGTCATAGGAGGCACAGAAGGGATTTGAACCTGGCACTGCCCCACCCCCCAAACTCGTGCCCTTTCTGTTTGACTACATTGTTTCCATCCAGTTCCACCTTTAAAATAACTCATGTTTGAGCTTAATAAATCACTTGACTTTATTTATGTCTTTATTTCCCATCAGGTGAAACGAGAATGGTATTAACGGACATTCCTGTTAGGACAAGCCTCTTACAATTACGTGTTGATTAATATCATCAAGCTGTATGCACAAAAACTCTTTTAAAAATTCGGCTACAGAGAATGTTCTTGCCCTAAAAAAACGTTAAACAAAAAACGTTAAACAATGCAAAAGTATCAAAAAGGAGGCCCCCACACCCATCGCCTGGGGGCACAGCCATTATTTTTAAATGCGTATTCTCCTTCTTTGTCAGAATTCATCTACTTAACGTTTATATAGAACCCTGGTGGGCCAAGCTGCTATTATTAGTCCCCGTTTTACCCTTGGGGAGGTTCTGTGACCTGCACAGGGAAATACCCCTAGTGTATCGCAGAGCTGGGCATCTGGCACCCACTCTGTGCGACTCCTGCTACTTATATTCTTATCTCTTCCCCAGGATTCCATCCATAAAAATACAACTGTAACTTATTTAATATTCCTCCTACTCATGGACATTTAGTTGCTTGTGGCTCTCTCGTTATTAAATAATGGACGGAATGCCAGGTATCCTTACGGTCTTGTAGAATTATTTCTTTAGGACAGATTTCTATTGAATGGTTGGGTCCAAATATATAAACTCTTAAAATTTTCACCTCCATAAATGGCCAGATAACTTATGGAGAGCTTACTACATGCCAGGCACTAAGCACTTTACACTAATAAACATACCACAGTCCCCTCCCCCAATCACCCATTTTATAGACACTCGAGGTCATATAAGTAGTAGGGCTAGGACTTTAACCCAGGCAGCCTGGTGCAGGCCTGCTTGTTACCATGGTTAATAACCAAACAAGTCATCATAGTCCTATTTTACTGCTTGACATTGTCATTTTTCTAATTTATTCTAAAGTCGAGATAGGTCTAGGGTCTGACAGAAGGGTTTGAACTGAAGCAAATGTGTTTGAAACAACCTGGGAATTGTGTCAGTGGACAGGTTAGATGAAGAGAAAGGGAGCCCTGGGTGCGTGGAAAGTGAGACTTCTTTCTCTTGATAGCGGTCAGGACAGCCAAAGAGATCGTTTTATGAAAGGGACTATCTTTATGCCAGGGAAATAACTAGAAATTTTTTATTCTCCATTGGTACTGTAATACCTTGTAAGAAATTCACACACTCTCTCTCTCAAAGGTTCAGAACACTTGCGTTAGTCATGGAGTTATTTCCTACACTGGGTATAAGAATTTCTGGCATTTCCATGTCATGTAGCCAACACCATCTGTTGTTTGTCCAGGTTTTGTTCAACTGAGTAACCACAAGACCTACGAACAACTGCTTGAATGTTGAATTAAGACTCTTTCATAAGGATCAGAAGGAGTTAAGAGTTTTCCAGGCAGGAAAATGGGTAGAAAAGAGCATTCTGGGCAGAAATCATTTTGTCTTCTCTCCATTACAATTCTGATGTCAACACCTTCTTAGTGGGATTGTTTTCTTGGTGAAGGCAAGGCTGCATATGCTTCCTGAATCCCTGAGCCATAAGGATTTATGGACCCAGACATTGCCAAATAAGTCTACCTAGGCATCAAAGAAGGTGTGCTTACTTGTTACAGGTGTCCTTTCTCACCAACATAGAGGCTCCAAGCACACCTTCATGCTCGGCTAGCCTTCCTGGCTGCCAAATGTGAGACCAGGACTGCCTGATGCCCAAATGGCCTCTGACCATGAATTAATAAATAACCATCTCAGGGGTTTTACTACCTTGAAATGTAAATTATAAGCAAATGAACTTACTTTTCACATTTTTACAGTCTCTGTGTGTGTGTTTCCTAGCAGGCTGGCAGCTTTGGAGGATAATTATGTAGTAGTTGGCTCTGAACAGTGGTTTTTCAATCTTGGCCACGCCATAGAATCACCTGGGGAGCTTTTAAACCTCCCCACGCTCAGGCCAAATCCCAAGCTGATTAAATCCGAATCTCTGAGGATGTGACCAGGCATCCATATTTTCTAAAGCTCCCAGTGATGACTCCCAGGCCAAGATTGGGAACTGTTGGCTTAGAAGGTATCTTCTTTGTTTTTTTTTCATCCATAGTGTTTTCATCTGTACTTCATTTTATGCAGTTGGAGTGAATTTTAAGACTTGATATTGGTGCCCCCGAAGCCCTCTCAAACTCGAACAATCACCAGAATCACTTGGAAAGCTGATGGAAGCCCAGATCGTGCCATTCTTATTCCTTCTGGGATAATCCCACTCCTCGCATTTCTGAGTTAGTAAGTCCGAGGGGGGACACAGGAGTTTGCCTTTATGACAAGTTCCCTGTTATGGTGGTGTTGCTGGTACCAGGGGACACATGGTGACAGCATCAGCTCCAGTGCCTGCCTTCCACCTTCCCTCTGCTCTTCTCTTTCCCGACAGTGGCAGCCAGGCACCTGCCTCCAGGACAGCCCACGTGGTCAATATCCACCTTAGGAAATGGATGCTTGAGCAAGCTTTAGCATACTGCCCCACCTCCAGGTGGTCATGCAGTCTGATTTGAAAAGTCTACTCCATATGCACATGCAACCTCCTCCTTATTCCAGATCACCCATCTTAAGCCCGTTGTACATCAAACTCAGACGCACCGCTGGGTAGGGTTTTGGCGTCACAAAGTGGGACTTGGATTTCACTTTCCCACAGAAACAATTTTATGAATGGTGTTTAGGTAGAGCTGAAATGGTGATGTTAAAACCATTTGTCAGGAATACTGTGGGCTCAATAAGGCTTCAATGGACTGCCTTCCAGGAACTCAACCGGCATTTAAAGAATTGAGTTTCTGAGTTTCAGAAAACCAATTTTCAAACGAATTCTTAGAACATAACTTGTTTAGGAACTAACCATAACTGGAACATTTGACTCATTTTGTTTATAGTTATTTTGCCCTTTACATTTTGGAGCCAAAGTGGGGCGGGGGGAAGACTTGTCATTCATTCCACTCACATTTATTAGGTGCTCACAGTGTACCTGGCACTGCTATATTTGGGGATTTACAGATGAAAAAGACAGCCCCTGCCCTAGAGGAGCTCATATTCTAGGTGGGAAAATATTTTCTAAGCAAATAAGAAAATATTTACCAAGTTGCCAGTGTGATATGTGCAATAATGCAGAATGAATGAATGAAGGAGGGATCTGTTCTGCCCTGGGGATGGGGGGGGACAGAGAATGGGAGGGGGCGGGAGGAGAGAGAGAAAGAAAGAGCAGGGGGAGAGGAAAGGAGAAAGAAAATGGGGAATGGGGGGGCTGACTCTGTGTATGTGGGAGAGAGACAGGGAGGGAGGGAGAAGAGAAGATGTGTTTAAGAGGTTTAGAATCAGAGAGAGATTGTTAGACCTTGAAGACCCAGGGGATTTGCCCAGTAGAGAAGGGGGTGAAGGGCATCCAGGGTGATGGAACAGTCTGAATGCACATTGGGAATGAGCTATACAGGACTGGCCAGTAACCAAGTTAGCTCTTCACATAGGATGATGGAGGACAACTGGGAAGGGCATTCCTGGCCACACAAAGTTTGAGCCTTAACCCAGAAGAAGAAAAGAGAAGACTACATTGTTATCTCAGACCTTCTTTTTAAAAGAATTTTCTTCTCCTATATGTTTCGCACTACCCTGAGGAAGACAACTTCTTATTTTCAACAAAATATTCATACTTAGAAAATGTCTTGAATCCAGCGGTGTTCAAACCTGTGCTCTGGGAAGCCCCCTCAGAGGCTGGCTGGGGTAGGGCCGAAGAGCAGGCAGGGCTCCCTCCCCCCCTCCCATCAGCCACCCACCTTACCAGGTTTTCTTTGGGCTGCTTTACATGTTGGGCACATCTAGGGAGAATATTACATTTGAAAAAGGGTACGTAACTAAAAAAGAAAGGCTTGAAGAACACTGTAATCTACTCACACATTTCCTAAGTCTGAGGGCTCTGGTGTGCATAGCCAAACCTCTCAACCGCGGGCAAGAGGATGACTGTTGTCGGACCATCAGCTGCAGATGGGACATGAGGCCAGCACTGATGTGGCTGTGTGACCAGGGACAGTGGTTAGGAGGGGAGCCTTCAGTTGGCTGCAGAGGTAATGAGAAACTCATTTCTCCCTGGGATGATCTTATACTTTAAGATCAACATTTGAATTTTCTAATGACAAAAAACTGATCTTTTCTTAAGCATTTCAGATTATTCTTTACACTTTTAAAAGTTTAGTACTTGATCTCTTGCCTGTGTTTCCTGCTCTATTCAACATAAAAATATAATGTGCGTTGGTGGTGAAGATGTTTATGTCAAAAATTTCACCCTCGCTGATTGGGTTTATTTATTTTTACTTTTTTTTTTCCTTGCTGATTTGGTTTAGCAAGTGATGTTATCATTAGGAATTAAAAATATTTCTTACCCCATATCACAGTATGTTATAAATATTTGTCATCTTCAGATAATATGTTAGTTTATTTTTAATCACCTTTCCAATGAAAACTCAAGGGACTAGCCAATTTATTCTGTACACCTACATATAACCTTTCCGTTTAAATATAGCTTAGCTGCCCTGAGGTGACAATGCAATGTTTCCTGGGAGCCAAAGTCCCCAGACTTTGTATTTAATCATCTCTGTCCAATGGGGAGACATCCCCTGAACTGCCGTTTAACGTGTAGGGAAAAAAACAAAGAAGACCCGAAGAATATAAGCCCAGTTGAGGTACAAAGGAAATAGCTACAGAAGAAAAGAGCATGGTCAATGTCCAAAGCTGGGGAAGAGCATTCTGTGGTCGGTGGCAGAGCTCTGGGGTTCTGAATTCTGGTCCCAGCTGTACCACCAGCTGTGTGTCCTTGGCCTTTTGGTAAACAACCTCTGGGACACACTTTGTCCCTCTGAGAAGGCTATGTGGGGAGGGGAGGTGTTGGTGGGCTGAGGGTGCTTAATGGCCAGGCCAACCTTGAGGTGAAGAAGTGCCACACGGGCTGCAGCCCAGTGTGGAGGAAGGGACCGAGCTGGAGTCAGCAACAAGAGCTCAGCTCTGGGTCTGACCGAGGTAAGGTACGTGCAAGTGCCTGGGAGTGTTTCCGATTGCCACAGCCCGTGACAAGAAGGAAAATATATGTGCCTGAGCCTTCCTTCCATCCCATGGTGGGAGCACCACACTGAGCACACAGGACAAATAGACGTGCAGCTCTTGAAATGTGGACAAGGCTTAAATAAGTCTGCAGGAACCTTTTAAAAGTTGAGTTTATTCAACTCTTGCACAGCCTAACAATACATATTAAGTGTGTATCATCTGTGCCCTTAACGGACTCACAGATGACTGAGCTCGTCACTTCTTTGTAATTTTTTCTTTATAAAATATTTTTTTCCCTTTGGTTTTAATTATCGGCTTACATATTTGGGGGCATATAAGCGGTGTTTGGGGGTGATGTAAGACCTACTTTCTCTTATATTGAACTAATATTTACTATACCGATTCCCAGGTCTGAGCATCTGGTTTCATTTCTAAGCAGAAATGAACCCATTTTTCTTGGTGCTGAGTCAGCATTTTCTCCCCAGACCCAGGGCTCCCCGTACTTTCTGGAAGAAAGAGCTGACCGTGGCAGAACAATGCTGAGCGGTGGCCAAAGAAAGCTTCAGAAGAGCACCTCACTCCTCCCAGCCGGAGCTGAGGTGCTGGTTTTTATGTTGAGTCTCCTCTGTTTCAGCCCTTAAATCACGAATTGGTAGGAGAAGCATTTTCAAAACAGCAACAACAACAAACCATTGAGATGTTCAAGGAGCCTAGGATTGAAATAGTAGGGTGACATATATGATAGAGTTGGGAAACGCTGACAGAGAGCTAAGGAGTAGAATCTGAAGATGTGTTTTTATTTATATACAATTAGAAGGATAAACAGACTTATAGAAAGGGATTTTCAGCCCAATTAGTGAATAATGTTGGTTGCTTTTTTTTTTTTTTTTTTAATCATACTCTATGCTAACATGCCCTTTATGGAACCGATTAGATACAGTGGTTATTCAGCCAAGGCTTTGGTGTGCAACCTGCAGTTAAAACAGGCACAGTGAATGCACAGTTGACGTTACAGCATTACTAAGGTGGCCCTAATAATAAGAGGCTTAATATTTGCACTTGAAACCTTTGGTTCCCAACACCATACCCAAGCTGAAAGTGTTTCGAAGCTAGTAGGCAGCCTCCTTTTGATGTATTTTATTCACTTGGAATTAAAGACAGAAGCTCTTTCTAGCTAATCACAAAAAATATTTTTTTGCTAGAATAAGCACATTCTGATTCGTCACTTGCTTTCAGGTGCAGTAATTAAAATGAAGGTAATCATGAATTTTGGATCCACTACGTACCTTAAGACCGGAAGAGTGTTAGCTACGCCTGTCAGATAGCTAAGTACGTTCTCCCTTTGGTTTGCGCACCCACCCTCTCTTCTGGAATAGATCAGATCCCCCGGGCTGGTGTTGCCCCCTGGTAAAGCTGTTTCTGTTACAAAATGAGCCAATGAGTATATTGACTAAAGCGGCATTTGCGAAGGAGATAGCGCCTGAAATAAAAACGGAGCCCTGTTTTGTAAAATGCTGCTTTTTTATCCCCTGCACTGCGATGGGACTGTAGGTTGATGCTGCAGACGTCCCCATGAGCGAGTGCCTGTGGGCTAGTCCCGAAGCGGTTTTCTTTGTGGCTTGCCTCCTGTCCACTGGGAAGCCCGTTTTCCTCTCATTTTCGTTCTTTTCCAGCTCTCTCTCGTGCTTTTGAACACAGAACCCCCCATCCTCCCACCACCCAAACTCCACATTCCAGCCCCGTGATTTCACAGTACCAGGCGAGCTCCCCTGCCAGGCCGGCAGGCTGCCTGCTGACTCTTGCAGGGGGAACAGATGGGAACATAAACTCGCCGCAAAGGAGCAGGATACTCTGTATATTTTTAAGACCAGGAATCCAGTTCTCATTTAGAGGCTGTATTTTTTTAATAGCTCCTTGAAAATTGAACAAAACATTTCTTGTTGCTCTTATTTCTTGATAACATCATTCCCTCTGCGTGGATGTATAGAATCACAGAAACTAGAGAATGGAAAAGATATATTAGATCATGTCTCGGCCATTCCCAGTGGTTACAGTTCTTTTTTTCCCACACTCTGTCCTCTATAGTGCTTTTCTCTTTTAGTTTTCTCAAGAATTAGTTTTTCCATTTCTCCTGGGGAATAATTCCTGAGTTTGACCACGGAGGAATGTATGTGCAGATAGATATCCATAGTCTTTTTTTTTTTTCAGCCTGATAGCCCGACTCTTCATAACCCTTTCTTTTAGCATAAACAGCCCCTCTTCGTCCTAAGTCAAGTATTTCTGGATGGTACTTTTTTTTTTCTTCCATTTATTAAGTTCAGAGCTTGTTTTTCTGCTTTGCTTTCTCTCTTCATCAATCAGTCCCTAAAGGCCATTAATCATATTTTTACCTCACTGAAAGCTCCTTTGCTTATTCCCATATCAGGAGCCCAGAGCTGGTTGAGCTCCCACGGTACTAAAGAAGCCTCATTGATATGTGCTTATTCTATCCTCTCTCGCTCTCTCTCTCTCTCATCCCTGGCCCCCAGCCTCAGTTCACGACCACAAACTGTTTTCTACAAAAAATGTTTCTAAATTATGATTTGGGGAATTAGTCATATTAGTCATCTCAAGGCCATGTGTGTGCGCGTGTGTGCGCGTTGCCCGTGCATGTGGTTTTAGGTGGTAAGATTCTATTTGTTCTCAGTTACTTAGAAGATATTTTTCATATCCTTGGAGCCACAGATCTTTCAGGTCTCCTGAGTGCTTGGATCAAGTATAATTCTGGACCATGGAGCTATGATGCATCAATAGAATGTAGCATTCTATTTTAGAGCTGTCATCTCAGAAGTAGAGAGGAAAAGAAGCAGATACGGGGGAGACAGACTGTATTTGTAGGATTTAGAATTCTTGGGGAAAGGGAAGGGCAAAATTTAAATAGCCTTGACCCACACATATCTAAAGAAGATTCGCTCTTAAAAGCTAGTATATAGACTAGGTATATAGACTTTTTATTATGTCACTTTGGTTTTTTTGAATATATATCTCAATTATATTGAGGTATAATTGACAAATGAAATTGTAAGATAGACTTATTTTGCTTAGCGTAATACCCTCTAGTTCCATCTATATTGTTGCAAATGGCAAGATTTCATTTTTTTGGTGGTTTTTATCATATGATCTCACTCATATGTGGAATTTAAGAAACAAAACAGAAGATCATAGGGGAAGAGAGGAGACAATAAAACAAGATGTAATCAGAGAGGGAGACAAACCATAAGAGACTCTTAATCTTAGGAAACAAACTAAGGGTTGCTGGAGGGGAGGGGGTGGGGATGGGGTAACTGGGGGATGGACATTGGGAGGGCACATGATGTCATGAGCACTGGGCGTTTCATAAGACTGATGAATCACTGACCTCTATCTCTGAGACCAATAATACATTCTATGTTAACCAATTGAGTTTAAATTTTAAAAATTTTAAAAATAAAATAAATAAAGGAAAAAAATTGTAAGATATTTAAAGTGTATATCACGGTGATTTGATATACATATGCCTTGTAAAAGGCTCCCTCCACCTTGTTAATTAACACACCACCATCTTACATGTTTATTTTCATTTATTTGTTTTTGGTGAGAATATTTAAGTTCTACTCTCAGCAAATTCCACTTATACAACACAGTGTTATCAACTGTAATCACCATGTTTTACCTTAGATCCTCATATGC
Source organism: Ursus maritimus (assembly GCF_017311325.1). Taxonomy (NCBI): domain Eukaryota; kingdom Metazoa; phylum Chordata; class Mammalia; order Carnivora; family Ursidae; genus Ursus; species Ursus maritimus. The sequence continues at coordinate 5,743,936 of NW_024423564.1, forward strand.
TATATGGTTTCCTGGATTGGAGGACCTAATATAAAAACACCAGTTCTCCCCAAAGCAATCCATAGATTCAATGCAATCTCAATAAAACCCCAATAGTTTTTTGTTGAAACTTGACAAGGTGATTCTAAAATGTACAGGGAAGGGATGCCTGGGTGGCTCAGTCAGTTAAGTGTCGGCCTTCAGCTCAGGTCATGATCCCAAGGCCTTGGGATCAAGCCCCACATTGGGCTCTCTGCTCGGCAGGGACCCTGCTTCTCCCTCTCCCTCTGCCTGCTGCTCCCCCTCTGCTTGTGTTCTCTCTCTCTCTGACAAATAAATAAATAAAATATTTTTAAAAATTAAAAAATAAAATGTATGAGGAAGTATAAAAAGCCAAGGATGGGTAGGCTAATTCTTGAAGATGAAGGTAAAAAGGACTTGCTCCACTACGTCCCAAGACTTACTAAAAAGGCACTGTGGTACTGATCAGAGATAGACACACAGACTGATGGGACAGAATAGAAAGACCAGATACAGACACAAGCATAAAGAGATGCTTGATTTATGACAGAAGTGGCATTCCAGAGTAATGGTCAAAGCCAACCTTTTCCATAAATGGTGCTGGAATTATCTGACATCTCCATATGGGGGGAAAGGAAAAAAAGGAATTGGATGCCTACCTTACACCATATGCAAAAAACTCCAAATGGATACAGACTTAAATGCGAAAGATAAAACTTTAAAGCATACTCACACATGCATATACATATGCTTTATATGTGAGTATATGTATAAACACTCTTATCTTCGTGACCTCAAGGTATTGAAAGATTTCTTGTATGCCATGAAAGTCTGTAGTCAAAAATTATATATTTGGTAAAATTAAGAGTGTCTCTTCATCAAAAGATAACATAAAGAAGACAAATAGCTATACAATGAGCGCATATATTGGCCATACATGTAATTGACAAAATATTAGTATCCAGGATATATAAAAATACCTAAATCAATAAAAAGACAATCCAATCTGAGAAAAATAGGCAATATAACTTCAGTAGGCTCTCCATAGAAGAGGAAATAAAAATGGCCAATAACCATAAGAGATCTCGATTTCTTTAATAATCAAAGAAATGCAATTAAACCATAGTGAGATTCCACATCATATCCACCCTATTAACTCAAAATGAAAATACTGGCAGTGTTGATGAGGATGGGGAGCAATAGACATTGATGGTAGAAATTGCAGTATGTTACATACTTAGGAGGGGGTTAGCACGCTGTAGTACACATACCTTATGACCCAGTAATTAGGTATATACACTAGAGAGAGTTGGCTCATAGAACACAAAGATACATGTATAAGAATGTTCTTTTTTTTTTTTCTCTCCATAAGTTTTTTTTTTTGGAAATTGGCAAGCCTACAGAAAAGTTGCAAAATTAATGCAACGAATGTGATAAAGCCTTACTGGATAGCAGGTAGTGGAAAGAACATACATGGGCCTTAAAGTAAGTGATACCTGGCTTGACATCCCAACTTCACCACTTACTAGCTGTGTGACCATGGGCAATCTCTAAAGATCGGTGAGCCTCAGTTACCTCATCTGTAAATTGCAAATTGGAGGTAATAAAATGCCTACTGTATTGGGTATTGTAAGGATTAAAAGCATTAATGTATATCAAGTCCTGAGCATAAATGCCCGTAACATAGTTGTCCAGCAAATTATGGCTGCCATTATTAATATTTTGCTGCTGTTGTTAAAAATGATAATGACTCGTTTTATTTCTTCAGAACCTCTGAATGACAGCACATTTACTGATACATATTCATTTTTCATGTTTCATTACAGAATGCAAAATGATTCAAGAGAAAAATAGCATTTTTTTATCCTGTATTACTTTTTTCCTTCTCACTTTCCTATTGCAACTTCAATGTTAGAAAGTACAAACCAGAAAAACAAGCCCTTAACAAAAATGTTTTTATAATGTAAAAAAATTATACAAAATTAAAAACTCCTTTTGAAGAAATAAAAGAGTGGTTTTATCAAAAGTAAAAGGAAACTAAACCACAAAAAAGTTAAATAACTTGATCAAGAAGCAATATTAGAAATGGTGTGTAGGTTTTCTAATTTCTAACCCAAGATCCTGAACACTAAGTTGTAATATCAGCAATTATTTTTAAAAAAAGCTGAATTAAGAAAATAGCAGTAGCCTTTAGCCCTAATGCTGTGACTCCTGGCCTTAACTACAAAATGAATGAAATCACATGAAAAACTGTCAAGGCCCCTTTAATCTCCAGTGAAATTTGATTCTATGTCCGAAGTCTTTCTCACTGACCCCCAGATCCACAGTCATCTTTTCCTCTTGGGAGCTCTGCCTTACCCCACTATTTATGTTTGCAAACCGATTGTGATCATGTTGCCACACTGTACTGTTACATATCTCTTTGTAAACCTATCCTCTCTCTCCAATTAGATTGCATCTCCTGGGGTTGCAGACTTTTTCTTATGTACCTTCGTATTTGTATGTTTTTGAGTGAAAAAAAAATCCAACCACGTTTTAAATATAATTTTCTGTCCTAATAGCACCTAATAGAGTGCTTTGCCCAGGCACAAAATAAATGCTGGATATATAAGGATAATGACTGTCAGATTGCAGTTGTAAAAAATAGACCTAGTTGTCATTGCTACAGTAACATGGGCATAGGATTCATGGATTCTGCCTCGAAAGCAAATGCTTGTTTTCCTGTGTTCCAGAAAGATGCTGTGAAGCGAGTATTCTCTGGCATTCAGCCTACAGGAATCCCCCACCTCGGCAATTACCTGGGAGCCATTGAGGCCTGGGTGAGGTTGCAGGAAGAGCATGGCTTGGTGCTCTACAGCATCGTTGACCTACACTCCATCACTGTCGCCCAGGACCCAGCCCTCCTTCAGCAGAGCATCTTGGACATGACTGCTGTTCTTCTTGCCTGTGGCATAAACCCAGAGAAGAGCATCCTTTTCCAACAATCTCAGGTCAGCTTCTCAGATTGAACCAAGAACACTTGCATTTTCTAGTTATTTGAGGAAAACTTTGAATGAAAGTTTACATAGCTCCTGTCTGTGATTCTTTTAAAATTGTTCAAGAGTGACTTCATCAGATGTGATGATTTCATTTTAATGTTTACCCTATATTCATATCTTTAAATGTCATTATAAGCAATAGTATTTTTCACCTTTTCCTCCACTATTCTTGCTTCATTTACCAAAACGTTACATCTCGTTAGTACTTGTAAGTCTGGAATTGTTTTTCTCTACTGGGTTGTATTCAAACTGCTGAATTCATACTGTTGACTAATCTCCTGGTGATCAAGGATAGAATTTAGTAACCAGTGGTTTTGCATAATTTCAATGTTGCTTTACTGGGTAATGCATTTGGAAGGCCTAGTGGATAATTCCCATTGTTCCTTCTTTGTGTAATAGCTTTTGAGAAGACTTGAGAGAACTAGCTAGGAAATTGGAAGACAATGTCCAGTCTCTTGAGTCCAAGCCAAGAAAGGCTTCAGAACAAAGCCAAAATATTTGACTGATATCGTCACTATGGATGAATCAGTTTACTCTTGGACGGGCAGATAGCCTGGACCAGAGACAGGGCACTTAAGAGACTCCATAGCAAAGAAGATGAAAAATTTAACTGGATCATGCCCTCATTACATATCTGCTTGAACCTTGTGACAAAGCCACAGCCCAGGAACAGTATGTTATACATGTTTGCTACATGTTAACATGTATGCATGTGTGATATGGGTTATACATGTGTGTATCTCCTGCCTTGATCATAAACTTCTGACAATCGTCATTTTTATGTATATCACCCACAGAACTTAGTATAGTGATTCACAGAGAGTGACCCTTTAAAAAAATATGTAAGAAATGAATATCTTCAAAAGTAAATACATTTATCAACTTAAAACTCGTTTCCAGCTTAGAAATAATGTGATAGAGTAATAGACTCTGACCATGAAAATGTCCATAAAGGCAATTTACCTCTATTTCCTTCCTCAAAGTTGGTCAGAAAGCCTTTATTTACACATAACTTTTCAAATTCAATCTTGGACTGATCTAGTTGTTTTAAATATATAAATATACTTGCTTATGTTGGGCAGATACCTGTGTCCCTATAATTTCCATCCACTCACTTGACTTACGCTCTCTAAAAATACATGGTAAATCAACTGTCTTCCACATGACTACTCTTCAAATACTCAGAGACATCTGTTACACACTAGCCTTACCCTACAGGTCCTTACCCCATAGGTCTTACCTCCTTCAAGCTAGTTGTCCCACCTCGGGAGCACTCTTGCTGTCTACTTGAAAGAAATGTGCCTGTCCTATTTCATGAAACAATCTTTATTCACACTCTTCAAGCCTGTCTCCAGCATTATAATGCCGATCATTAGAACCACTTCGTAAGTTACCTGATACATCTTCACTTCATCTAAGCTGTTTTTGATACAAGCTCCCTTTTGATTCTTATGTGATACCATTTCTAAAAATCGTATTCCCAGTACTTATTTCCATACTTCTGGAAGGCAAAAATGTCTGCATCTCCACAAAGTAACCACTTGCCAGACTGCTTTGTTAAGTGACGTTTAAAATTAAAGGCTCATTTTCAACCACATCCAGTGCTTGCACTTTGAGCTCATACCCCCAGGAATGATCACCACATTATAATTTTTATCTCCTTTTTGAAGGATTTTGGGCAGTGACCTCCACAAGCATCTAAAATTTGCAATAATTGAGGTCTCTTCTTCAACGGGGTACTTTGGTGTTCAAAACAGCAATTGAAAGGGTCACCCACAGTGTGGGACTTTGTAAGAATTCCCTCATAAATGAGGGATCATGAAAGTCACCTTCCTTTTGATTTTTTTTATGTTATGTAGTGAGCTCCTTGGTCCCAGGAGTTGTGGGTTTAGGTCAGAGAGGGCAGGTCACTGGTGTTGCCTGTTTCCTCGGTGGCCTCATGCAGCTCCACACTGCCTCATAGGTCCCCTGCTCCCATCCCAGACTGCAGCTCCCTCCAGGGAGTTTGGGTAGCTTGCCAGGAAAATGTGAGCGTAGTACTCATCTGCCTACAGTCTACACTTTGTCCCACAAAGACAGTATGCAAGACTTCCTCAGGTGTCTTTCTGACCTCAAGACGTATTTGGGCTGGGCCATTTCCTTTTTTAACTCAGGCAACCAACCTGAATACAACTCAGCAGATGGACTGGATATCTTACCAGGTTTTCTTTCCTTCGTTTAATTATTTAATAAAGAAAAATTGAAATATGCATAGAAGAGTAGGGAAACTAGTGTACTGTATCCCCATCACTTACTAGCATTTTTTTTTTGTCTCATCAATGTTGTTTTTTTGTTGTTGTTGAAGTATTTATTTAGATTTATTTATTTATTTATTTGAGAGAGAAAGAGAGAGGGGGGAGGGGCAGAGGGAGAGAAAGTCTTAAGCAGACTCTGTGCTGAGCGTGGAGTCCAGTGCAGGGCATGGGGGGGGGGCAGTGCTCATCGTGGGGCTCAATCTCACAATCCTGAGATCACAACTCTGAGTCAAAACCAAGAGTCAGACGCTTAACTGCACCACCCAGGTGTCCCGGTGGTGGTTTAAGTATTTTAAAGCAGATAACACACATCATTGCATTTCAGTCCCTAAATATTTCAATGTACTTCTGTATAAACCGAGGAAATTTTCTTACATAACCACAATATCGTCATCACACCTAACAAAGCTAATGATAATTCCATATGATCATCTAATACCCAGTCCATATTCAAATTATGCTGATTTTCCCAAAATGTCTGTTCTTTTTTTTAATAATAATTTTTTATTATGTTATGTTAGTCACCATACAGTACATCCCAAGTTTTTGATGTAAAGTTACATGATTCATTACTTGCGTATAACACCCAGTGCACCATGCAATACGTGCCCTCCTTACTACCCATCACCGGCCTATCCCATTCCCCAACCCCCTCCCCTCTGAAGCCCTCAGTTTGTTTCCCAGAGTCCATAGTCTCTCATGGCTCATTCCCCCTTCTGTTTACTCCCCCTTCATTCTTCCCTTCCTTCTCCTACCGATGTCCCTGCTGTTCCTTATGTTCCATAAATGAGTGAAACCATATAATTGTCTTTCTCTGCTTGACTTATTTCCCTTAGCATAATCTCCTCCAGTCCCATCCATGTTGCTGCAAATGTTGGGTAATCGTTCTTTTTGATGGCTGAGTAATATTCCATTGTATATATGGACCACATCTTCTTTATCCATTCGTCTGTTGAAGGGCATCTTGGCTCCTTTCACAATTTAGCTATTGTGGACAATGCTGCTATGAACATTGGGGTGCATATGGCCCTTCTCTTCACTACGTATGTATCTTTGGGGTAAATACCCAGTAGTGCAATTGCTGGATCATAGGGTAGCTCTATTTTTAACTTTTTAAGGGCTCTCCACACTGTTTTCCAAAGTAGCTGTACCAACTCCAAAATGTCTTTTATATTTGGCTTGTTTAAATAATGATCCAATGAAGGTCTACACATTGCATTTTTTTCATATATTTTTGTTTATTGCTCAAGTTTTATTTTTATTTCCCATAAAGTTAATCCTGCATTTGAAAAGAATTAAAAACTTAGATTTTTAGGGGCACCTGGGTGGCTTAGCCAGTTAAGTGTCTGCCTTCAGCTCAGGTCATGATCCCAGGGTACTGGGATGGAGCCCCACATCAGGCTCCCTGTTCAGCGGGGAGCCTGTTTCTCCCTCTCCCTTTGCCGCTCTCTTGCTCTCTTTCTCTCTCTCAAATAAATAAATAAAATCTTTTTAAAAAATTAAGATTTTCATGCTCCCACCTTTTTCATGCCTTTGATATGTTAATTGAGTTTCCTTTTATTCATTATAAAATTAGCTCTTTTGAACATAAAAATAAACCTTATAATTTTTTTTTGCTTTCTCTTAGTGCTAGTGTGTATTGGCTGATGGTTAGTGGCTATAAACTACCATTCACATAGTTGCTCATCACCAGTTTTAATAGTTTGTAAGAAACTCTGCTTGCCTAGTGCCCATAGAGTGCCCGGGCATCAGTTCCTTCAGAGCGGCCGTGAAGCTTCTAGTTGTTCAAGGAGGATAGTGGGAAGGTCTTCCTCATGCTGTATCTTGAAAGTATGAAGGACAGGCTGGATTTGCTTCTTAGAACCATTCTCAAGTAGGAGTATAAGTGGAAAAGCTAGTGTCCCTGAAACAGTGATTATTCTAGACAGCTGGCCCCATATTTGCAGTGTTCTAGTAGGTGGAAGAATCCTCACGGTGTTTGTGTTGTGTGTCTTATCATACAGTAGTCAACAACTGTCTTTATCAGTCTGTGGAGTCTCTAATAGATGCAGACTGAAAAGAAAACACTCGTAGCATTGTCATATTTAGAAAAAAAATGAGAAGTCATTTTTATTAGAAAACTAATATTTTTAAATGTGTAAGATCTCAAAATCCTTTTCATGTATATGACCTCACTTTTAATCCTCAAAAGAGCACATGAGTTAGGCTTTACTATTCTTTCACATGTGAATAAATTAAGGTATGAAAAGATTGAGTAAATTATAAAACATCCTTAAAACCATCTCTGAATGGTGCCTGGTACTTAGTAAATGCTTAACAAATATATCTTCTTAACCTAACCTGAAGTCATCCAGGTGACAAATCCAGGACTCTTTTTTTTTTTTTCTTCCTAAAACACTGCTTTTAGAAGGTGTTCTCACGGGAGGGAGCCTTATGCTACCTCCCCACCATGCCTTTGCCTCAGTAGCTGACGGCAGAGGGGCAGTGGAGAGCCAGAACTGACCCCAAGATCCTCATTATTTCTTGCCTGGACAGTCCTCTCACCCCTTCACTCCTACCTCAGGCTTTCCTGGCAGCAGGCCTCCCCCCAGCACTGTAGCCATGCTCATCTTTCTTCCTCAGATACCTCAGCACCTCTCTCCTTACCCTCAGGGTAAAAATCCAAGCTCAGTTTCTAGAAAGCCCTTCAAGAAAGAGGCCCCTGATATAGACAGACAGATACATACATACATACATACATACATACATACATACGTACATGCAATGGAATATTACTCAACCATAAAAAAGAATGAAATCTTGCTGCTTGAGACAACATGGATGGATCTAGAGAGTATAACACCAAGTGAAATAAGTCACTGAAAGACAAATAGCATATGATTTCACTCGTGTGGAATTTAAGAAACAAAACAAACGAGCAAAGTAAAAAAAAAAGAGAGAGAGAGACAAACCAAGAAACAGACTCTTAACTGCAGAGAACACACTGATGGTTCCCAGAGGGGAGGGCGGCGGGGGATGGGTGAAACAGGTGATGGGGGTTATGGAGGGCACTTGTCGTGATGAGCACTGGGTGTTACATGGAAGAGTTTAGTCACTATATTGTATACCTGAACTAATATAAGTATACTAGAATTAAAATTAAAAAATTAAAAGAATGACGCCCCTGAGAACATCAGGCCAGTGTTGTTTCCTCCTCACCACTTTTTAATCATCAGGTTATTTTTACTCAGATGATCTGATTAACTTTTACTAACAACTCTTTAAAGCAAGAGTTGGGGGTGGTTCTGGTTTTATTTTGAGAAAGTATGGTAAATCAGTTCTTAACTTACAAAGTGGGTAACTTAAGAGATCATTTCTACATTTTAACAGTTTTTTGTTAGCTCCTCTCTACTGGGAGTTTTGTGATGCATGGTAGCATTTAATTGATCATTAAATATGTAACCAAGAGGATAAGAAGTCAGAAAACAATTATACTTAAAGTGTTGTGAGCCAATGCCAGCTAAATTAGATATACCTACATTCCCTGCCCACACACAGTTATTTACAAGTAAAATTAAGAATTTTTGAAATTGCGTGTTAGAGAAAAATATTTTTTTATATTATATAATGTGCTCTTTCCCTGTCTATCCATTGTGTTAAGCAAAGTACTTGGAGCTAAATATAAAGACTAGTTCCCCCAGGTGCTATTGTTGTCCAGGGGAGTAAGTTCTAGCAATCATTTGAAGTAGGGAAAGAATTTAGCTGTGTTATAATGCTTATTTTACCAATAATTTTCATCTCCAATCCTTTGCATTCTTTCTCAGCAGTCTGACTGAAACAATTTAGACTTATTGAAGATTTTTCTCATTATTTTCTTTTTCTTTCTCTCCCACTGGCCTCTAGTCATGGCGCTTCCCCTAAAATATGTTTGCCATATGTGGGGAATTTTACAGAGCCTCTCCTCTGAAAGGTGTGTGTGTGTGTGTATGTGTGTGTGTGTGTGTGTGAGAGAGAGAGAGAGAGAGAGAGAGCGCGAGTGCACGCCTGCCTGTGTGTGTTTGGCAGGGGTTTCCATCCCAATGCCAAAGTCAATGGTCTTTTATTTCCAGCAGACCTGCGTGCACATCCAGTCTGATTCCCACAGCTGTCTCTGAGGTGCACGTCTCCACATCTTTAGTTGTTACTTTCCTTGTGAACTAATCACCGTGCAGATGGAAGATAAAAGCCGGAGTTCATAGCTTTGGGCACTGGCTCTGTGCCCAGGCTAGGAGAAAAGAACAGTTTTGACCAGCGGACACCGTGTTACAGAGCACCCAGAACTCTCCGCGGAAGAGTTGAGGGAGGAGAATGGAATCTGCAGCCTTGGAAGGTGGCTTCATTCTCTAATTAGAGTTATGTTTTGTTTTCCAGGAAACTCAAATCAAGAATAATAATAATGGATAATAATAAATAATAAGCAAGCTCTCACATGAATCCTGGCTCACTGTATACAAACACAAGCTGTACCTGACCCATGTCCCTTATCTCAGAGGTGTGAGACCAGCAACACCTAAACTTGGATGGACAGTATCACGTTTTCCCTCATCCCAGGAATTTTAGAAGCCTCTTTGAGTACAGATTTTTATTTGTTGGGCTCTCATAGTTGTTAGGCGACCAACAACAGGTGCAACATACAACTCATAATAGAAAGGAAGAAGGGGCACCTGGCTGGTTCAGTCAGTAGAGCACGAGACCCTTGATCTCGGGTTTGTGAGTTCGAGCCCCATGTTGGGTGTAGAGATTACTTAAAAAATAAATTTAAAAAATTTTGAAGAAAGGAAGCAAACAAACGTCCACATGGATTAATGGACTTGAAGAATCAATCTGTAAAATTGGCATTTCCTCCGAAGTTTCTCGGGAGAGACAAAGGATCCAAATGGCCCATGGCAGAAATAATAAAGAGAAGTTAGGAAAATCATTATACAACCAAACTCCTCATGTATTTCTTTCTCTAAGAAGTTTCCACTAGTACCACTTTCCTTGCCTACATCTATAGTCCTATGTGACTCGATGAGCAAGTGAGAGTAGTTTCGCTGCCTCCGTCCCGGGCCACAGGATGATGTCATATCTTAATACTTTCAAGAAGAGTTCTGGTTTATTATCAGAGCAAGAGTGGAAAAGCACAAGTTTTGCAGCCGCATCGAGTTGGCCTGAATCTCACTGTGACCTCTTCTTGTTGTCACACACTGGGCAAGTTCTCTGAACCCCTGTTTTAGTGTCTATAACAGGGATATTTGAATAATATGACATATAGTACTGGTAAATAATACCCTTTTCTCTTGCCCTACCCCTACCTACCCCGCTGCATACAATACTACTCCCACCCGTCTTCTTTTTTCTTATTTTAAGGTTTTATTTATTTATTTGACACAGAGAGTGGGGGAGAGAGTGCACAAGTACGGGGAGCGGCAGGCAGAGGGAGAGGCAGGCTCCCCGCTGAGCTGGGAGCCAATGTGGGGCTCGATCCCAGAACCCCGAGATCATGACCTGAGCCGAAGGCAGACGCTTAACCAACTGAGCCCCCCAGGCAGCCCTCACCCCAGGCTTCTTGATACTGTAAAGATTTAAAGGTGGAGTAGAATTGGAAAGTGGAGGTCAAATTAATGACAGTTCCTGCTGTCACACTCAATAATAAAATATTTTCTGAAAAGGTAATTGTTGAAGGTTTTTTGGGACCTTCTTAAATAGTTCAGATATTCAGAAAAGCAGGAGGATGAATGGTTGCTTTTTGAAATACTAACCTTTGGGCATACTTGCTTCATAGTTGCTTAGTTTTGCTTCACAAACCTGTCCCCCTGAAACAAATAATACATTATATGTTAACCTAAAAAAAAAGAAATAAAATATTACAAGTATAGTGGAAACTTTCTGTTCTCTCTAATCCCATTCCACTTGGTAACCACTGTATTGAATTTGATACTCATCATTCCAATGTATGTATTTTTTTTAAAGATTTTATTTATTTATTTGAGAGAGAGAGAGAGCACAAGCTGGGGGTTGGAGGGCCAGAGGGAGAAGCAGACTCCCCACTGAGTGAGGAGTCCAACACAGGGCTTGATCCCAGGACCCTGAGATCACCACCGAGTGAAGTCTGATGCTTAACCGACTGAGCCACCCAGGCGCCCCTCCAATGTATGTATTTATATTTATATTGCAGAGGATTTGGCTGTAACAGGCCATATTATTAATTTTGCATGCTTTAAACTTAATGCACATAGCTTCCTGCATCTATATTTTTGCGTGCAGCATTTCTTGGCTGAGATTTGTTCATTTTGACCACTCTACAGCATTCCATTGTCTGGCTCTATCACAATGTATCCATTTTCCCAGCAAAGAATATTTAGGTTTTTTCTCTGATTTTTTTGTTACTGTAAACAATACTGTAGTGAGCAAACTTGTATATGCTTTTTATGGACACATGAAAGACTTTTCTAGTTATACATACCTGAAGTGGAGTCATAAGGATATTATGTGACATATACATCATCAGCCTTACTGGATATCGTCAGATTGCTCTTCAAATTGGGATTCCCATTTACATTCCCACCAACAGAAGAGGAAGGGAGAGATTACTCTCTGTCTACCATGTGCGCTCACAGTGGAAAGGCAGCTGTCTGAATACCAGGGAAAGAGCTTTCACCAGAACCTGACCCCGCAGGCACCCTGAGTTCAAACTTCCAGCCTCCAAAATTGTGAGACAATAAATTTCTGTTTCTTAAGCCACCCTGTCTGTGGTATCTCGTGATGGCAGCCCTAGCAGATTAATGCAGAACACTCAGCCAGTACCGTCGGTGGAAGGCTTGTTCTTGGATAGGAAATTCAATATTGTTAATATATCAGTTCTCTCCAACTTGAACCATAGATTCATTACAATACCAATTAAAATGTTGTAGACACTGACAAATTGAATCTGACATGCATATAGCAATACAGAGAGTACTTAGAATAGCCAAAACAATTTAGAAAAGAAAACACAGTTTTCTTTCTAAGGACTTATGCCACCTTTCTTCAAGACTTACTGTCAAACTATGGTAGTCAAGAGAGTGTGGTCTTGATAGAAGAATAGACTAATAGATCAATGGAAAGGAATAGGGAATCCAGAAGTATACCCACATCCAGAAGCCAAATGTTTTCAACAAAAGTGTCAAACCATTTCAGTGGGGGAAAGGTAGTCTTTTCAGCAAATGGTGTTAGTTATCCAACTGGATAGCTACATGGGGGGAGGGAATGAACCTTGCCTCTTACCTCACACCATTCACAACAAATCAGCTGAAAACTACCATAGATCTAAATGTGAAAGTGAAAACTATAAAACCTCTAGAGTAGTTCATGGGGGAAAATCTTTTAGACCTTGAGGGTAGGCAAAGATTTCTTAGAAAGTACACAAAAAACATTTAACTTAAAAGAAAATGTTGATACGTTTGACTTCATGAAAAGATAAAGCTTCTAGTTTTTAAAAGGCACCACTAAGAAAATGAAAAGGTGAGCCATAAAGAGAAAATATGTGTAACACAAACACCTGACAAAACTTTGTGTCCAAATGTATATAGAACTCTTATCTCAATAATATAATAAGACAGCCTAATTTTGTAATTGGCCACTATATTTGAACAGACATTTCACAAATGAAGAAGTAAGCACGTGAAAAATTCAACATCATGGTCATCAGAGAAATGCAAAATAAAACCATAGGGATAAACCATTTCACCCACTTGAATGACTAAAATTAAAAATACTGGCAATACTAAATTTTGGTAAGGATATGAAGCAGCTCAAACTCTCAAACATTGCTGAAAAGAGTATAAAATAGCGATTTCTTACAAAATTAAACATATACTTACCACATGACCCACTAATTCCAGTCCTAGGTATTTACCCATGGGAAATTAAGACATTGTCTACAAAATGACTTGTACAGAAATGGTCATAGTATTTTAGTTATAATAGCCCCCAAACTCCATGCATCCATCAACTGGTGAGTAGGTAAACAATTATAGACTATTCGGTCACTGGAATACTATTCAACAATGAAAAAGGAGTTTGTAACTATACAGAGTCTCAGAAGTATTATGTTGATAGGAGCCAAGCACAGAAGAGTTCATATTACATAATTCCATTTATATAATATTCTAGAACAGTCAGAACTAATCCATAATAACGGAAAACAGATCAATGGTCTCCAGGAGCAGGGCTGAGGGATTGACTGCAAAGGGGCATGAGGGAACTTTTGGGGGACATAGAAATGTTCTGTGTCTTGATTGGTATGGTGGTTACACATGTGTGTAGATGTGTCAAAACTCATTGGACTGAACAGCTAAAATAGGTCCATCTTACTGTGCGTAAATTATGCCTCATCAAAGTCGATTTAATATTTTTAAAAATTTTTAAATAAGTAGGCACTTAGGATATTGTTTTTTGTTTTTTTTTTGTTTTTTTTTTTTTTTTTTTTTTTAAAGATTTTATTTATTTATTCAACAGAGATAGAGACAGCCAGCGAGAGAGGAAACACAAGCAGGGGGAGCGGGAGAGGAAGAAGCAGGCTCATGGCGGAAGAGCCTGACATGGGGCTTGATCCGACAACGCCGGGATCACGCCCTGAGCCGAAGGCAGACGCTTAACCGCTGTGCCAACCAGGCGCCCCCACTTAGGATATTGTTATTTCAAGTAGAAAAAAAGAGAGAAGCCCTCGGAATTGTGTAGGAACACTACAGATATTTCCATGTAGCTGTCATTCAGACACTTTAAATGACACAGGCAAAATAGATATGGCATGAAAATTTCATATGATCTTTGAGTCATCCATTCATAGTGAAACCAAGAAGCCAACTGCTCACAAATTTAGTAAGTAAACTAATTGTTTGATTTGTTGTTGTAGCATGTTCCCTGTGCTTTTCAAATGTTATAGATTCTAAACTAGCCAGAAGCACTGGGAAACCAAGTGTTGCAACTGTTGACCCCACTGCAAGGAAAGTATGAAAGAGAAAGTTTGCTTAGGGCAGTGCTTTGAATTTGATTGAAGGGATTTTAACTGCCAAGAATATCAGGAAATTTTAGTCAAGAACTAAAAAGAGCTTAAAATAAGGATATGAAAACCATCTTATAATGTAAGATTTTCATTATTTTTGTTTTGAAATTGATGTCTTTCCTTGTCTAAACATTATTTATCCAAATCAAAACAAACAAAAAATACCTAGGACAGCCATCTTTTACAAATGCATTTTCATTTTTTCTTTTAAGATTTTATTTCTAAGTAATCTGTACACCCAGTGTGGGACTTGAACTTACAACCTCGAGATCAAGAGAGACAGGCTCCATGGACTGAGCCAGCCAGGCGCCCCTACAAACACATTTTCTACTTCTTTGTGTTATATCACAGGATTAAGAACACAACCAAGTGTTTGTGTTTTTAAGGAAACACCGTGTGACCTCTTACCTGGGTTTAGTCTTTTCTTAATTCTTAAATGTCTTTACTTCTCTGATGCATTGACATATTGACCCCTTCTTCCTTTTAGGATTTTCTCTTGACTCCAATGATATGGCAGTAACATATTTTTCTTCTACTCCTCTGATAGTTCATTTGTCTCCTTTATTGACTCCTCTTCTTTAATTCCCCAGAATTTCTGTCCTGAGATACAAATTTCTCTCTATATATGTATTCCACCTTCCTGAAGTCTTACCTTCTTCCATAACTTTCAGCCATTTTCTCTCCCAGCCTTTTTCGCTAGCCCTGACCTATCTCCTTAATTCTAGACTTGCACTTCTAGCTACCTTCTAGATATCTCTATCTGGATATCTTTTCCAAATCTCAACTTTAACATATCTGAAGCCAGAGATTTCCTTTTTACTTCTGACCTGCTCCTCCACCTGATTTTTAAAAATAATTTGAGGTGAGATTCATATAACATAAAATTAGCCATTTTTTTCCTACCTTGAGAAATAGGTTTGATCTATATTTTTTTCTTTACATAGCCTTTAAAAAAATTCTGGTAAAATACACATCACATCAAATTTAACATCTTGGCCATTTTCAAGTGTACCATTCAAAAGTGTTAAATATATTCCCATTGTTGTGTAACCAATCTCCAGAACTTTTCATCTAAGAAAACTAACGCTCTCTACCCATTAAACAACTTCCTATTCCCCTCCTCCCCCAGCCCCTGGCCACCACCTTTCTACTGTCTGTTTCTATGAGTTTGGCTACTCCAGGTAATTCATATAAGTAAAATCATGTAGTATTTGTCTTTTGTGACTGGCTTATTTTACTTAGCATAATGTCCTCAAGGTTCATCTATGTTGTAGCATGTGCCAGAATTTCTTTTGTTTTTAAGGCTGAATAATATCTCATTATATGTATATAATGCCACATTTTGTTTATCCATTTATCTGTCAAAGGACATTTGGGTCACTTCCACCTTTTGGCTAATGTGAACAATGCTGCTGTGAATATGGGTGTACAAACATCTCTTTGAGACCCTGTTTTGAATTCTTTTGTATATATACCCAGAAGTGGTATTGCTGGATCATATAGTCATTCTATTTGTAATTTTTTGAGGACCACCTTACTGTTTTCCATAGCAGTTGGACCATGTTGCACTCCCACCAACAGTGTACAAGGGTTCCAATTTCTCTATCTCACCAACACTTGTTATTTTCTGTGTTTTTTTGGTTTGTTTTTATAGCAGCCAAGCTAATGGATATGAGGTGATATCACATTGTGGTTTTAATTTGCATTTCTGTGATGATTAGTGTGGTTGAGCATCTTTTGATATGTCTGTTGGCCATTTGAGTATCTTCATTGGAGAAATGTCTATTCCAGTCCTTTGCCCATTTTTTAAATCCGATTGTTTGTTTGTTGAGGTGTAGGAGTTATTTTCTCCCATTTTGTAGGTTGCCTTTATACTTTGATTGTGTTCTTGGTTTTAATTTTGATGTAGTCCAAAAACCCTCCATTATTTTGTTGGACCTAAATTCCCAGGGCTATCAGATATACCCACATAGAAATTTAAAATAGAAGCTTTCTAAAAAAATACATTTACCAAAAAAATAAACTGTCTGCCATCAAGTCTCTTCTCCTTCCTCAAGGTAGCTAATTTTGGGAGTTGCTTGTGGTAGATTGTGATTGTTTTAATTATTCGTGTTCATTTACTGTAAGAACAGGGATCAGCCAAACTTTTGTGTAAAGGCATAGATCGTAAATATTTTAGGCTTTGCAAGCCACATGCAGTCTCTGTCACCACTGCCTCTTCTCCTTTAACTCCTTCTCTTTTGCCTTCTCCCCCGCCTCTCCCTCTTTTATTTGACTACCTTTTAAAAATGTAAAAACCATGGGCTGAATGAAAATAATCCACAGGCCAGAATTGGCCTGTGAGCAGTAGTTTGCTAACCCCCATGTATGAGGATTATATGTCCTCATCCATTGCCATGTGACTGTGAGTGCATCCTGTAAGAGGGTGTCTCTTCCTGCTCCACTGATGTTGGGCTCATCCATATGACTTGATTTAGCCGTGGAAAGTGATTGGGCATTTTGTACACGATGCCTAAGCAGAATGTTTAGAAGCAATTCCATGTTTGTTCTAACTCTGCTGCTCTTTTCCTCTAGCTTAAGAATGGCATGTTCCAGGTAAAGAGTACTCCTTCGGTTTGGGTCTTGGAATAAGAAGGTGTATAAAGCAGAGTTATAGCCAGCCTACAGCTACCAATATGTAATGTGTATGAGAAAGAAACCATTACTGTAAGCCATTTATATTTGGGGTTATTTGTTACTCAGCATAGCTTAGAAGTAGCTTACTGATATAATGCAATAGATTTTTTAAAAAACATATGTACACATACACACATATACACAATAAGCAATAGAATTTAAACGGGGGTGACTTAACAGCAGGCTGATAGAAGCTATTTATTTAGCTTTGGAAGTATTAGACTAAAAAAAAGTATAGAAAAATCCAAATGTATACACAGAGATGGTCATTGCAAGCATCAATACTGACAGTAGAAGAGAGTGGGTGAGAGTTTATTATTGATAACATAATTCTTTTAATTAAGATCAGATCCCCAAACAAGGTTCTGTTAAAGGGATTTGTCATGGGGACGATAGGAGTCCAATAAAAATAACTCAGCATGAAATTGCTCGTTTCAAGAGGATACGATAAATGGGAATTTGTGAGTCTGAATAGTCTTCCAGGTGTTCTAACCAAAATTTATAGGACCTGATTCCTGGGAAGATCATGTTTATATGGGAAATAGTAAAATTGTAAGGGACACCGAGGGTATCTTAGACATTTGATCCAGTACTTACTGAACCAGCTAATTGTTTGAGTGGGTTTGATTGATACCTAGCAGCTATAGCTTTGGGAATCATGGTATTCCATACTCTTTTTGTTAATTAAATATTTTTGAAAAAAAAATTTAAATGCAGCAAAATACAGAGAATAATGTAATAAACATTCATGTTTCCAAAAGCAAGGGTGAATATTGTTAACATTTTGTCATATTTGCTTGACTTTCTTATATTAAAATAATTATAATAAAAAATAATTATGAAGGTGAAGGCCCCTTTAATCCTTCCTCTTGCCTACTCCCTATACCCCTCCTTGCTGCATCCCTTTTCGCTCTCCCCAGGCAACCAAAATCGTGGATTTGGTGTGTATCGATCTAACCAATTTGTGATACCTGTTTTCACCTGTAATTTCATGAACAATATATAATATTTTTATTTGTGTGGTTTCTAAGAATTATATAAGTGATGCCATATTGGAGTACCTTTTAGCAATTTTCTTTTTTCATACAACAGTATGTTTTTTGGATCTCATGTTTATACACGTAAATATAGTTCATTTCTTTTATGTGTTGTATAGCGTGCTATTATATAAATATGCTGCACTTTATTTAGACATTTCCCTATTAATAAATCTTTTATTTCATTCATGCATTCACTTAACAAATATTTATTGAGCATTTACCATGTCTTGGATACTCTGCTAGGTACTCATGTTGTATCAGTGAAGAAAATAGACAAAAATCTTTGCCACCATGGTACTTACCTTCTGTTGGGGTGACACAATATAAATAATAACTATAATAAATCAGCCAAACATAAGGTATATTAGAAGGTGATAAGTTATACAGAAAAAAAATTAAGGGATATTAAGAGTGGCATTGAGGGAAACAGATTGTTATTTTAAACAGTGAGGTCTGGGAAAGGCCCCTTGATAAGATGTATTTGAGCAAAGATAAGGAAAAGGAATTAGCCACATGGATATCTGGGGGAGGAGAATCCCGATCACAGAAAAGAGCCAGTGCAAAGCCCCTAAGGTGGGAACATGCCTGGTGTGTTCAGGGAGCACAAGGAGGCCAGCATGGCTGGAGGAGAGGAAGCAAAGGGCGAGGGGTGGGGGATTGGAGTCACAGACATTACAGGGTTAAATGGGAGATGATCGTGCCTGGTCTGATATGCCATTGTGAGGACTTCGCTTTTACTCAGAGGAAATGAGAAGTGCAGGGTTTTGAACAGAGAAGTCATATGATCTACGTTTTTAAAGGATCACTTAGGCTGCTATGTTGAGAATAGATTGTATGAGAAGTCGGTGGAAGCAGGGAGCCCAGTTAGCAAGTTATTACAGTAACCCCCCCCCCCAGCTGAGGGTTGATGGTGCCTGGGCCAGCGCAGTGGGGGAAGTGGTAAAAAGCGGTAAGATTCTGAATATCTTTTGAAGGTAGAATTAACAAGATTTGCAGATGGATTAGATGTGGAGTGTGAGAGACAAAGAGGCATGAGAGTGTCGCCAAAGTTTTTGCCTAAGTAACTGCAAGGATGGAGTTGCCACCAACAGAGGTGACGACTGTGGACAGAGCAAGTTCAGGATGGAGGAGCGGAAATTCAATTTTGGATGTGTTGAGTTTGAGGTGTCCGCTAGGTATCCACATAAGATGCCCAATAGATAGCTGGATATGTGAGTCTGGAGTTGAGCAAAGAGTCTTGGCTGGAGTTATAAATTTAAAAGTCATTAGTTATATAGATTGTATTTAAAACCATGATTGTATCTAAAGCCACGATATGCGATGAAATTGCAAAAAGAGTGAGTGGAGAAAAGAATAGAAGAAATAAATCGAGGACAAAAACCTGGGTGTTTGCAGTATTAAGATAATATTAATATATTAATTAATATCAATAGAATAGTAATGGTTTATCCTAGCCCCTAGCCTTGCTGGCAGTGGTGCGTGGTTGCAGTGGAGTGGGAGAGGTGAAAACTTGACCAGAAAGGGCTGGAGTGAGAAGTGAGTCTCATCAAACGCCGAGACAGCCCTGGTATCTATCTTCATTGATGTGAGCCCATTCTCCCCACTAACCATTTTGAAAGGATCTGGAGTTGGCTTTGACTTGAGGACCACATATTCCCGTGTGAAAGAAAATAGAAATCATGCTACAGATCAGAAAATCTGGATTCCTACCCATCACCGGTCTATCCCATTCCCCCACCCCCCTCCCCTCTGTAAGGAGGGCACGTATCGCATGGTGCACTGGGTGTTACACGCAACTAATGAATCATCGAACTTTACATCGGAAACCGGGGATGTACTGTATGGTGACTAACATAATATAATAAAATATCATTAAAAAAAAAAGAAAGAAAAAAGAAAATCTGGATTCCTGTAATAATGTTACCTCTATTGCCACAGAATTGCTGATGCCTCAAGGGATAGTTGTGATGAACTGCACCTGCATAGTTATTGAAAATATATCAAAAATTCACTCCTTTAAAATGTAAATTTACTGGCATTTCATGTATTCAGAGTGGTGCGTCCATCACCAGTCAATTTTAGAACACGTTCGTCACTCCAAAAAGACACCCTGTGTCCATTGCCTCTTCTACCCCCTCCCTGGCAAGCACTAATCTACTTCGTCCCCTGTGGATTTGCCTCTTCTGAGCATTTCATACAGATTTGGAATCATGTAGCATGTGTTCTTTTGTGACTGGCTTCTTTTATTTAGCAAAATGTGTTCAGTGTTTAGCATTATCAGTACTTCATTTGTTTTTATTGTTGAATAATATTCCATTGTATGGATATACCACATTTTGTTCATTCATTCGCCAGTCACAGACATTTGGGTTGTTTCTGATTTTAGCTATTATGAATAATGCCACCATGAACGTTTGCGTAATGTTTTGTATGTTTTCAGTTATCTTGATTTACACCAGTATACCAAGTATAGTAACTCTGTATTTAACATTTTAAGGGACTGTTAAACTGTTTTGAAAGTGGCTGTGTCACTTTGTATGAGGGTTCCACCACCAATGTATAGGGATTCCGAGTTCTCCATTCCCTTCCTAAAACTTGTTATTGTCTGTCTTTTTGAATTTTAGCTATTCTGGTGAGTGTGAAATGGGATTTCAATGTGGTTTTGATTTATATTGTCCTAATGAGTAATGATGTTGAGGTTCTTTTCGTAGCCTTATTGGCTATTTGTATATCTTCTTTGGAGAAATGTCTTTTCAAATCCTTTGTTCATTTTTAACTGGCTTTATTTCTCTTTAATTATTGAGTTATAAAAGTTTTTTTTAATATTCAGGATACAGTTCCCTTATGAGAGGTATGATTTGCAAATATCTTCTCCAATTTCGTGAATTGACTTTCATTTTCTTGATGGTGTCCTTTGAAACACACAAGTTTTTCATTTTGATGAAGTCGAATTTGTTTTTTTCTTTTGTTGCTTGTGGTTTTGGTGTCACATTTAACAAACCGTTACTTAACCTAAGGTCATGGAGATTTACTCCTATGTTTTTTTCTAAGCATTTTATAGTTTTGGCTGTTACATTTATGTCTGTGATCCATTTGAGTTACTTTTTATCAATGGTGAGAGGTTGGGGTCCGGTCCAGCATCATTCTTCTGCCTGTAAATATGTGCGTGTGGATATTTACTTATCTCACCACCATTCGTTGAAAGATTGACCCTTCCCGCGTTGAACTCTGTTGGCACCCTTGGTGAAATGGATTGACTGTAGGTGTATGGATTTATTTCTGGACACTCAATTCTATTCTATTGATCTACATATCCTATCCTTATACCAATAGTGCATTGTTAGTTTACTGTAGTATTACACTAACTGATTTTTGGCTGTTAAGCCATGCTTGCATTTCTGGAATAAATCCCATTTGATCATGTTGTGTAATTCTTTTTATATGTTGCTGCATTTAGTTTATTAGTATTTTGTGAAGGATGTTTTGCATCTCTATTCATAAAGGCTATTGGTCTGTAGTTGTCTTTTATTGTGATGCCTTTGCCTGGCTTTGGTATCAAGGTAATATTAGCCTTTTAGAATGAGTAGGGAAGCATGCTCTCTCTCTTTTTTTTTTTTTTTAATTTTCTGGAAGAGCTTATGAAGAATTGGTATTTATTTTTTAAATGTTTGTTAGATTTCACTAGTGAAACCCCACACACACTTAGGGTTCATTTTCGTCATTGCTGATCGTTTAGTGGCTTTTCTGAGGCAATTCTGTAAAAGTCTGTCTTCACTGTCATGTCCGGCCACTGCAGTCTGTTGGGTTAGCCTAGTGTTCAGGTGACACTTGAACAGACATTTCCAAATGCCTTGATCCTACGTTTTTGACCCTTTGCTGAGGGGTTTACACAGGGCCTCAAGGTGAGCCAGAGGTGAAAGGTTAGGGTCTTCTCGGGTCTGTGCTGGACACGTATGTGTCCCCTTAGATGCCCACAAATATGTCAGGTTTTTCCAAAGCACCTCATGGCCATATCACTTCCCAGCTTTTTCCTTTAAGTTTTTGGCTAGCCCCTGATCTTCCCCTCCTGGTATCAGCACCTCAGGCAGCTGCAATATTAAATCATTGCTGCTGATTATCTCTGGAAATTGTGCTCTGGATAGGGGTTTTCCCAATGAGTGAGTTCTAAGTGAGGTCAGATAACAACACGCCCTGCAAATGGGGTTTTTCCACGGAGCTGTCAGCTCAAGTAGTGACACTTCTCTGCAGATGAGAATGGTCTTTTTGAGAAGCTCCAAACCCAGTCTTCCCCTTCTAGTGGCTGTGAGGCTGCCAGTTTTCATAGCTACCACAGACATGGGGCAAGGATGATGGGAATCGGGTGAGTTAAAATGCCACAAAATGCTGTTGCTACTGAGATTCAGATATTTTTCTTAAATAAGTACTCTTTACATTATTGCAGGCTTTTGGTTAATTTTCCAGAGCTCTGTAAAAATTGACTTTGACAATTTTTCCTAGTGTTCCCGTTACCCTGATGGGGGAGCAGATTTTCAGAGTTTGTTACTCTGCCATTCTAGAAGGCCCTCCACCTTGTTTCAAACACCAAGACATTTTAATTTTATC
The DNA here is from genome assembly GCF_017311325.1 of Ursus maritimus. Taxonomy (NCBI): domain Eukaryota; kingdom Metazoa; phylum Chordata; class Mammalia; order Carnivora; family Ursidae; genus Ursus; species Ursus maritimus. The sequence goes on from NW_024423564.1 coordinate 5,766,629, forward strand.
TTCTTCAAGACCAAATGTAGTTAGATTTTCTAGCCTTTTATCTACTTTCACAAACTGAACACATCCGTGAACTCATACCCATGTACTTCTTCATGCTCCTTTCCAGTCACTAACTAGCCCTCCCCCAAGATAACCTGTTTTTAAACTTGGTATAATTTGAATTATTGAGTATATACTTTTTTGTGTCTGGCTTCTTTCACTCAACGTTATGTCTATGAAATTCATTCATGTTGTTGGATGCAGTTGTTCATTCATCCTTGCTGCTCTAGTATCCCATTGTCTGAAGATGCCACAATTGATCTATTCTGCGTGGGTGGATGTTTGGATGGTCTGCAATTTGAGGTTGTTACAATGCGTTCTTGGACATATATCTTTGTGCATATGTGCACATTTTTGTTAGGTATATACCTAGAAATGGAACACCTGGGTCATTTGTTGTATGAATGTTAAATGTTTGTGTCAGTTTTCAACATTTGTATACCAATTTACCTTCCCACAGGAGTGTATAAGTATTATATTTACTCAATATCTGTGCCATACTTGGTATTATTTGACTTTTTCATTTTAATCATTCTGCTGAGTATGTATGGTATCATATTATGACTTTAATTTGAACTTAATGCATTTGGCCCATTTTCATAGTGTTATCTGTTTTTTTTCTAATCAATTTGTAGGAATTCTTTTTTTCTTAAAGATTTTATTTATGAGAGAGAGAGAGTATGAGCTCAGGGAGTGGGGGAGGGAGAGGGACAAGCAGACTCCCCACTGAGCACAGAGCCTGATGAGGGGCTCAATGTGGGGCTCCATCCCAGGACCCCGAGATCATGACCCTTAACCAACTGAGCCACCCAGGTGCCCCAATTTGTAGGAATTCTTTACATATTCCATATACCAATATATTCTGTATAGGTTTACAAATATCTCCTTCCACTCTGTGACTTCCCTTTTTCCTCTTTAAATGGTGGTGTTTGATAAAGAGAAGTTATTAAATTTTACGTAATTTAATTTATCAGTATTTTTTTGCTTTATGTTTAGTACTTTTGGGATCCCGTTAAGATTTTTTACTGGCTAATATGCACCCCAATGTTCATAGCAGCAATGTCCACAATAGCTAAATCGTGGAAGGAGCCGAGATGCCCTGCAACAGATGACTGGATTAAGAAGTTGTGGTCCATATATACAATGGAATATTACTCAGCAATCAGAAAGAATGAGTTCTCAACATTTGCTACAACATGGACGGCACTGGAGAAGATAATGCTTAGTGAAATAAGTCAAGCAGAGAAAGACAACTATCATATGATTTCTCTCATCTATGGAACATAAGAACTAGAATGATCAGTAGGGGAAGAAAGGGATAAAGAAAGGGGGGGTAATCAGAAGGGGGAATGAAACATTGAGAGACTATGGACTATGAGAAACAAACTGAGGGCTACAGAGGGGAGGGAGGTAGGGGGATGGGATAAAAAGGTGATAGGGAAAGGGGCACCTGGGTGGCTCAGTGGGTTAAGCCTCTGACTCTTGACTTTGGCTCAGGTCATTATCTCGAGGTTGTGAGATCAAGCCCCATGTTGGGGTCCACACTCGGCACAGAGTCTGCTTGAGATTCTCCCTCTCTCTCTGCCCCTCTGTCTGTTCACACTGGATCAAAAAAGTGATAGGGATTAAGGAATGCACTTGTGATGAGCACAGGGTGTTGTATGGAAGTGTTGAGTCATGATATTGTACCATTCAAATTACTATTACACTGTGTGATAATTAACTGGAATTTAAGCAAAAACTTTAAAAATAATAATAAATCAAGTGCTAGTCAATTTTCCCTAAAGTGATTGCCAAATCAAGTTATCTGAAAAGCCCATCTTTAAACCTTATTGATTTTCTTTTTAAAAGTTTTTTCCACCACCAGAAAGTATAGTATTTTTAACCACATTAATATGCATGATCTATATTAACTATATTTAACTGCATTAATTAGTAGTAACCAGTGATTCATGAGTTAATCATTACCAGTAATTAATGTCATTCTCCCTCATCATTTTCAGGAATTTCATGAAATCTTACATTTTTTTACAAGATTTGTAGTTTCACTTTGCAAACACATGCCATTGTAGTTGAATTGTTTTTAGATGTTTGCAATAGCCAACAACCAGTGAAAGACTGACCAACAAGGAATAAACTCTGATGTAATGGGGGAGATGTTTAGCATTAGAAGCAGGGCTGGTACTCAGCCAGTAAACACGGCTGTGGCCATGTAAGCTGTTAAATTATTGAGATACATCCATACCTCAAAATAAAACCACTATCTTGAAGCCCAAAGTATGTTGGGTACTGCAGCCCTCATGAGCCTAAGCCTACTCTGGTACCCCAAACTTCCTCATAATGCAATAACTAGATGAGAAATCCCTGGCCCAGCACAGGGTCCCCATGACTCTGTCCCGGTGCTTCAGCAGGCATCCTTTCTGATTGGCTAGTGACTGTGCCTGGATAGAAAATAGGTGGAACAGAATACTGGGTGTTATACACAACTAATGAATCATCGAGCCTTACATCGAAAACCGGGGATGTACTGTATGGTGACTAACATAATATAATAAAAAATCATTATTAATTAAAAAAAATAAAAATAAAAAATAAAAAAAAAAGATTTTTTACTGGCTAAAGGAAATCAAATGCAATCAACTGATTTTTTCTGGAATTTTTTTTTTAAAGCCTATGATTTATGCAGAACATTTTAGTCTACCTTGACGAACAGCAGTGTTTTCACAAGAGTAGTATTTTTTGAACAACTATCCTCTTTCATTCACAAAAGCATCCACCAAACATCAAGCCTTATATAACTCTATTCCAGAAGATTTTTTATTCTGTCTTATCAAACCCAGCAATTCCATTGAGAATATTTTCCATTTGTTCCTACTGACCCATCTGCTCTATTTTCAGAGATAACAGAGCCTATTAGATGTGAAGTTCTCTAACTTTCTGCTCTCCACTCCTATCTCATAAGATAGATCCTCATCCGTATTTATTTCCCTTCCTCCTGCTTCAGTGGAAGACATTTCATAGAAAGTAGGTCTATCCCACCTTAAAAAACAAAATAAATTTTTTTCTCCTCTAACCCCTACTAGTTATTCCCGTCTCTCTCCTTCCCGAAAAAAAAGAAATATCTTACATATGTGATAAAATTCATGGAACTAAATATACCCACACAATGAGCGCATGTAATACTGGTGAAATCTAACTAGGGCAGATGGATTGTATCCAATTCAATTTCCTGGTTGTGATATTGTAGTATAGTTATGCAAGATGTTGCCATTGGGGGAAAAAGGTATATTGTGTTGCACTGTATTATTTCTTACAGCAATACATGAATCTACAATTATCTCAAAATAGAAAGTTAAAACAAGTCTTTCTAAAAGTTATGTATAGTAATAACCACCATTTATTGAGTGCTCGCTGTGTTCTGGGTACTGTTCTAAGCACGGACAGGTGGATACTAGTGTTCCTCGTTTTATAAAGGAGGAAACTGGGGCACAGCGTGATGAAGTCACTCACACGGAGTCACCCAGCTCGTAGATGGCAGAGTTAGTGTTCAGAACCAGGCAGCCTCATTCCCAATGCAGAACTCTGAAGCACTCTGCTGTACTTTTTGTGTGTCTGTCTTCGTATCCTGCCTCCTTGTCACACTTCAGCCCACCCTCTATCATTTAGCTTCTATCCCAGCCACTCCCATGAAACTGCTTTGCCTGGATCACCAACCAGTCTGTTGAGAGGGTGCCTGGGTGGCTCAGTCAGTTAAGTGTCTGCCTTCAGCTCAGGTTGTGATCCCAGAGTCCTGGGATTGGGCTCCTTGCTCAGTGGGGAGTCTGCTTTTCCCTCTCCCTTTGCCCTCCCCACCCCTACACTCCCATTTGAGCTTGAGCTCTCTCTCAAATAAATAAATGAAAACTTAAAAAAAAAATGTTGCTAAATCAAATGGAGTCTTTTTTGGTCCTTAACCTTTCTTCCTGCACCCTTTGATATTGTTCATACATTCAGCAAATATTTATCGAGCACCGTGTGCCAGACTCTGTTTTACGGCGGTAAACCAACCAGGCAAAGCTGTCTGCAACTGAAGGACGTGTATGTCTTTACTTGGTACAGAATCTTCGGCCACTGCTGACTTGTTTGTGGGTGGTCAACAAGCCACCTTCTGTGTTCCAAGCTTCCCCGCCCAACCCCCGTGGCTAAAACAGATCATATGGTTATTTTGTTTGTTTTGCAACATTTAGTCGGAATTACTATATTTAGATACCATTTTCACTTTTCCCCAGATAGAAATCTGAACCTTTCCAAGCAGTTGTCATGAGTATGGATAAATTAAGAGAGCCAAATCCTGAAGGATACTACCCCTTCTTATATAATTATTAATGATAAATTATGAAAATTGCCTTTGCCTTTTTACCTACCTTTTTCTGTATAAGAATAATTTGAATTAATTTTATGCCCCCTTATTTGGAAATACCAGGAAGATGTCGGCAGAATATTAAATAAGTTTCATTCTATATGTTCCAATAAAAGGCTACTCCAAGAAAAATACTTGATTTCATGAAGACGTGATAGCCTCTTGCATATCACCAAACCTGAGCACTTAAGCCTGAGTCGAAGGGAAGGAGTCATCTTGTCTCTTTCCGCATATGCATGGTTGTTTTCTGTATTTTTACTCCTTTCCCTAATTCAGTAAAGAAGAAAAAAATTTTTTTCTCCTACTTCTTCATGCTAAAAAAACAGCTCTTGTCTTATTAGTTCTAATGGGGATGTGTTTTGCTTGATGATTGGAAGCAACTATAATCCTCTTGCTTGCATCCAGGGTAACTGTTTTTGTCTGATAGCCGTTTGTTTACAGCAGCGGTTAGCAATTTGCAATTTGTATGGACAGCGCTGCTCTCAATGAAACCCAAATGCCTCTTGGAAGAAAGATGACGGATTCAGCCCAGTGACTTGCAAAACTTTAAAAGCAGTTCCTTGTCAAACATGTGAAAAACAACTCTTCCCTCTCCACGACTCAAGGAAAAAAATGAGAAACTATCTTACACCAGATGGTGATTCCTTGCTAGTAAAATAGGCCTGGGCTGACTCGGCTCCATTCCTTTACGTTCCCTTTGCAAAACCCACAAAGAACACATTTGGGGCCACTTTTCAGAGTTGGCAACAGTCTCTGCATTTTAAGGAAATCATATGGACACACACACAAAAAGCCACAATGTATGAAGGGCTTGGGATCCCCAGAGTCCAGAAACGAGATACATAGGCCTTAAATTCTAGGTCATTGGTTCGAACCTGGCCTGGACCCAAGAATCATCCCATCTGCTGCCAGGTTTGGTTACTTGATTAAATTTGGTTAAAACAAATTGAGAAAAGGTTATATTTTCTTGTTGATTAGATCTCTTTTTAAAAAGAAGAGGAAGAAGAAGGGGGAGGAAGAGGAGGGGGAGATGAGGAAGAAAGAAAAAAAGAAAAAGGAAGAGAAGAAATAGAAACTAAAAAAAGAAAAAAAAACCACCCTGTGGGATGATAAAGTGATTCCTAAATTTGAAATTACTGCAGGTCTAACAGATTCAATCATTAATTTTAAGGCCAGTACCTTTCTCTATTATTTACACGTAAGGTATTAGAGTGGCTTCCATATATGTAGAAGTTATTTAGAGAGGATTTGAATGCATATGTGTCTGTGTTAATTACCTTGGCTTTTTAAAGCTGGAATAGACGCCTCAGGACACGATGAGATCCTTTCCCTATGTTGAAGCAGAGTCTGGTCAGCCACTTGCTAGGGATGTTGTGAAGAAGATTTAAGTGCTGGAATAGTAATTATATTGGTTAGTTGTTTGTTTGTTTGTTTGTTTTTAATGTTCAGTTAGCCAGCATATAGTACATCATTAGTTTTTGATGCAGCGTTCAATGATTCATTGGTTGCGTATAACACCCAGGGCTCACCACAGCATGTATTGGTTAGTTTTAAACATTTCTTCTTCATCTAAAATCCCATGCGTTATGAATCAGTCCCCTTTGCCTGTCATTTCTTAAATGACCTTGATTTCGGGTATTTCCAGCCACTTGAGGTAATACCTGTTGTCTGTTTAGTTTTGCCTCATATGCAAGAAACCATTGACCGCCTTTGCTAATGTCCTGTTTTATTTCTTTAGGTGCCTGAACACACACAGTTAAGTTGGATCCTCACCTGCATGGTCCGACTACCCCGGTTACAGCATTTACACCAGTGGAAGGTAAATGCCAGTGATCTGATTAATAAACAAAAAGGAGTTCAAAGTCCCCATTATGACTTTTTTTTTTCCTCCTGTTTATTTTGCATTCTGCTCTGGGAATCCTGAGTTTACTGGCCTCCGTGGTCTGTTAGTCACTAGTGGCCCGAACAGTATCTTAACTTCTCTGCCTCAGGGTATTAGATGGAAAATAAGAGGGTTCTCCAGGATTCCAACTTAAAAGCAGGATAAAAATATCCACATTATTAACTGTCTGATTTTATCTGTGTAGGTCGAATCAGAGTGACCTTTGGATAGATTTGGTAATGACTTTGGACCTACCATGTTATGATTAACAAACACTCGAAGTTTCTGGATTACTGGACCCCAGAGTTGCCTGCCATTGCCATGTAATTAGTCGGCAGTAAGGCTCCGATATTTTCACCGTGGGGAGAAGGAACAACATATTTTATTTAACATTTAAACAAGTTGAGTCCAGGCAACAGTTCAAACCCACAGAAAAATTGAGGCTGTACTTTTTCTAGGAAATTCAACTGAGAAAGATAAATTGGATAATTCATAGTCCTTCATTTCCATTTATTTTTGCAGTTGGATAACCTGAGGGTAGGTAGCCCCCAAGTGCGTCAACACTGAATTTCAGTTTCAAGCTGCTTTCCAGCATATTTTCAGGGCCGTTGGTTTCTTCAAAAGCTGGTTCAGAAACCTCCAGACCCGTCGCAGAGAGAAACAGAGCTTTTAAAGTGACTGTGCCGAAATAAGAGGTTAAGCGGTAATGCTGCAGAATCATTACCTGCCAGGCATTAGAAACAAAATTTTGAAATGTTCTCTACCGTATTTTACTTTTAGCCAAGACTTTCTCCTTTTATTGAAATACTCTATGTTGAATACTGAAATCCTTTTCAGAGGAACTGACTACCAATTTAATGGGAAATGCTCCCACTTTAAGATCGCGACTGAGGACCTCCTGATAACACTTGACTAGAGAATGCACTAACTCAGGTTTCCCCCACTATCTAAAACTAGAGCATCCCTATGAAACCTTTCATAAGCCAAAATGGAGCAGAGCCAAGAAGCAAGTACCATTTCATAAAGGCAAAAATCTTCTTCCGGTTTCTTTCAGTTACCGAAAGCAGGCACTAATACAGGTCTTCCGGAAAAGCAAAGTGGCATAATAAGTTTTAGGTAGTAGGGGAAACCTATATTCTGGGGAAGACTTCCCACCAGCCTGTGATTTTTTTTTTTTAAGAATTATTTATTTATTTTTTAGAGAGAGAGAGAGAGAGAGTGTGTGTGTGTGTGAGCAGGGGGAGGGGAGAGGAAGAGAGAGAGAGAAGCAGGCTCCCCCCCTGAGCACAGAGATGAAGCAGGGCTCCATCTCACATCCTGAGATCATGACCTGAGCAGAAACCACGAGTGGGTCAGTCAACCGACTGAGCCACCCAGGTGCCCACTGTGATATTTTATTTGCGGGAAAAAACCTGGATTTCAAATGCCAGCCTTATCCTAGAGCATGCTACTGCCTTCTCTGGTCATTCCTTCATTAGCAAATAGTGGCGGAGCCTTCTGCAAGTCTCATACCACGCTAGGGGCTGGAGGTACAGCAGTCAACAGGACAGACAGACGCAGCCACTTTCATGAGGCTTGTAGTCTGTTTGGGCAGAGACAATTGCACAAGCAATCAGGAAGTGTGAAAAGTGATCAGAGGGAGGGATTCTGGTACTGTAGGAGGATCTAAGAGCACCTAGCTTGGTTTTGATTAGGGGAGAATAGTAGGGTAGAAAGGTGGGGTCCAGGCTGCTGAGGTCACAGTTATTTGGAGGATTCCACAGAAGGTAACACAGATGGAAGGCATCTGGGGCACATAATAGGCACTCAATAAATATTAATGCTCTCCACATCTTCCCCCTTCCTTTGTAATTTCAAGACCCAGTATTCTAATATAAAAAGACTATACATCTAATGCAGTAGCAGTTTTTTAAAATGGGGTTCTTTTCCCATTTGCTCATTGCCAAATTAAACTTTTATTATCTTTACCAGTGATTGTTGCTAACTGGGCTTTATCATGGACATTGCAATAAAGAGATGTATTAAAGGAATTATATGTTCAAACTTCCTTTAAGTGACCCTATAACATTCATTGCTATAAGCAAGAAACTACTTGAAGTAACCAGAAGAGTTAAGTTTGTACCTAAATTATGAAACATCGACATTAAGATGGGTAAAGAGAGAAGCTGTTGCTTTTCAGAGCCAGACTCAAAGGGTGTGTTGTTTGGGGAAGCCCGAGTTGGGAGCCCATGAACTTGGTCCGCAGAATCATGGAAGTTTATATATTTAGTTATTCAGTTCATTCAGAAATAATCAGACCTCAGGGAAGTGATTCATATTAACTAAATGAATAATATCTGCACACCAAAATCACCATTTATCATTTTACAAGAGATGATATGCTTGGGCCTTGGAAGCAATGATGAGTAAACGTCACACAATCTTCCCCAATACACAGTTCTACCCAGAGAGCCAAAGTACCTGTTAGCAACACTTGCTGTAGCAGGGAATTGGCATCACGAGGGCTTCTGGTCAGTGGGTACATACTCATAGCTTACAGTTGGCATCCGTTAATTAAATCCTCATAGTATCATCTCTGGTGTTACTATCAGCTTCCCCATTAAGGAAATATTTTAGTCTTTATGACTTGTCCTGTTCACTGGAATCATTTTATCCCCTCTGTTGTCAGCACCTACAGGTCAAGACAGATGCATAATTGGTTTGATTAAAATTTCCCTTCGTTTCATTTTTTTAAATGCTGTGACTTTTGGTGTTTTGGTTTTTTAAGTGTGATTTTAGGGTTCCATTACATTTTTGTCAATAGCACAGTGGGAGACTTTCTGGGAGGTTTCCACAGACGTAACAATATGGCTTTCGATGTTAACTTGTCAGATTAATTAATAATGGAGTTTATCTGATTTGGAACCTAGAGACTCTTCTCCCCTGGCTTTAATTAAATGCACAAGAAACAGTGGCAGTGCGGGATCCATTACCGGGGCCACTAGTGGTGAAGTGGATTTCTCTTAGTCCTGCCTGAGCCTGCACAGGGAACCAAGGAAGCCACATGGCTTCCAGTGTTGCTAAAATGAACTAAGATATATGGTAATACAGTAGCTTTGGACTACCCTTCACTTGCTTTAAAGATTGCTTAATTTGGGGGTGTAATTAGATTCATGTCGGATTTCTTTCCTTCTTCTCTTTTCACTGCCCAGGCGAAGATTGCCACGCAGAAGCACGGCGGGACCGTGGGCCTGCTCACATACCCGGTGCTCCAGGCAGCAGACATCCTGCTGTACAGGTAAGGAGCAGAGCATACCCCCAGTCTTATGCATACTGACAAGAGAGTGTTTGAACCTATCCCAAAAAGATTTGACTCACGGGGAAGCGAGGCTATAGAAAGGATTGTGTGAATCGGTTTGCGTCTATTACCCAGTAATAGGTACAAAATTATAGAAGTATGTTTTACTGTGACACTAGTAATATGAAGGGCTAACACTTACACAGCACTTACCATGTGTTGGAAACTGTTATAAGTGCCTGGCAGACATTCACCCAGTTAATCTTCACAACCACCTTGGGAAAGTTGCATGACTATCATCCCCAATTTACAGATGAGGAAATTAAGGCACAGAGGTTAGTCCCTTGCCCAAAGTCATGTAGCTAGCACAGCTTGGACCTAGGATTTGAGCATAGAAAGTTTGGGTACAGAGTTGCTGCGCTCTTAACCACTATGCGATATATACTTCCCTGGTAATAATTAAGCTTCGAGAGCTTTCAGTGTTGATTTTGCATACAATCTGGATTCTAAAGCAATGCTTTTTAATAGAACTTGCCTACAATTATGGAAATGAATCCGTGTTCTCCAAGACCTTAGCTGCTAGCCACAGGACGTGTTGATAGAAGAACTGAATTTTAAACTTTATTTAATTTTAATAATTTAAATGGAAATAGGCACCTGTGCCTGGTGGCTACTGTATTGGATCAGCAGTTGAGAGCAAGTTTTTCAACATGCTATAGGGTGCCCTACTTTTCCTGGACCCATAATCCCTCAACTCAGCCAATGCTGTCCTTTACAGGTCTCAAACCCTGCAACCAGAGGATGCCAAGGCCTGCCCTCTCTGTACTTCTGACCCCATCTCTCTCCCAGTCCTTCCCTGCCATCCCCACATCACCTCCCTGGCTCCCCATTTGGCCTTCTAGCGATAAAGCTTCCCAATCAGCAGGCACGCATAGCCAAGCCTTGCTACTATGAAGGCTTCTGAGGAAAAAAGAGAAACGCTGTCAATCTGATTTTCCCCTAAAGCCCTGACCCTGCGAAAGTGATTCTTTCCTGGGAAAACTAGAATTCTTTGCATGTAAATATGATAATAGCATGGAGATACAGTATGTGTACCTCGAAGTATGACCCCTGAGCCCCGTGCCATTATGATGGAAACAGCCAGAAAAACAGCTGCTTGGCTTCACAAATCAGGAATGTCCTTTAATACATGCAGGCTATCTTTAACTCTGATGAAAACATATACATAAGGATTGTGTGTTATTTGTTGTATTAATTTGAATGCTGGATTCCTAACAGCATTTATTACTTATAGTAAGTAACTTTTGACTTATCCTGGGAGATCTACACCACTTTTCTCCAGGAGTAGCAAATGAAAAGTCTAATAAAGGTCTAGTACATTTCCCAGCAAAGTAGCGTGTTTTCTCACCTGTGAAATGGGAATACTAATTATCCTGCACAGGATTAGTAAAAGGTTAAAATGAAATATGGCCAGGCAGTGCTGTGACTGGGAGCTGTCCCTTGGTCGTGCCCGGTGATGATTTTGTCCAATGTCAGATTTCACTTTCAAGGGGGACTTCTTTACCGAAGCAAAGGGTGAGGTTTGTCAGCACCAGGAGACGGAAGCACGTGAGCATAGTTGAGTTCCTTAAGCATTCAAGAGTGGTCTCGAGAGTCCTCTAAGCTCAGGTCTATGAAAAAGTAAACTTGAAGAGTGCCCCCTTTGTGATACCATGGAGCAGAGCGGGGAGGAACTTTGCCAGGGCTCTCCTTCGATTCCCTGGCTTTACAAACACAGCCCAGGGAGGGAGAGCAATTTACCCAAAGCTGCACAGCCAGTCAGTGGTCAGTGGAGCATCCAAGCTTGGTTATGGTCTCCTAAGGCCCGTGCTGACCTTCCTTAAGGAGCCGGTAATGTTCGGGGGCAAAATCATCACATAAACAACCAGGACAATACAAGATCATATATACTAAAGTGATGATGCATTTATTTTTTATCCATTGCCCAAAATACAATTAGCTAATGATAAAATCCTACAGTTGCTTTCGTCTATGGAGTAGGGGCTAACGGGGCATAGCTCAAGAGGTTATTAAACAAATGATGTATGAATTGGTATCACCTAGCATGTGGTCAGTACAAACATTTCAAGAGTACAAGCAACATTTTAAAAGGCTGACATTGGCAAAAGTAGCTCCAGATCCCCAAATCTGACACATACTCTCCCTGTTTTCAAGCCAGGCCTGAGGTTGTGAATGTCCTCTTTTACAGAAAGCAGTAATTATTTCAGATGTGGCTGGTAAACTCAAGCTTTCAGTAGCTTCCTGCCTCACTCTGGCCTAACATCAGCAGGTTCTCACAGTTAGTTAATGCTTCCAAGGATGAGTTACCCCCAGGTAACTTCCAGCCTCAGTTACCCCCCCCCCCCAGCCAACTCCCAGAAAGCAAAGAAATTCCCAAACTATAAATATTCCTTCTTTAACTCTTACTGATCCATTTGGAGGTTAGCATATATACTAAGAATGCCATGATATACCTTTCTTTTTCCTATTTTCTGAAAGGAGGACTATGGTGACAGATTGCTAAGTGTCCCCATCAGGTTTTATTTTACATATAATTTGTTAAACAGAGAAAAGTATTTAAAGTATTAAGACCAGGTAATTCTCTACATTCAAGACGACTGCCCTCCCACCTTAGCCTAGCAACTGGTCTACCTGCAATGCCATAATTAGATCCTGGGCATGGAACAGACAACTGCGTGCTCCTTTTCTTAAGAGAAACAGCCCTACATTTGCCTCCTCTCTGCTCTTGGGCCGGACTTCCTGCCGTTGGCCGCACAAGCTCCAGCTTTTAGGCTCTGGTCCTTTGGGCTCTTTTCTTCTGCCCTCCTTCTTCAGATTGTGCCCACACACATCTCCCACATTTCCTGGGCATGTGTGTCATTTGGACCCCTCCAAAGTGTGCAGACAAGTACAATAAAATCAGCTCTGGTTTACTGCAGCATTTATCCTGCTAACGTACATTTCTCATCTCTTTCATTATGCTTTTCCCCAAGCTTAGAAATGCCTAACTGCTTCATAATAAGTAGCAGAGGCAGGACTCAAACCCAGGTCTGATTTTTCGCTTGTACTGTTGTTTTCCCTATAATACAGCTCAAGCACTTGGGGTATTTTTTGTTTGGTTTTGTTTCAGACAGTTCTGGATTTTGAAACAGGTCATAGCCTGAATGTGTATGAATATTTACATCATAAATATAGATAGATACAAACAAGCAAGTTATATGGATTCAAAAAACATTTGTATTTTCTCCCTCCAGCAAATCTCTATGTGGCATCTTCATGAAAAGTTGATACAGAGTGTGTGTAGTTTTCACATTTGCTTTTGTCAAAATCAGCATTGGAATAAGTGGGACATGGTGGGCCAGAGAATAAACATGAGGGGAGGAGATAAAAGGGGAGTCTTCCAGATAAGCGTATGAAAGATTTATTTCATTGTTTTGGTGGAACTTGGTATGAAACCCAGGAATGGAAAGCTGAGACCATCTTAAGCTTGAGAGTATCATAAAATAGCAGATATTTGAAGAGAGACAGAATACTCAACAATAGCATTTGCTCCAAGTTTTTATTTTGCATCTGCATTCTTTTTCTGAGTATCCAGTTTCAAATAACTGGCTATATATTAAGTAAATGTTTCTCTCTCTTTCTCTCTCTCCACACACACAGTTTTTATTAACATACAGCAAACACATGTTAAGTACCTACAGTGCTGCTAATCCAGAGAAAGGTGCTCTGCATGGACTTGAGCAAAGGGAAGGAAGGAACTGACGTGAGGTGGGCATTAGTTGTCAGGCCCCACACTAGCTGCTACACACACGTTATCTATTCAGATTCTCAGAACAGCTCTGCAAGATAGGTAAGTGATATTATCCCCATTTTACAGATAAGGAAATGAAGTTTTAGAGAGGTACTACTAAGTCTGCTCAAACAGAGATGAGAGTGATTACCTGGGCTAACCAGTTTCTCTTTTTTGAGAACACAAATGGAGAACTATGGGAAGGGGATAAGAAGATAGTGAAAGCAAAAGCTGACATGACCTAGGAAAATGAGCAAACAGAGGCCTCAGGAACTTAGAGTAAGCAGAAGCAAAGCCAGCCAAAAACAGTAGAGAGTATGACAACTGGTCGGAAGCTTCACACTTTGTAATTCCAGAGAAGAGGTGAGTCGACTGTAATGTCCGAGGATCAGATCATCGCCATTGAGGACAATCAAAATAATCCATTCCTAACACTGCTTGGGAGACTTCTGGTTCTTGAATTACATCCTTCCTCTATGAAACCAGTCTGTCCCAAATTTTTATGAGATCCTGAAAGCTGCTGGCCAAACCTCATTCCAGCCGTCTGCCGCCTTCCACATACTCGCCCACAACTGCCAAGCAGTAGCGTCTTCTCTTTCACTTTCCAGCTCTGGGGCAAATGCCTACGGTAAATCGGAAGCACACAGAACTGTACTTTCCGGGGTGAAGCCCCTGGAAATCAACAAATAGTGTAGAAGGGAGAGGGTGGTGCTGAGATGTCAGTCCTGAAAGCAATGGGAAGCTCTTTGTGATTTTCAGGACAGAGTGAGATGATCTCATATATATGTTTAGAAGTGAACTGATTAAAATATAGAGAATGACTTGCAGGGGGACAAGAGCCCTTTGGGCAGTCTATTCAGAGGCTCTTTCCCTAGTCTGTTTGGACCATGACGGTGTCAGTGAAGATAGAGGCAGTAGGCATTTGCATGTAGGAGACTTTAGGAGGTAAAGTGGATTGAGTTTCATAATGGATTGGATGGGTATGAGAAGGAGGTCTCAGTGACCCCTCATTTCTGACTTCTGAGTTGGACTGATGCTGTTGCCATTGATGAAGACCGGAAACAGTGAAAGAGGACTGGCCAGAAGAATTTATAGCTTCGTGTGGCGCCCTCTCCTCCTAGAGGCTGTAACTCCCTAGAGGGTAAAAACCTTCTCTGTATCTCTCACAGGACCCAGCACAGGCCATGCACATCATAGGTGTTCAGGAAATAATTCCTAAATTAGAGAGTCATTACGGCATATCCAACAAGCTAGCTGGTGATGGTGAGTTCATCCTTCACGAAAGGAAAAACAGCACCAAACTCCACCCCGCCCAGCAGCACTGAAAACTCACAAACACAGCCGAAGTAGGAAAAAAATAACAATAAGAGATCCAGTCTCCGTGAGCAGATACATGTAGGCAATGATTATTCATCTGGACACTAATTCTGCCAGAGGGTGGGGTGAATCCCAAGTAAATGCTAATACAACAAGGAACCGAGCAGAAGAAAAAAATGAGTTCATCACCAAAGAAGAAGATCAGATGCATTATTATGTGACAGAAGTTATAACAATCAAAGTTATGAAAGGCTTTTGTTTTATGTTGTATCTAAGGAAGAAGCACAGTCAGGATAAGAAAAAAATGAAAGAAAAGAAAAAAGATAAAAGGAAAAAAGAAAAAGAAAGAAAGAGGAAAGAAGGGGCGCCTGGGTGGCACAGCGGTTAGGCGTCTGCCTTCGGCTCAGGGCGTGATCCCGGCGTTGTGGGATCGAGCCCCACATCAGGCTCCTCCGCTATGAGCCTGCTTCTTCCTCTCCCACTCCCCCTGCTTGTGTTCCCTCTCTCGCTGGCTGTCTCTCTCTCTCTGTTGAATAAATAAAATCTTTAAAAAAAAAAAAAGAGGAAAGAAAAAGGAAAGAAGAAAGAAAGAAAGGTAGAAAGAAAGAAAAAGGGAAAAGAAAAAAAATGGGGAAAAAGAGAAGGCATTAATATGGATATCATTATGTAGGGTATAAATTTTAAAAGAGCAGCTCTAAATTATTTGAAGTGAAAGGAAGACGATGAGGAGAGAGGTTGAAAATGTGAAGAGAATAAGCCCCATAAGTGAACAGAATCAAAGACAGGCTGAATTCATGTAAAGTGTAAACTCAACGGATGAGAAATAAGGGCCAAGATAAATTGTAGGAGGTGAAAAGAGCAGCAGGAGCAGAGGGAGGAAAGACTAGAAACAAACAAACTAAAATCAGATGAAAAAGCCAAGTGGAGCAATAGGACCAGGTGAAAAAAATTAAAATTTTTTAATCCCTTTTTAAAAAAAAAAAAAAAAAAGCAAAACCTCACAGAATTGTAAGAAAAGAGGCAAGGATCTCACAGAAAGCAAAGACGCATGCAGAGTCATTATGAAAACTAAATGTGTTTTCTGTTTAGTTTGGTTGCTTTGTGGATCTGGAACCATTTTGACATGTGGAAAGATTCATTTTGATGTGCCTAAAGTGTATTGATTATGGTAATTGTTTTTTCTGTGTTAGCTGCAGTCCATTGTGATTTCCTATGGGCTACTGTAATTGCTTTTTAACCTGCCCTATTGGCTAATTTGGTTTGGGCGAGTCAAAGTGACCTCTGCACGTCAGCCTCACTAGAATCACAAGGCAGGAGTAGCAGAGTCCAGTAAAGAAGGCAGACTTCGAAAGGTGGGGTTGCGCTCCTGTACTTCAGAGAGGAGCGCATGCGGCCTTGTGGGCACTGAGGGAAACATAAAAGGAACAGTTTTGGTTTCGGTTTTACCATTTATGAAGCCAGTGACTTTCTTCTGATCCAGGCTGTGTAGAAGACAGCAATGGACAAAGCCCTAACGATCATTATGTTGAATTTCCTAAATTCATGTATGACCTTAGAAAAAGAGAAGGCACTTCCTGATCTATTGTCATGGTCCCTATGCTTTGCCTTTCCATTCATTATTCTGTCTCTGTTTTCCTTAAATTATGGGGTTCTCAGAATCCCTATAACATGCTATTTATATTTGGGGATTGCCGAGTCAGATAGGTGAACTGTCAAAGACGTTTTCTATCCATATCAGCATCGCTGCCCAGATCTGTGAGTATCCCTGAGATTATGTGTTAGTATTTTTGTTTGCAATATAAATCACCTATCAAAAAAATAAAATGATCCTGGTTTGAAAAAAAGTCACAATGGACCTCACACCAAGGCACCACTTTGTCCTTCATCGGGTCAGATATTAATGAGTGTATATCAATAGCTGGTGTTTTTTGAGCTGTACTCTCAAGTACTATGCTTGGTTATCTCATTGAATCCTTGAAACAATCCTATGAGGTAAGCACCATTGTGAACCCCAATTCCAGACAGAGGCTCAAAAAAGTATGAAGCTGGGCTATGATGACTCACCTTGGAGCCGGTGGAGCTGTGATATAAATTCAGGTAGTCTGACTCCTGAGTCTGTGCTCTGATCCTCTACAGTGATGACGAACTGATTTCGTTATGGTTTTTCTCTTGCTATAAAACTTTCTAGGTCATAGTGCCCTCTTCATGAGATCATTCACTTATTCAGTAAATATTTATACTTGATCTTAGCCAAAAGGTCAAGAAACGATTACTTATTCAATAAATATTTCTTGAGCTCCTCACACATGCCAGGCAACTCTCGTAGGGATTAGAAATAGATTGAAAAACAAAACAGACAAGCTCTCAAAACACTTATTTTTTGGCAGGAGAGAAAACAACATACAATTAAATAAACAAATGAAATAAAATAATTAGATAGGATTAATACTAGAAAGAAAAGAAATAGGATATGTGGAAAAGAATAAAAGGGAGGGGCGCCTGGCTGGCTCAGTCAGAAGAGCGTGCAACTGTTGATCTTAGGGTTGTGAGTTCAAGCCCCACATTGGGGGTAGAGATTACTTAGGGGGGAAAAAGTTTGAAAAAAAAAAAAAAGGAAAGAATAAGAGGGAGAAACCAACTTTGGAGAGTATGCTTGGGGAAGTCTTCTCTGAGGGGGTGATATTTAAGCTTAAACTGGAAATAAAGGAGCCGGGGTACAAGAGCTATGGGAAGAACATTCTAGTAGAGTAGAGGAATGGTGTCTTCAACAGATCCAACTCCCTGCCTTTGATGTTTGATCTGTAAGCCATCCAGGATACATGATTTCACTGTCTTTATAGTCTAGCAGTGGGAGAGTCAACAGTCTCTCACTGGTTCATTTCAATGTTCTAATGTAGTTTAAACGTTCTTTCTTATATTCAACAGGAAAAAAATTAAAAATCGCTGCTGCTACTTCTGATCTTATTAACATCTTAGTGCATTTCCTTTAAATCAATTTTTAAAGCTAATATCCTTATTTGCATTCTATGTACAAGCCTCTAGGCTACAAGTTTTTTTTATTATAATAATATTTTTTATTATATTATGTTAGTCACCATACAGTACATCCCTGGTTTTTGATGTAAAGTTCGATGATTCATTAGTTGCGTATAACACCCAGTGCACCATGCAATACGTTAGGCTACAAGTTTTGCATGCATTATTATATTCTCCTTCAGACAACTCCAGGAGTAGGCAGTTGTTTTAAAATGGCTAACAGACACATGAAAAAATGCTCAACATCACTAGCCATCAGGGAAATATAAATCAAAACCACAATGAGATACCACCTTACACCACTTAGAATGGCAAAAATTAACAAAACGGAAGACAACAAATGTTGGTGAAGATGTGGAGAAAGGGGAACCCTCTTACACTGTTGGTGGGAATGCAAGCTGGTACAGCCACTCTGGAAAACATTATGGAGGTTCCTTAAGATGTTAAAAATAGAGCTACCCTATGACCCAGCAATTGTACTACTTTGTATTTACCCCCAAGATACAGATGTAGTGAAGAGAAGGGCCATATGCACCCCAATGTTCGTAGCAGCAATGTCCACAATAGCTAAACTGTGGACGGAGCCGAGATGCCCTTCAACAGATGAACGGATAAAGAAGATGTGGTCCATATATACAATGGAATATTACTCAGCCATCAGAAAGGATGAATACCCACCGTTTGCATCGACATGGATGGAACCAGAAAGGATTATGCTAAGTGAAATAAGTCAAGCAGAGAAAGACAATTATCATATGGGTTCACTCATATGTGGAACATAAGCAATAGCACGGAGGACCACAGGGGAAGGGAGGGAAATCTGAAGGGGGAGAAATCAGAGAGGGAGGCAAACCATGAGACTATGGACCCTGGGAAACAAACTGAGGGTGTCATAGGGGAGGGGGCTGGGGGGAAGGGGTAACCTGGTAATGGATATTAAGGAGGGCATGTGATGTGATGAGCACTGAGTGTTATACGTAACTAATGAATCACTGAACACTACATTGAAAACTAATGATGTGCTATACAGTGTCTGACTGAACATAATAAAAAAAAAAAAAAAAGAAAGAAAGAAAGAAAAAACAAGCATGAGGAGGTTAACTTGTCCAGGCACATGCAGCTGGTCAGTGGCAGAGCAGGAATCTGAGCCCAGAACTGCCTGACACAAGTCCCCCCCGCCCTCCAGCCACTGTGGCTTCTCCTTGGCATGAGTGCAGGTTATATGTCTTTCCCCCCAAATTTATATCCTGGTGTTTTTGTCTTCTATTTTTCCACATCATTAAGTATTGACTGTTTTTCTTGATTCCTTGTTTTCTGCCTCATGCTATATATATTGAGTGTTCTTTCCTTTGACCTATTCCAATGATTCAGAAAACGTGCTGTGTTTAATTCCAGTAGTGATCATCTTTAAACAAAGACCAGCCATTGAGAACAAGTGGAGGCTATTTATTCAGAGCTTGCTACTGTAAGGGAGACCTACCATCGCTTGGATTTCATGTTTCGCAGAGACTTGAAGGCAGGCAGGGGGGCCGAGAGGCTTTGTAGTGGCAAAAAGGAAGAGGCAGGAATGCTGTGATTTGAGGTTGTTGCCACAGGGAGGCTGGAGGCTGGCCGACTAGAAGGGGCCTCTTCCCTGATTAGTTTGGGGAGTATATTTGACTTTCCCTGGCTCGTCCCGCGTTGGAGGAAGCGAGCACAGTCGGGGCGTCGGCATCATTAACGGAGTCTAGACCATTCTGGGCCAGTTGCTGCAGAGGCTGTAACTGGCTTCTTGGGCTGATGGCTCAAGAGGTTTGGATCAAGGTTTGCGGTCATCTCTTATCTAGCCGCTGTCTGTTTATCTCTCACTTAACAGAAATATTCAAGTCTTTTGTTAATCATTCCAAGTAAAAAATGATTATCATGTGGTACGGTGGGTTATCAATCACACTTTTAGAGCCTTGGTCTGTACTCACACTCCCTTTTGATTTTGTTAACTGACCGGGGATTTTCAACAAAGACTGTTGTTATAAATGGATCGATTTTAGATCAGATTTTTTTTTCTATTGCAAACTGTAACCTAAATTTAGACTTTATGTTTTTAGTGTTCATAGCAAGTCTTTATACTTCAGCATCTCTGTTTTTGAGTTCCTGTGTCCTTAGATTTGATTCAGAATTTTTTCTAGTCCTTTACATGCCTGAGAATTTCTTTGTGTTCAACCTGCCTCATCTGTAAAAAGGGATTAAGTACAATAATAATGCATAAAATATGCTTAGCAAAGCGTACGGCATGTAGGAAGTGTTCAATGGCTATTAGCCACTGAATTGTCCTCCTCCTCATTTTTATATTTCACACATAAAAGACAGCTTGCTTAGGTTTTCAATACATTTTTCTCTCAACCCTTATAAACATTGTTCCAGTGTTGTATTCATTAACCTGATTTTTCTTATTTTTGATTTTATTTCCTGACTGTGACATACAGGATTTTTTCTTTACCTTTGTAATTCAGAGATTTTCCTGGGTGGTGCTTTGTTGTGAGTCTCTAGTGGTCTTCCCTGAACTATGTTGTGCCCCTTCAGTATGCATACTCTGTTTTGTTTGCCTGCTTGTTTGTTTTCAATTCCATCAAGTTTCCTTCATGTTTCCGTTGTTGCTTCTGTTCACACAGGCCTGCTGTCTTCCATCAGAGGAAAACAGTTCTCCAACCAACCATTCGCCTGTTGAGTTTCTCTCTCTTTTTCCTCTTGCCACAGTTCTTGAAGAGCTTCAAGTTTCTCACCCAGATCACCGATAGGACCTGTCCTTAGGATTTCACTCCTTACTGCTCCTGATTCTTCTATTTTGTGTTTGGTTTTCTTTATCTCCTCAATTCATTTTCTTTTCATTTTATCAGTTTTCTCCCGCCACCTAGGGTTTTCTCTGTTTTGTGGCTTCTTGTTTTTATTTTGTGACAGCCATGCCTTTTTGAATCCTATTGAGGTAACCAAGCAATTTTCTTTTTTTTTTTTTAAGATTTTATTTATTTATTTGAGAGAGAGAACGCGAGCACGCACAAGCAGGGGGGAGGGACAGAGGCACTGGCTCTCTCACTCTGTGAACAGAGGTGATACATGACAAAGAGCAGTCACCAGGTTATGTTGCTCCCACATCGCATCCTGCTTCAGTCCCTCACCTTCTGCACTTTCCTTTTTCATTCAATACATATTCCTGGACTGCTGTCCATCCTGAGCCAGAATATGTTCTGCATCATGGATACCGCGGTGGGCGAGCCAAGTCCCTGCCCTCCCGGAGCTCACGTCCCTGTTCTTGTGAGGGCGCAGTTCACCCTGACCAGCCCCTGCGGCCTCCACTGCTTCTGGGGCTACTTTCTGTTGTCAGGACTCAGTGTCTATAGAGTCGGAGCTGATGAGGGCCAGCGTCACCCCAGCTGCAGGAGAGGGATGTCTGCCCTCGGCTCCGGCTGGGGTGGCTTTCCAGCAATGGCGGCATTTGCTCTCATTCCACACCACAAGAAGCTCAACCAGCAGCTCTTTTCAGCTGAGTTCTGCTCATCTTCACGGTTCATGAAAGGTCTTCTCAAATTCTCTCTTTAGTTTTAACTCTTGCTGCTAGTTTTCAGTTTTTTATATTTTCTTTGTCTTTGTGGGTATTTT
This sequence comes from Ursus maritimus, assembly GCF_017311325.1. NCBI lineage: Eukaryota > Metazoa > Chordata > Mammalia > Carnivora > Ursidae > Ursus > Ursus maritimus. Next base: position 5,788,041 of record NW_024423564.1, read on the forward strand.
AGTAAGAAATTGAGATAGGCTATCTCGGATTACAGTGCCAACCTGGAATGTTGATTCTTCAATGTTGAGTTGGGGAGTAAATGTGGGATCTGTAGTCCCAATATCTAGCAGGAAAGCAGAGAGACAGTCCTAACGCTTCCAAGAGACAGCAGAGCTAGAGACTGAGCCCTGAATCATCAGAGGCGAAGGGATATGCAGATCCCCACGTGAAACTTGGTGAGCTCTCCAGTGATGGGTGAGAACTGGAGAGCTGATGTTTTTAGAAATATCAACATTTAGGGGACAAAGGGAGGAAAAAATAAGCCAACATTGCTCTCTGTTGATTCTGTTTCTTTTTTACTCTCCTGTGAGAGTCAATTTACATATAAATAAATAAATATTCATCAGGTCTTGATTTTCCACTTTGCCAAATAGATGAGCCTGGAATTTTTTTCCCCTCATAAACTGTTCCTCTTTGGGGCCAAGCTACAGAGAAGTTGGAATCAGTGTCAGGTTATGAGTGAACCTCTAGTTGCATAGACAGTGCATCGTGGGCACCTTTCTTTTTCTTTCTTTCTTTCTTTCTTTCTTTCTTTCTTTCTTTCTTTCTTTCTTTCTTTCTTTCTTTCTTTCTTTTTTTTTCTTTTTAGTCAGCTCCATGCCCAGCATGGAGTCCAGTGAGGGGCCTGAACTCACGACCCTGAGATCGAGACCTGAGCTGAGATCAACAGTTGGACACTTGGGGCGCCTGGGTGGCTGTCAGTTAGACCTCCACTCTTGGTTTCGGCTCAGGTTGTGATCTCAGTGGTCGGGTCCTGAGATCGAACCCTGCCTTGGGCTCTGTGCTCAGTAGGGAGTCTGCTTGAAGATTCTCTCCTTCTGCCCGCTTCCCATGCTCATGCCCTCTCTCTCTCTCAAATAAACAAATCTTAAAAAAAAAGAAAAAAAAGGTTTGGATGCTTAACTGACTGAGCCACCCAGGTGCCCCTTGAACACCTTTCGGAAATACAGTATACCATTTTGGAATTCTACTCCCTACATAGCTACCATGATTTGAAGGCTTACCGGATTTTAGACACTGTGCCAAGCACTATACATACATTTTCTCAGTTCATCTCCACAACAACAGGATGGGGTGAATATTATTCCCATTTTACGGTAAGAAAGTTGCCAATGATAGCATTCTATGATTTATCCGAAGTCACACAAAATGAGAGTGGCAGAATCAGGATTTGAAGCTGGCCTATCCCCAAAGCTTGTGCTCTTAAATGAGTGCTATACTGAATCTCTCTCACACACACACACACACCGCCCAACTACATGAGTATTTGAGGGGCTATATGAAAACATTACTCATGTTCAGAGGGGTCTTTTTAATAAATAAAATGTGTTATTTCCATGCAAAAGAAGTGTCAAAGAGTTGCTTTCAAACCTATTGCTTATTCTAAACTTCAAAACATTTATCAGCATTTCTTAGGAAATATACACAGAATTATTTTATGACACAAACAAATACTAGTTTCATTAACTAACAATCATAACTTGCTTTTGACCAGAAAGTACTGAACATGCATTCACCAGATTTGTCTCCATAGGACTTTTGGGTTATTGTAAAAGACAGTTTTTTTTTCACTTGAATCAAAATTTCCCCCTGTGTGAATATTCAAAAGAATCTGCTACAAAATCATATAAATTCCTTATGGTTCTGTAACTATAGCACAGGAATGTTCTTATGCAGCTATTAAAAAAATTCTATTAATGAAGACCACATAGAAACATGGGAAATATCTATTAACATAAAAGATGGTATGCATATTATACTGCAGTTATGTAAAAATATGCATCCACATAGACAAGAGCAAACACTGGGAAGTAATTTGCAAAAATAAAAATAATTGCAAAATAATGAGGGCTCTTTCAAAGTTTTTCAAAAAGTTCTCCAATGTTTTACTATATTAAAGTAGCTAGTCTGTATGCTAGACAACTTTATTAAGTGGACCAGTAGCCTGTGGACAGTAATTCACAAGGGAAATAAGAAGATCTCTGCCAGATTTTTGAGAACCACTCCTTAACCACGGGGTAAGAGGTTTTCCTCTCCATAACAAAGGAGAATAATTTTCCTTTTCTGAAGCTGTTTTGAAAAGCTGTTATTTTTCCACTCAAAATGTACAATTATCATATAAATAATCAAGTTCACTTTCAGGCAGCTGCTTTCACAGGAGGAACATTAAACTCTTTTGATCAAGAAACGACAGCAGTTTATTATCTATATCATCAAATGTAAACTCCCCAGCCAAGCATTAAAGACTTAAGCTCTCCTGTCTCTTTTCCCAGTAATACTTCAGGAGAAAGTTTTCCCCACCAAGACTTCTCTGTAATGGTTAATTCTTCCCTTGTTTGATGGACTTCATCGTGATCCAACACTGAAAATTGTATATATGGAGTTAAAATAACTATAAATAAAGCTCCTGTATTCTGATATTTTGTCTCGCATCCTTATTTTCTAATAAAATATTACAGGATAAATTTCAGATCTCCTTTGTTCTTTTTCCCCAGACCCATCCTCCTCTCTCCTTCTCTGGAGGTGGCTACAATCATGGATTTGTGGAGGGGCTGCCAGTATGTTATTATACTTATGTATGCAGCTGTAAACAATATATTTTGATACGTACTTTTAAGATTTATGTGTCAGTGTACTCTACATGTCTCCTACAACTTGATTTTTTTTCATTCAACATTGTTTTTGAGATCTGTCTACATTGTACTGATAGATTTGTTCATTTATTTCAAGTTCCCCACGGCATATTAATTGTGCTGTGATTGCAATTTACTGGAAAATGAAGGCGCATATTCCAGAAAGATCTTGTTACTCCCCGTGTGACAGGGAGGAAAAACTCTTGCCTGAAGAGCTTTCTGCCATCTTTGATTTGAAGGGTGGGGTGGAGTGGCTTTCAAGTGTGAGCACAGCTCTGAAGTAAAAAGCATCTGGTCAAGGCTAGGATAATGTGTGCTGACTGGGTTAGGGAACGAGGAGTGGTTTTAAAATACAATTATGCTTAGAGCATATGCTATTTAAGATACCATTCCTCCCTCCCAGCAAGATCCTGTCACACTGGTGTTGATGGCTGTATTCTTCTGCTATGGAAGAAACAGAACTCAAGTAGACAAATGTCTCTTTGGCATTTGTCTGATACATAGATAAAGACTTGGGTCTCAACATTCCCTCTGTAGTTGGTGAACATTTGTTGAACACCAACAGTGAAATAGGCACAGGAAATGCAGCTGCTTGCAATATCGTTTCAGTATAAGCAGGAGCCTTGCTGAGTTTTCCTGTCTGTCTTTTATTAAAGGTCCACACACGTTCCTGTCGGGGAGGATCAAGTCCAGCACATGGAGCTCGTTCAGGATCTAGCACGAGAGTTTAACAAGAAGTATGGGGAGTTCTTCCCGGTGCCCAGGTCCATTCTGAGTAAGTAACAAACATATGACTGTTAAATCAGGCCAGGGTTGCAAGACAGGATTGGATAACGGACTGAGGCTTGGAATTTCCTTCGGACTAAACTTGGCTTTCTTGTGGACAGGCTTCAGGATTTGGAACAAGAATCCCCATCTTTCTCTGTAATGTGGGGCGCGCAGACCTCATTAGATTATTCAATAAAATAGCCAAAAAAGTTTGAAAAGTATGGGAAAGACTAAAAATGAAAAATATTCAAATTCATTAAGTTATATAATATATATATATTTGGTAAATCATATAATGCTTTCTATTGAAAAGTATACATGGGAAAGCCTAAAAATGAAAAATAATCATTTTCATTATAAAGCATTATATAATTTACCAGTTATATTTATTTAGTAAATTATATTATACTTTATATGAATATGTATTAATAAATCAATGTATTAATATTATAAGTTAATGTAGTAACATTTAATACTTTATCATGAATTATATATAACATAAACATATATATATATATATATATATCTCCTTCCCTATTTCATGGATGGGGAAACTAAGGCTTGGCAAGGCTAATTTTGCACCCAAGTCATATATCAAGTTAGCGGCAAAGCTCTTCAGATTCCAAAGCCATTGGACCTTGCCTTCCCTATTCATAAGAAAACAAAGTCATAAGAAGAAGAACTGCTGAATCATCAGCTAGATAGAACAAGAGGGAATTGATCATTCTCACACTCTCCTTTCTTAAATGCACAACATTGGGGCGCCTGGGTGGCTCAGTAGGTTAAGCGTCTGCCTTCAGCTCAGGTCATGATCTCAGGGTCCTGGGATTGAGCCCCCCATCGGGCTCCTTGCTTAGTGGAGAGCCTGCTTCTCCCTCTCCCTCTCCCCCTGCTTGTGCTCTCTCTCTCTGCCAAATAAATAAATAAAATATAAAAAAAAAAATAAGTGCACAACATTGATGGAATGGATAATCTCCCCCTGGATCTGAAACTTCACCAGCAGCTGTGAGGCAGTACTAGTTTGGAATCTTCTGGAGGAGAGAAGCTGTGCCTCTCTATCAACATTTTGGTAGTGATGTAGATTTGTGGCAGGGGCAGAGGTCACTGAACCTAAGCTCTGTCCATCTTTATTAAGCTGATGGCATTTTATAGGAGTATAACATGGACCTAGTATCAGTTCAGAAGAATAAGGCTGGTATACATTTCTAAGCTGTTCCAGTGGTTCACATAAGAAAAGACGGGCATACCGTGCATTGAAATCAAGCTTCTTTTAGCAATAGGTAATATTTTAATGTTTTTTCCTATTATTATTTTACCTATTCCAACTTGATATGTTTCTGCAAGAGCCATAAAATAAGCAATTATTAATAATATTGGTTGATAAAGCACAGCTTAACATCTTGATTCTATCAGAGTCACTTCTGGTGTGTGTGTGTGTTGGTATATACTTTTATAACTGTGGATAAAGAAACGAAAGGATTGCCACAGATTGTTAAAATTTGTTGGAGGCAGGAAGGGCAGTGGTTGTGGCCAGAGAGTGATTAGCTAACAGGGACGAGCAGAGAGGAAAAGAGAGGGAGAGCAAAGAAATAGACCAGACTTTTCTAAAAGGTATGCACAGTATGATTGATACAACTTCATATGTGTAAAATTACACATTTGATGTGTATAAATGCATTAAAAGTTGTATGAAAATATGATCAACCAAATGTTAACAGTTTTATTACATGTTTCAGGTGATCTTTATTTTCATACTTATATAAATGGCTTGAGTTTTTCACAATGGGTATTCACTATTTTTATAATCAGATAAAAATAATAAGGTCATAGGATGTGGAGCAAAAGGAACCCTCGTGCACTGTTGGTGGGAATGCAAACTGGTACAGCGCCTGTGGAAAACAGTGTGGAGGGTCCTCAAAAAATTAAAAATAGAACTACCATGTGATCCAGTAATTCCACTATTGGTTATTTACCCAAAGAAAGTGAAAACACTAATTCAGAAAGATATATGCACTCCTGTGTTTATTGCAGCATTATGTACAATAGCCAAGATACGGAAGCAACCTAAGTGTCCATCATTAGGTGATGGATAAGGGAGATGTGGTTTATACACAGTGAATGGTGCTCAACCATAAGAAAGGATGAGATTGTGCCATTTGAGACAACATGGGTGGATCTAGAGGCTATCACGCTAAGTGAGGTGAGTCAGACTGAGAAAGGCATATACCATATCTCAATCATAAGTGGAATCTTAAAAAAAAAAAAAAAAGAATAAACAAACAAAAAGAAGAATCAACAAACTGTTGTTTGCCAGAGGGGAAGAGAGGGGATAGACAGAACGGGTAAAGGGAGAGGAAAGTACAGGCTTCTAGTTAGGGAATGAATAAGGCACAGCATAAGGAATATAGCCAGATAGGGTAATAGTGTTGTAGGTGACAGATGGTAGTTACACTTGTGGTGAACACAGCATAATGTATAAATTTGTCAAATCACTGTGTCGTGCACTGACGCTGGTGTAACATGGTGTGTCAGCCGTACTCATTTGTAGTAATAATAAAGTCATTTGCTACTCTTGGCACTTTTTAAGATCTAGACACTTATATTCCTGGCGTGATGTTTTCTTACCTTGTTATTGTCTTACGGTTTTGGTTTTGGTGCGTGTATGTTGGCGTTTTTCCCTAGCATCCATGAAGAAGGTAAAATCCCTCCGTGATCCTTCTGCCAAAATGTCCAAATCAGACCCTGATAAACTGGCCACGGTGAGGATAACAGACAGCCCAGAGGAGATCGTGCAGAAATTCCGCAAGGCTGTGACGGACTTCACGTCGGAGGTGACCTACGAGCCAGCCCGCCGACCCGGGGTCTCCAACCTCGTGGCCATCCACGCGGCGGTGGCCGGCCTTCCCGTGGAGGAGGCGCTCCGGCTCGGCGCGGGCATGGACACCGCTCACTACAAGCTGCTGGTGGCCGACGCCGTGATTCAGAGATTTGCTCCGATAAAGAGGGAAATTGAAAAACTGAAGATGGACAGGAGCCACTTAGAGAAGGTTTTACAGGTTGGGTCAGCCAAAGCCAAAGAATTAGCCCATCCCGTGTGCCAGGAGGTGAAGAAATTGGTGGGGTTTCTATAGGAAGCTTCCAAGCCTGGCAGGAAGGCTTATATGTGTTGTGTCCTGTGCACTCCTATTAATAAAGGCAGCTTTCCTCAGAAATGAAAAATGATGGCTTGGGGACATTTAATTTTGGTACACATGATTATTGGCTTCATTTGATCAGTAAGAATTTGTAACTTTCAGGGGCGCCTGGGTGGCTCAGTCCTTGAGCGTCTGCCTTCCGCTCAGGTCATGATCTCAGGGTCCTGGGATCAGAGTCCCGCGTCGGGCTCTCTGCTCAGTGGGGAGTTTGCCTCTCCCTCTCCCTCTGCCTCTCTCACTCTCCCTCCCTCTCAAATAAATAAATAAAATCTTAAAAAAAAAAAAGAATTTGTAACTTTCAAAGAGAGCAGTGTTCTAAATCCCATCAGCAAAATGCTGTGGCCAAGAAAGAAAGAAGGCATAACTCTCTGAATCCTCAGTTATTTGAGGCACACACCTTACCCTGAATTTAGGTCCATGAATGTGATTGAGGTGAGCAGTAATTTGGCAAATGAGGGTATCATTTGTCTCTCTCTGTGGAGTACATACTGTCAGGGGTGCTCACTTGATGCGTCCCAGCCCTTTTAAATGTTTCTGTTTTGTTTTGAAGTAATCTCTATGCCCAACGTGGGGCTTAAACTCACCACCCAGAGATCAAGAGTCACATGCTTCACTGACTGAGCCAGCCAGGTGCCCCTCTGTCCCAACTCTTTTAAAAAGTAGTATGTAGATTCTTAGACTTAATAATCCTTGGGATGCCATTTGGACCAATTTGTATTGAGATCTTATAATAATAAGCTGATAATTAGAGTTCATTTGTCACTAAGATAGTACCTGCCTAAATGTATTTAAGCTACTTAACTCTTCCCGATGAAACCACACTGACTGTCCCAATAAATACTGTTTTGTTTTGTTTAATTCAGCAATACGTGATACAATCTTCTGAGAAGGTTGCATTATTTCAACTTGGTGGATGTACAAAAACCCAGGTTCCTGGATTCTGTTTGTAGTTCAGTACTTCTTTGCCTTCACTTCTAGTTCAACATCACCAGCACACTGGGAAATATACGGGGGGTGGGGTTGCCATTTTACCCCAAAGTGAGGCTCAGAGACTGCATTAGTTTGTGCGGTATCACTCAGTGAGAAGCAAGTCCAAGATTCAAACCTTCCCTCCTTGAAGAGTAGTATTTTTTCCATCAGCATAGAACCATAAGAGGCAGTAGCTATAGGACTCCAAACATTATTTTGAAGGTGAATACTCAAAATGTAACACCTGAACTGTGGACCCTGTTTATATCAGTAACTCAACCAGAAAATCCGGATTCAGCCAACTTGGTTGTATTTGCTTCTCAGAATCCCCAAGGCAGGTCCTAAGTTCTGTCTTCTATGCTTAAGGCAGAGACACTTCAAAGTCTATTCTGCCATACTACCATAGGAGGGAGGCCGGACCAATCAGACATTCCCGATGAGTGAAAGCTTCTCACCTCTCCTCTACTTCAGCCTCTCTGAGTAATAACGAGTCACTCTAAAACCTAGCTTTTCTGCACTTTGTATATGAAAATGACAGTCCTGACTGACAGCACCAGGACCTGTTAGTAAGCTTGATTTTGTAAGAGAATATAAGGTTTTTTGTCAGTGGGTACCATGATCACCTTTTATACATAAGGGACATATGTTGGGCAAATAATACATATGTTGGGCAAATAATTTTTTTAAAGATTGATTGATTGATTTTAAAGAAAGAGAGATAGAGCAGGGGGAGGGGCAGAGGGAGAGGGAGAAAGAGAATCTCAAGCAGGCTCCCTTCTAAGCGCAGAGCCAGACCAAGGGCTTGATCCCATGACCCTGAGATCATGACCTGAGCTGAAATCAAGAGTCTTGAGCTTAACTGACTGAGCCACCCAGGTGCCCTGAAAAGAATTTCTGTTCATGTTTCTTAAGGGAAGAAAGTAGAGTAGTCCTTCTATCAGAACAGATATAAGGACACAAAACACTGCATCCCAGAATCCACCCCAGGTTCAAATCCTTTTTGGAATCTTTTCTTGGAATGTAGTATCTATAGTCCGAGAGCCTCTTTGGGTGTATTTTCTCCAAGGCTCCTTTTTTTTTTTTTCCTTTGAGACGAACCAAAGTATGAATACTGGAAAATGACAAAATTAAAGATGGATCTATCAAACCAATTTTTGTGTCTGTGTATTTTTTTAAAAATCTGCTTGCCACACCTTTCATCCACAGAACTAAAGGTGCCATGGAAAGAATCTCGGAGGAGAAAAACTACAGGACTTGTGGTAACTTCCAAGGAACAAAGCCCTCACAGGTGAGGATGGGCTTGTGACCATCCTGCTCTGGTTATCGTTGCAAGTGACCCGAGGGCTCATCAAGTCCGAAACCCATACCCATGATTGAGAGATGTGCCAGTGATCTCAGGAAGTTGATAAATGAGCCAAGATGAGAACCTAGGTGTCTTTTCCCTCCTTTCCACCTACCGTTTACAGGCCTCCACACAATCTTTTCGTTGAGATGAAGAATCAGACATCTAACTGGTGGCCCACCTCAAAAGGTGATTTTAATTGTCATTTCCATATGTGTTGTAGAGAGTTGAAATGATGAAAGGTATTTCACATGGCAGTAATGATGCCAGGTAAGTCGGTGTTCCGTAGCTCCACAGGCCGACAAACCCCATTTCAAACCCACTCTGACAGACTGTCACTTGGAACACATGGGGGTGTCTTGTCCTGTGTAGGTACCTCATAAACATTTATAAAAATAATGTCCGAAAATGGGCTAGAGGTTTCTATTAAAGTGTGGGTTGCTTGTTTTTCCAGAAACCTTAAAGATACTGATCCTCAAACATTAAATAACACTATTGCGCTGTCACATGTATCAGGCACCCTTCCAGATGTCTTAGAACCATGTTTTCCCACCTGTGGTTCCTTGCCCTGCAGCATGAGCACGACCGGGCAGATTCTCTGGCTCTACCCCAGACCTACTGAATCAGAAATGTGGGGGATGAACCCAGCAATCCGTGTTTTAACAACCTTCTAGGTGATTCTGATCATAATAAACTTCGAGAGCCACTGCTTTATATATATTCTCTCATTTAATTCTCAAAACCCAATCCTAGTATCAGTCTCATATTACTAAGAATGAGACCGGGGGACGGGAGTGCTCAGTACGTGCTCACGAGCCTCCGTGACTAATGGCTAGCATGTTGGACAGTGCGGCCAGAGACTATTTCCATCAACACAGAAATGTCCGTTGGACACTGCCGTGTGAAGGCATTCAGCTTACTGATTTTGCTTGTAGTAGGTCAAACACATACAGGTCAGAACTCTCCCTGGAGAGTTCTTCAACTGGAGAGTTCGTGAAGATCGTGAAAGGATTATTTGAGAAAGACAGACCATATAGTTCCCCAAACAATCCTTCAGTAATAAGAGCTTGCACGTACTACTCTCTGCACTTGCTCGATGCAGGGCACTTTGTGTGTTTATATGCAATATCTCATTTCATATTTCTATCAGGCTATAAGATAGGAACGATTAGCACTGCTCTTTCAAGTAAGTAAACAAAGATTCAGCCACTTACATAAAGTCACCCATTGATTATTACTCTCTAGTATCTCCTAGTTAGGAACCCATTGATACCCCTTACCTAGTGTGCCCAAAGGAATGGTCTGCCCCTTCCTGACCAGTCTAGATTCTTCTCTGAGCACTTACGAGCCTCTCCTGTGTGTCCCATGACCTTAGCCCTCACTTCTCCCTCCCTGTCTCCCTTCATCCTACCTGTGCTTCTTGCTTCAATGCTCCTCTAATTATTTCCCACAAGTTTCGTTTGTGCACACAGCACAGTCTAGTTTGTTTTCTCCTGCAGCCTTTATTTTCCTCCAGTTCACGCGGTCAAGTGCTGTGTGCCTGTGTTACTAGTGAAAGGGGGTGACTGTGCCATGTGGTGGCTGTTGGTCTCTTTCTCTTTAACATGACAACTCTGTCTGTTCTCATTGACTGTGTTCTCCCTGTGTGATCAACATTCCCCTTTCAGTCTGTCAACCAGAGGGGGGGCTTTTGAAATTTCTTTGGCTGGGAAGAGACCATTCCTCCCTGAAATAGAGCTGAAAACAGAACGTCCATCACTCTCTTGTCATTTTTCCAAGTACCCCCATAGGCAGAATGACCTGGAGGCTTTACTGTTAATCATTTTAAGTTCTCAGATGTTCACTTCCAATAATTTTCTTCTATCGGCTAGGCAGGGATTCTGATTTTTTTTCCAGGAAGGAAAAGGTTCAGAGGGCTGGTGACTTATCCTCAGATATGTAATTCAGCATTGTGACAAATGTTTATGTAGGGCCTCCTTTGTGAAAGGCACAGGGGAAAGACGATATGCCAATTGGTTAGTGGAGGACACACAGAGGTACTAGCTCTGAGTGAGCATGAGAACGAAAGATCAGCCAAGATGTTTAGGGAAGGAATAAAATAGTTACATGATAGGAGAAAGGGCTTTCCTGTCAGAAACTAGGACACAGGGACAGGAAAGCATTCAGGGAAAAGTGAATCTACACAGCTCGTGGCAAAAGGAGAATGGAAACACTAGGTTGAGCCATAGGAAATTGTCAATATTTGATTTTTTTTTATTTATTTATTTATTTTTTTTGCCAAAAACCTGGTGGTTCAGGGTGGATCAACCTGATCTATCCAATGAACAAGCACTTTGTCAAGCAGCTGTCTTACGGGTACCATCAAAGCACCAAGAATTAGAAATGAGACACGGTCTCACGAGAGGTCTCTTGGAGATGAACATGGAGAGCTAGTGAGAGGTAGAATGGGAACTAGAACCGAAGTCTTCTGGGTCTTGTACCTCTCCTGGGTACATGCCATTGACTCTGGCATTAACTCTTAATTATTTGATATATGGCTTCTGAATGTCACACTCATTTAGTGGCTCTGAAAGGAACAGAATATTTAGTATTTGATATAACCATTTTGGCTCTATAGAATGCAAACTTTTTTTTTTACCCCCCCCATCTCTACCCACATACACATATGGTAAACCAGGCTGACAATCATCATTTCCTAAAGTTTCTGAAAAGCACATGATATGACTTTAAATGACTCTATTTAGAATAACCTGATTTGATTTTACATAGTCACTGTCTTATCATAGCCACCTTAATCCCTTTTTCAAGTAAGAGTTTACAATACAGGCTTCCTAGCCACATCCCATCTTTTATCTGTGAATGCAGGATAAAGAAGTATGTGTGCCTCGCACTTACCACCAGATTACCCAACACTAGCCTGTTCACAGAGAACCCCACAGGGAGCAACTGTCAGTTCACATAAATAGATTATCCAGAGTTCCCTCAGTTCGTAGCAGCCTTCTCTGCCCCCCAAAAGAGGAACTTTTTAAAAGATTTTATGTATTCATTTGAGAGAGAGTGAGAGAGAGAAAGCACAACCCAGGGTGGGGCGGGGAGAAGCAGGGGGAGAAGCAGACTCCCAGATGAGAGGGAGCCCAGTGCGGGGCTCGATCCCAGGACCCTGGGATCATGACCTGAGCTGAAGGCAGATGCTTAACCGACAGAGCCACCCAGGCGACCCTCCTACAATAATTTTTTTAAAAACCAAACATTGTGTGGCTAATCCAGACATGACCACAGGAACCAGACCTGGGGAGAGGTGTTCCCACCTAGAGCCAGACAGCCAGTGATCAAGGTGTTATTCCTTAGCAGGATTCCAGAAGAAAGTTCCTATACTAGAAGGGAAGATGAGGCCTCATGGGAATTCAAAGCCACAGAGTTGTTTTATGATGGATTCCCCTCCTGGGAATGAACAAATAGTGGACTTTCTGCAGTTGCTGGTTCCTGCACTGTCCTTCCTGCATCAGCCACTGTACGGCTTCCATGCTGTTCTCACACCTTCTATAGCTTCATATTCTTTTGAGGAAAGCACATTCTGATGCCCCTTTGATGTCCTGGCATATGGACATGTCAAGGTAAACTGGAGAGGTTTTGCCTTTTGATCCATCTAAATCCCAAAGTAACAACCTCTGCATTAAGCATAAATGCTTCCCCACCTCCCATCGCCCACCCCCAGAAAATAATATGTACAGATACACAAAGAACCCTTACCGTACTTGTGGTTCCAATTTTCATCACTTGAGATGTGGACTTGCCATCACGTTGTTGTGGCAGAGGCTCCTAACCATGCTCCAGTATCTCATCTCTCCTTCCTTTTTAGTGATGGAATCCTCTCCCTTAGTTTTAGCAGAGAACGTAGTGCCGAGTAGGGACCACATTTGCCAGCCTACCCTTCAGCAAGCGATGGTTCTGTGAATTTGTTCTAGCCAATGGGATATGGGCAAAATGCTATGTGCAATTTCCAAGACACATCTCTCTTAAAGGAAGTTCCTTTCCCACACACACACACACACACACACACACACACACACACACATATACACTTACTGGAACAGCCTGTTGAGCCCATTGATGGAAACCACAAGAGAAAGATGGGGGAGTCAACCCCTCAGCCTGAGTCCCTGGATTGCCCTACCTAACTCTGGACTGTTATGTGAAAAATAAACTTTTATTATATTTAAGCCACTTTATCTTGAGATCTCTTTGTAACAGTATCTTAGCTATTATCCCAACCAATACGCTAATCTTATTAGACTCTTTGTCTAATGTCTTCCTTCCAGTTGGGTTATTTCAGTTCAATCCAACCAGCATTTTGTGAGAGTCTTCTATGTGGTGAGGCAGTGTTTTCCAAAGTATGGTTCCCAGACCAGGGGCATCATCTCACCTGGGAACTTGTTAGATATGCAAACCCACAAACTCTACCCCAGACTTACTGAATGAGAAAGTCTGGGGTGGGGCTCAGCAGTTGGTTTTAACAAGCCCTTCAGGTGACCTGGATGCACATTAATGTGTAAGAGCCACTGTACTGGGGGATAAAAAAAGAATAAAAAATGGGGGAAAAAAGGGGGAGCGCCTGGGTGGCTCAGTCATTGGGCGTCTGTCTTCAGCTCAGGGCGTGATCCCGGGTCCCTGGGATTGAGCCCCGCATCGGGCTCCATGCTCCGCTGGAAGCCTGCTTCTTCCTCTCCCACTTCCCCTGCTTGTGTTCCCTCTCTCACTGGCTGTCTCTCTCTCTGTCAAATAAATAAATAAAATCTTAAAAAAATAAAAATAAAAAATGGCCTCTTTCAAGGAATTTATATTTGAGGGAAAAAGGTGCAAATAAATAATCAGTCATAAAAGCAAAATATTGCCTTGACTGTCTGCTATTTTCCTGTCTCCTTCTCTTTTTTCATCAGATTAACTCAAAATAATTTAGCTTAGATTGTTTTTTGTTTACACATGTGATTGTTGATAGACAGCCTAAAAATTTACGTCATGCAGGTCTATGCAAATCCTAAAGGGGGAAGTAACTAAAGCTATATTTGAAATAGCATAAATAAAGATTTGATCATCAATATTAGGATTGATGAGGATCTCCTGAAGCCAGGAAAGAAAAGAAGAGGGAGTTATTTTATGCCGTGGGTAGTAAAAGTACAGTACTTATTACCCTATAAAGAATTATATGGTCTAGAAATAAAAACAGTTGAGCATGGATTAAAGTCATAGGTGAGAAAGTCATAAAATTGCATTAAGCACAAGTTAGGAACATGCAAATTATTCTGAAAGTATCCGACATCGATATTATTAAAGTCAAGTGCCATCTTTGCTGTCACCACCCTTATCATCATACTCTTCAGTGTTCAGAATTCTAAGCTAGACTGGACTAAAGCCAATGTTGTATCAGTGATGCGCTAGAAAGGAGAACGCCCGAGAATAAAGACTCTTGAACTTAGTGTGTTTTGTATAAAACCTGTACACCCTTCAGTTTTAATGGGCGATAAAGGTAGAGGAAATAAAGGGGACAATGGATGCAATTTGTAAAAGAATTTGTGATTTCAGATTAAAATCAGTTTGCCATTGTTCTTCTTAACAAGAGATGATTCAGATCATTGAAATCTGTAGATAATCCAAAAGCTACATAAAATATTATTACTAAGCACAGCAAACTGTTCTTATGCTTTTGGCATTGGAGCTAAACACTTTAGATAGTGCTAACATATAAAATAAGTGTTAGGGCGCCTGGATGGTTCAATAGGTTAAGTGTCTGCCTTCGGCTCAGGTCATGATCCCGGAGTCCTGGGAGTGAATCCCACATTGGGCTCCCTGCTCAGCTTGGAGTCTCTTCTCCCTCTCCCTCTGCCTCTTGCTCCCTCACTCGCTCTCTATCTCAAATAAATAAATACGATCTTTTAAAAAAATTTTAAGTAAGTGTTAGTACATCCCCAAACTGCCAAACTTAGGAATGCTGGACTCTGTGATAAGAGGTAGCAGTTAGTGTTACTCGAAGCCCTGTGCATCTTTAGAAGAAAGGGGTTAATTTCCTCACCCACTGTTTGGAACAAAGTCATTTGCTGCTAGAAATCACTTCAGCCCTGGCTTACATGTTTTTAAAATCATGCAGTGTCTTGAAACTACCATCCAGTTTGATAAGATACAACCAATTTATTTCCTTCTTTCCCTCCTTTTCTCTTTAAGGATATTTCATCCATCTTCTTCCCCAAAATACTGTCAGTCAGGATTTCCAAATAATTTGGAATCAAAAGTATTCAACAGTCTGGAGGCAAGTGAGCTTTTTATTGCATTTTTATTGGGAGCAAATTGAACTGTGTGGGCAGGCTAGAGAGGGACCCCTCTGTGAGGCTCCAGCACACCCCAGCATTGCACCCCAGCAAGGATTCATGTTACAAGAATTACATCATTGTGATCTGCTTATGTTGGCCCACCAGGCTTAACAGGCCCCTGGGTGTTGCAGGCAGGTTAAATCCTGTCAATCTTCAAGAACCTTCCATGAGAGAGCTTATGTGGCCCCCAGAAGTCTCTGTCTTTCTTCTTTCTTCTTTTTTTTTTAAAGATTTTATTTATTTCTTTGACAGAAAGACAGCCAGCGAGAGAGGGAACACAAGCAGGGGGAGTGGGAGAGGAAGAAGCAGGCTCCCATCGGACAACCCTGATGCAGGGGCTCAATCCCAGAACGCTGGGATCACATCCTGAGCCAAAGGCAGACGCTTAACGACTGAGCCACCCAGGCGCCCCCTCTGTCTTTCTTGTAACTTTCTAATCTTTTCCTAATTTAACACATGGAGAAATATTTGGCAAACTATAACCATGTTACATCTTCACGAACCCATATAGAGCATAAGAATTGTTATCCCCATTTTACAGTTAAGTATTCCCTGTGTACTTTGGCATTAATTAACCTATTCATTGCACTTGAAATTTGCACCATAAATTACCATTCATTTATTGTATGTGTACTTGTTTGTAAGTGCCTTTGAGGGCTTTGCAAATTCAAATGGTTTCACAAGACAGATAACTATGTAAATTCATTAAATAACTTCACAAATATTTATTCAGCACTTACTATGTGCCAGGCACTGCTCTAGACACCAGGGATACAGTGGTGAATAAAACAGACAAAAATCCCTGCCCTCTTTGAATTGACATTGTAGTGAAGAGAGACAAACAATAAATGAACAAGGAAAGTAAATGTTAGGCATAAGGTGAGGAGCGATGTAGAAATATAAAGAAAATGAGGCTAGAGTGTGCTGTGGACTGAAATGTGCCCCCCCCCCACCCCCCGAAACCTGAAAATGCCTATGTTGAAGCCCTAACCCCCAGGACCAGAGAATGTGCCTTTACAGGGAGACAGGCCTTTAAAAGGGTAATGAAGTTAAAATGAGGCCGCTAGTGTGGGCCCTAGTGCAATCTGACTGGTGTCTTGATAAAAAGAGATTAGGACGACATCAGAGGTGCTCTTGCACAGAGAAAGGACCATGTGAGGACATAACAAGAAGGTGGCCCTCTGCAGGCCAAGGAGAGAGGCCTCAGAAGAAACCAAACAGGCTGACATCTTGATCTCGGACGTCTGGCTCTACATGTTTTGCTGTTCAGCAGTTGGTGGCTTCTTATTATGGCAGCCCTACCCTACTCATACAGAGTGCTTGTTTTAAATAGGCTGATAAAGGGTGGCTTTGCTGAGGTCAAATTTAAGCAGAAAACTGAATGAGGTGAGGAAGACAGCAAGGTAACATCTGGGGTGAGAGCAGTCCAGAGAGGACATCCAATGCAAAAGCAGGAGTGTGCTTGACTTGTTGAAAGAGTAGCAAGGAAACCATTGTGGGTAGAGCAGGGTGAATGAGGAGGGGAGTGGTAGATAGGCTGGAACTCTATGCAGCCAGGGCCTTCCAGGCAATCGTAGGCTATTGGCTTTTACTTTAGGGCACTGGAACTGGAAGGCCGTTGTAGGCTTAAGTTAGAAAAGGTTCATGCTGGCTATTATGTTGAGAAATCTATTATAGGGGTCAGAGTTGGACATGGGAAGAGTAGTTAGGGGATTATTTTAATCATCCATATAAGAGGGAAGCCTTGGAGTGAGATCATAGTGATGGAAGGAGTAAGATGTGGTCAAATTTGGGATACATTTGTGAAAGGAGAGCTAACAGGGTTTGCTGATAGATTTGTTGTGATATCGAGAGAAAAAAAAAGAAGTCAAGGATACCTTCAAGGTTTTTGACCTGAAAAGTTAGAAGCATGGAGTAGCTGTTTACTGAAATGGGAAAGACTGTAGGGGAAGTAACTTTGGAAAGATCAGGAGTTTGGTTTTGACATGTGGAGATGTTTAGCGGGCAGTTGGATATTTAAAATTAGAGGTCAGGGAGAGGTCTAGGCTAGAGATATTAATTTGGGAGTCACCAAGATAGAGACAGCACTTAAAGCCACGAGTCTTGAAGAAATCTCTGCATATATGAGTGTGGACAGAGAAAAGAGGAGGTCCAAGGACTGATCCTATTTCAAGGTAGAAGGAAATGAGAAAATATGCAGCAAGGAGCCTGAGAAAGAAAGGCCAATATGACAGAAGAAAAAGCAGAAGAGAGTGTTACCCTGGAAGACAAATGGAAAAGTTGTTTTCCACAAAAGGACTAATCTGTGTCAAGTAAAGTGAAGGCTGGAAAGGACAACTGGATTTAGCAAGCAATGTGGAGGTCATCGGTGACCTTGATCAAAGCAGTCTGGGTAGATGGAGGGGTCAAGAGTTGAATATATTTAAGAGGAAATGGAAAAAGGGAAATGAAAGCTAGTGACCTTGACAACCCTTGCAGGAGAAATGCTGTAAAGAGAAGCAGAGAAATGGGACAGGAGGATAGTGATATGGAATCAAGGGGGGAGGGGCACGGAAAATTGCATGTGTGTATGCTGATGAGAATGGTCCTGTAGAGAATGAAAATGTGTGCTGCAGGAGAGAGAGAGGACAATTGCTGAAGGAACGTCCTTGAGTGATAAGGGATGGGATCCAGAGCACTTGTGAACAAGCTGGAGTTAGATGGGAGAGGACAGAAGAGGAGGAAGGATCGATGGACACAGATGCAGATGGATTTTTACGTGTGGTAGAAAAGCAAGTGGTAGAAAGCCTCTGTGTTGCCTTAATTTTCCTAGTGAAATAGGAATCAAGGTCCACGGCGGAGAATTAAGACAAGGAAGGACATGTTGGAGGTTTGAGGAGGGAAGTACAGTCGTGGGGACAAGGAAAGGGAATATACCAGGGAAATGAAATGGAACTGGCAGGCAGCATTTAGGGTCTCTCTTGAGGCTAGGGAACATGAATTTATGAGGGCAGTCAAGGAAGTTGATTATTTTGCTCTAGCCACATTGCACTGTGTGAGTGTAGGCACAGTGCAGGAAAAGTTGGATTTTCTTTTTAAAAATTTTTATTTAAATTCAATTTAATTAATACACTGTATTATTGTTTCAGAGGTAGAATCCAGTGATTCATCAGTTGCATACAACACCCAGTGCTCTTAATGCCCTTAATGCCCATCCCCCCTGCCCCCTCAGTTTGTTTGCTGTAGTTAAGAGTTGGATTTAACCTAGAGCTGTGCTTTGCTAGGTAATTGCAACAAAAGGTCAAATGGGCAAAGGATCTAAGTGGGTTTAACAATGGCTCATGGCATCCAAACCAGGAGAGGGGAAAGTGAGGCTGTGAGGGGTATGGAAATAGTGAAAAGATAGCAAGATCAGTTGATTGAAGTTCCCAGAGGTGTCCAAGAATTGAAGGAGTGAGCTGGAAAGACAGGATATGTTAGACTGAGAATCCAAGCTCATGGGCAGGTAATTCTTGGTATTGATAATCAAGTGTGAGGGACGGCCTGAGGAATGATTGCGTACATGGGGTGGAAAAGATGATCTCAAGAGAAGAGAAAGTCAAAGAAGCTAGGGTATTGTAAAGATCATTGACTTCAATGTGCAACCACAAAGACTTTGCCCAGAGAGGCACTGGAGAAGTGAGAGAGAGCCAGGAATAAAATCTTCAAGAAATGAAGAGGAGTGGTCTTAGGAGTCTGTAGGCTGATGGCACAAGTTCCCAAGCCAGGGGTTTTAGGCAGAAATGAGGGACAATGATCTGGAAATAACAATGAGGAGCAAAGGGGACACGTCCTCCACCTCCAGCTGCCAGAGTCATGTATAGGCTGGAGCACGAGATCCCCCACATTTCCAGCACCCCCTGGTAGCAGGCTTGGGCCGGGTAGCGACCACGGGTAAGTGAGCAAGGTAGTTTTTCCTCAGTCTGCACTTTGGAAGGTTACAGGGTGGGGAGGACATTAAGCAACATGTGCTTGGCCATTGGGTTGTTACTTCTTAACTTATAAATGATCCATCATCAGTTAAGCCATCAGCAAACTTTTATAATTTCATTGTTTGGCCCTGCTAGTCTGATTCTTAGTCTAAAGCATTTGTTTTTATTGTTTTGTTTATTTTGTTTAGGGGGATAGCAAAGTGAGGGGCGTAGCAGCTAAATTAGTCCAATTCCTCTGAGAACTTTCTTTATTTTCTTTCTTTCTTTCTTTCTTTCTTTCTTTCTTTCTTTCTTTCTTTCTTTCTTTCTTTCTTTCTTTCTTTTCTTCCTTTCTTCCTTTCTTTCTTTTTGAGAGGGGGAGAGAAAGGGAGGTGTGGGAAGGGAGAAATGGAGAGGGAGAGAGAATCTTAAGCAGGCTCCACGCCCAGCACAGAGCCCTACACAGAGCTCAATCTCACAACAGGGAGATCATGACCTGAGCTGCTTCACCGACTGAGCCACCCAGGCACCCCTCCTCTGAGACCGTTTTACAATATCTCAGACACTTCCACATGGGAAGGTTTTCCTGGAACAAGCTTTCTCTCAAATAAAGAGACCTAGAGGGGCGACTGGGTGGCTTAGTCGTTAAGCCTTTGCCTTCGGCTCAGGGCGTGATCCCGGTGTTCTGGGATGGAGCCCCACATCAGGCTCCTCCCCTGGGAGCCTGCTTCTTCCTCTCCCACTCCCCCTGCTTGTGTTCCCTCTCTCACTGGCTGTCTCTCTCTCTGTCAAATAAATAAATAAAATCTAAATAAATAAATAAAATAAAAAGAGCCAGAATATCTGGGACTCTCCAGGCAGGCACACCCTCTTTAGGAATCTGCTCTGATTTCCTGGGGCTGCTTTGTTCTGGAGCTCTGGAGCCCCTGGTTGTAGGTGGGACTGACCCACGGTTGCTCTAGGGCTCTGCTTTGGTTGCTACATTTCTGCCACAGGGACACCATTGCGGTGACATACTTTCTCTGGGCAAGATGTTGCTTTGTACCTGACACTCCTCGTTTTTAGAGTTACTTCCTCAGTATGAGCAGCTTTGATTCCTAGAAGTGTACCCATACTAGCTGGCTAAGAGGAAAAGAATACTGGAGAAAGTGATGGTGCAGTCTTTTATGTGGCCGGTAAGCTATTTTTAAAGACATTTCCAAAAGAGGCATTCCAAAAATGTTTTGAACAATCATTTGAAAAAGATAGAGAATCCCAGGGTATCTTCTTTGAAGGACAACTCCAATTTGAATAAATAAATTCTGGTATTTAAAAATATATATCAGCCCCATTGCTTTCTAGTCAGCTTTCCATCCTTTAATCCTTTTAAACAAATTTAACTGATCAAAGGAAAGAGCCCTGCCTTAGTGACAGTTGCTATTCACCATTGTAACAGGCAGGATGTGTGGCTGAGATAGAAAATAACTTCTGATTTTGTGGAGTTAGGAGCAAACTCAACACTGTTCACTTTCTAATTTTGCCAACAACCAATTCAAATATTTGAGACTTTTGAACATGTTAAGGCAGAAACGTAGTGAGGAATCAAAGGAGGAGCTCTTCATTATTAGGAAGGCCAGCATTTAAATGTCTGTACCTTCTGCTCTACATCCAGGTACAGGGTATTAATGAGATGGCTCCCTAAGAAAGCAGAAAGTCTTTCTATTTGGAATGCCACAAGGAATGACCTACAACTTGACCTTGACTGCCTCAGCTTGCCATGGGGAAATTTGAAATGAAAAATACAAAAAGAGGTGGAAAACAGAAAGCTCCTTGAAAATGGGTTTTTGTCTTTTTTTATTACATGGTCTGACACAGCACATGAGCCTATGTGATAAGTTGGCTCCCTTGGGAAAATCCAATTAATCGGCACACCTTTTCCAAAAATACAACCGCCCTTGTGGATATATTAAGTGTGGCTCTTCCCCAGTTCCCTTTTGCCAAACAGCACATGTTTACCAAAAAGGCTATAAAGGACGTACTTGGAATAGGAAACAATCAACTTATGCCCAGGTGGATGGAACCTTTGGGACTACCTCATTAGTACCCACATAAACCCACTGAGTTAACCGGTCATCACAGTTTACAATGGAACAGCTAAAAAAAAAAAAAAAAAAAAAAAAAGCTATGGCTGGGGGAGTGGGGGAAATAACACGGAAGAGTCATCTTCAGCTTAGCTCATTCCCTTCTCTGTTTCATAGCCTAATGTGGGAAGAAAAGGGAGGAGAGGATGTTCGTTCTGGAAAGAATTTGGGCAGGAGGAGATCTGACCTGATTGGAGGAGAAATCAGAACAGAAACTTCAATACCTCTGGACTCCTATATATTGATATATTGATCCTTCAGGATACCTGGCACTGCCCAAAGGGATGTCTGAACATTAAATTTCTCTTAACATTTTCCATCTTAATTAATTGAGTCTTCTCCCTTCACCTTATTCTAAGATAATTGTTCAATAAACCCAGCAAGATGTGAGATGTTGTATAAATCAAAGTATTAACCTTGAGTCTCTCATCTCAGTATGTTACAGTTTGGTAAACCAAAAAAAAAGTAAACCCATTAAACATGGTCTAGCAAACTAGTTTTGCTTTGTATGACACACTCGAGAAATGTGTCTTGGAAGAGTTTTTAACTGAATGTGGTTAAATATCTAATCCCTTTTGTGTACCTTTGTTTTATACTTCTCAATTTGTCCATTCACTCAACAAATATTTCAGCCTCCTGTTATGAGCAAGGCACTATGTTGGGCACAGAGAAAACCTTGGTAAACCTGATAACATATCAAGGATATTAATACTGATCAATAAAACCCCCTAAAAATGATTCACTGTGAAGCATTCTAAACAAATGATTTTTTAAAATGTGGTTATTGGGGCGCCTGGGTGGCTCAGTCGTTAAGTGTCTGCCTTCGGCTCAGGGCGTGATCCTCTGCTGGGAGCCCGCTTCTTCCTCTCCCACTCCCCCTGCTTGTGTTCCCTCTCTCGCTGGCTGTCTCTCTGTCAAATAAATAAATAAATAAATAATCTTTAAAAATAAAATAAAATAAAATAAAACGTGGTTATTATCGGGGCACCTGGTGGCTCAGTCGGTGAAGCGCCTGCAGCTCAGGTTGTGATCTCAGGGTCCTGGGATAGAGCACGCCCCCCCCCCCCTGTCAATGGGGAGCCTGCTTCTCCCTCTCCCTCTGCAGCTCCCCCTACTTGTGCGCTCTCTAGCATGCATTCTCCCTCTTTCTCTCTCTCATAAATAAATAAAAAATCTTTTAAAAAATAAATAAATACAATTTGGTTATTATCTTCCCTTGCCCCTCCTGATGTGCCCTTTCAGTCCTACTATAAAAGTCCTGAAAATACTTTGGTGGAGTGGAGTACGAAAAAACCAAGTTTGCGGTGTAAAAGAGTAAATGAAATTGGCACTCCCTTCTGCTCTGAGAAACATGAGGACTTTGCCTGCTCTGGGGGCTCCTGTTCTTTTGGAAGCCCTCAGCTGGTCTTTAGCAGCAATGATGACATAAAGGAAAATTACATTCTGATGCAGAATTCAGCCCCTTCATCTTTCTCCTTTCTCTACAGCTTGAAGCTAGGGGCCCATAGAGGATCTAATATCAAAAGGAAGAGGGTAATACCACTACACGGAGAAAAAAAATAATTACCAAATTTCCTGAATAGTAAACAGCTTAAAAAAAGAAGAAGCTGAACCCTTTGATAGCTTGGCCCTTGGTCTGCCCGTGAATGCCTTAAGGATTATATCATCAGACTGACTCCAGCAGCCCGTACTATTGTTTCAGAAGGAGGAAACAACGAAGAAAGGGAGGGAGAAAAGGGGATGGGTGGGAGCAGGTCTGCCCCTTGGGGAGGGGAGAGTTTGATTTTGAAGGTGCAGTTATCAAATGTTAATGTAGTGAGGCTAGAAAGACAAATTGAGCAATTTCTCAGAGTCTGTGGAAAGGAAGCTTCTCAGGGCCCTTTCTCCTTTTCTTGAGGGATTAACGTAGACGTTTGGATTCAATAACTTTCCTACCACAGATGACATTAGCTCAGAAGAGATAAAGCGACCTGAGGTTATCCAGAAAAGTTATTGCTGTAAACTATCACCTGGGGGCAGTCTTGTGACTGTTAAGTTTCCTCGGCCTCCTTCTCGCAAGGATTTCACTTACTATTTTCTCGATGGGCTCAGTTTCTTTAGCTGAAGTTAAGGAGTGAGAAAAAAAGGCAAAAGGGGAAGGACGCTCAGGAACGAAGCCTCACGCCCTTCTCAATCGGGCGGGAGGCGATAGCGCGAGACTGTGCCGGAGGTTGTGAACAGTCACAAAGGTTTTCCTTTGGGTCTTTGAAATGGAAAGCCTCAGAAGCCGAGGAGGCGGCGGGGTGGAGGCGGCAGACACCGGGTCCTGGGATACTAACGACCTCGGCGCGGATGGCAACAGCCAGAGGCCCGGGATTCCCGAGATTCCGGGAATTTACGGAGACCCCCAACCCCGACCCGGGCGCGCGCACACACACACACACGTACTCGCCTCCCCACCCCATCGGGCCGGGCCTGCCCGCGGGTTCCGAGACGCCCTGGCTCTAGCCCACGACCGCGCGGGGACTAGTTAGCAAAGGGAGGAGGGGGGTGTGGACTCTGCCCGGCGCTCACTGATCAACGTGGACACTCGCGCGGCGGCAGCCAGGCCTGCCCCTATCCAGCTGCCGCCGCAAGCGTTACAAGCCGTCGCTCACAAGCTAGGGCGCTACTGGGTCCGCTCCGGAGGAGCTGCCCGGCCCGCGCCCGGGCATCCACAGCCCACCACCCCCCAGGGCGTAGAGCTGGCCCAGGTAGCCCGCCTCCCCCCACGGCTGGCTGGGGTCACCCGTTGCAGCGAGGAGGGATTGGGGCTCACTGGGCGCACTGTTGGCAGTCAGGGCTCGAAACCGTCTGAGCCCTGCGTGCTGTTTTCGACGGGGATCGTGTTTTAGGATTAAGAGCTCCTCCTAAAACCTTCCTGTGCTAGAGGCTAAAGTCGGTGCAAGGGAAGCCAATCGCAGCCTCTGCCTGGCGGGGGGCAGGAGCGCGGGGCCTAGACGGTTCTGTCCTTCGGCGTGCATGTGTTGGTGCAGCCCGGGAAGCAACTGAGCGCCAGTGCAGTCGGGCGTGCGAGCCCTGAGAGTGTAGAGCAAAACCTAAGAGCCCCGCGCCCGAAACAAAGCCAGATCCTCGCTCCACAAAACAGCGGTGGGGAGCCTGGGTTTATGAGGGAGGACTTCCTCGAGGCTTTACCCCCACAGGCCCACCGTGCTGGCAGAAGAAGGGGGGAAGAAGGGGGCACCCGCAAAAGTCAGGAAGAGGGGAAGCTTCCTGGAGGACTTGGCCTCGGCTTTAACCTGGAGCCGGCTCCGGAGGCCTCCTGCGGCCCAGGACCACACGCCTGTTTGCGCCGGTCGAGGTGTGCGATCCGACCCCCAGGGCACCGCCCGCAGGCTCGACGGAACTCGCGGCGCGGACCCATTTCTCCGGAAGTTGTGCCCAGAGGAGCAGGCCCTTAATGGAAAGGAGAGCGAGGCTGCAGATTTTCAAAATCCTTAAAAAAAAAAAAAAAAAAAAGAAGTGAAAACTCAAGACGTCTTTTTTCCCCCTTCAGAAGACGGGGAAGAGGCATATCTGGGTTAAGGTGAACAAGGCGCCTCAGTCCTTCTTCATCTGGAGCCCCTAGAAATAAGACGAGGGCGCCTTTTTACCCCCTCGCGGGCTGCCGTAGCCGCTTTAGCGGCCCGCCCACGTGGGGCATTAGCGCGGTGGGGTGCGTGGGAATGAGCCCCTGCTCGGAAACCTCGCGAGGGGGCACGGGACGCGAGGGAACCCGGGTTGAAGGCTCTTCGGTGTCCCTGTGGGTGTGAAATCCGCGGAAGCCTCAGTCCGAGAGGCGTGTTTGGACGCAGAGCTGGGCTTCCTACAGGGCGCTGGCCAGGCGCTCAGCCGCGCTGCTCCCCGCTCCCCCAACCTTTTCTCTTTTTGCCTCTTGCAGCCCCACCCGAGTTCCGCACGGAGCTTCCCGCCTGGGACAAAGGCAGGCGTAGCTGCCTGGTCTCCTGAATATCGCGGACGTGCCTAGTCGCACAAGGAGCTCCTGCGCTTCTCAGGGTGGGGACGGAGCCTGACCTAGAAGTCTCTACTCTCCTCCGCGACGAGTGGAAAGCGCAGAGCTGCAAAGGGTGCGTTTGGCACCCCTCCGCTTCGTGCGCTAGAGCGGCCGGCGGCCAGACTCCCTTTTCCAGCCACGCTGCAGCGCCGGTGGGCGGCTGGGGTCCTCAAGCAGCCTCGCTGCCTCTCCCACCGGCCCGCACCACTTTGGGCCCTGCCGCTGAACCCGGGCCGGGGAGGGAAGCTCGCGGCCACCCCTAGGTGGTAGCCGCCTGGCTTTGTATTTTAGCGATCCAACGCCGCAGGGATGTGAGCGTCTCTCACCTGTACAGGTGCAGTGAAAATGATAGCGCACGTTTAAGTCCGAGGCTACATTTCCAAAAACTAGGTGCAGAAATAAGAGCGATGTTCAGAAAAGGAAAAGCCGTTTGCTTCATTTGTTTAAGGTGAAAGTGAAAATGTTTGCAACTTGATATAGCTGGACGATTTTCTCTGTTGTCTGCTTCTCTAGATAAAGCTAAAGCGAATGGGCAATTAGGGAGGTCGCGTGCTTTATGCTTCCACTGATCCGTACAAGGAAAGGGTTCCGTTCGCAGTGCCCTCTCGTCGCTGCCTTCGCGTTGAGAGACTTGTACCCGCCTCGGCCGTTGGCGGTTCTATCTTTTGAGACTTTTTATCTTCCTCCCTACTCCTTTGTCACACCCTACCCTAGTTGACCAAAAACAAAGGAGGGGGAACTTCCAAACTGAATGCCCGTATTAGTACCTCTTTGCTTGGCCTAGATTGTAGAATTCGAAGTCCCTACCCAGGAATATGCTTGTACATGCAAATGCATACACCAAGCCTGCAGAGCCTTGTTCACTAGCTCTGATACGTCTCAGAGGGTCTGAGCATTCAATACCAGGGAGTGCAGATCGGATTTTAACCGAGTATGGCACGAAGCCACAGGCCACTGGCTCATTTGCGGCTTCACGTCCAGGATAGGGCACACACTGATAAAGCAGATTAGTTAGTCAAGATGCATGAAAATGGTTGCAAAAAAAACTAAGTGGTATTTTGAGCTTACTTGCAGAGTTTCTGAATTTGGGAAGTAGGAAAAACTCTTCTCCTGTTCCGCTTTTTTTGTAGGTGTGATTATACTGTGTGCAAATGACATTGTATGGTAATGTTACAATGTGTGTATTTGTGTGCACATGTGTCTGTGTGTGAGAGGGTGATATTGAAGTGTGCACCTATGGAAATTGCCCTAAACCAGTCTCTCTTTCTCTCTGGCATACACATTGAAAAGAAATTCTTTGGTTGCAGGCTTTATGATCCCAACCTCCTTAGACTGCTCCTGGAAGGGGAACAGGCTTTAGGAATGGAAAGCATTATTTAAAAGGGATTTAGCACACTCTGCTTCTCAGCATTTCCCCCAAAGGTAGTAGGACTGGAAGTTGGAGCTCAAGGCTGTCCCTCCCCCACTTCCACAACAGCACAGGAGGAAAAGTGTGAACTCCTAGGGCGCCAGCAGACTCGTTACCACCTCTGGCAATGACCCAAAGTGTGTGTGTATCTTGAAGTCTGAGCCCCATTGCTCTGATTGTTCTGAAATGAAAGTCTCACAAACCTACCATGAAGCGAAATCAGAGTTTGCTGGATGAATTCGTACTCAAACACACACACACTGTTTTACAAAGGAGAGCTTAGTAAAATGCCCTACACGTGGTAGACATTCCATGATTATTTGTTGAGTGAATGAATGAACTCATGTATATTTATTCTTTCCAAGGCAATTTTTAAACTAAATAAGCTTGTGTATGCATATGTAACATGTATGTAACAAAGAATTATGTGCCCAGAATATAGGGGAATTTTTGTATCTGTCCCTTTTTGTTTTCCAGTTTTCCCGAGCAACCCCCTCCCCCAAATCCCTGCCTGAGGCACAGGTCTCTGCAACTAGTTGGTAAACTTATCCTTCCCCCACCAAAGCCTGTCAGTTAGCCAGTAAAAGCAAATGCATTGCTTTGGTCACGTCCTTACTTCCCTCACAGATCACACTCGTGTTTCTATAAAGGTTCTTCGGCTAATTTCATCCTGCACACCCCCACATTCCTTTATACTCTCTATAGGTGGTATAGTGCTTGGATTTCACAGGCCTGGAAACAGGCAGGTCGCCTCTGTTAACAGACCTAGCCTCAGTCACATTTTCACAGAGTGGCCAAAGTTCCCAGGAAAGCTTTGGGTCTTAATATGGGAAAGAATTGCCAGTTCCGGGAAGGATAGAGGCCACTGTTCCCCATCTGGCTGAGACTAGTCTCATGCTCTAGGTTTGTATTATAAAAATGTGTATTTAATTGCAATTCTGTGTGACTTAGAAATTACAGACCTGCTGCCTCAGAGAAGAGAGTCCAGTGCCAGGACCTTTGAACTCAGTGGGTCTCACTACTGCTATCCAATAGACCCCAAGTCTTCATCCCTCTGAGGGAGATGGAGGATTCTCTTCTGTGCCCCAGCCAGCCTGCTGCCACCTAGAGGATGAGGA
This sequence comes from Ursus maritimus, assembly GCF_017311325.1. Classification (NCBI taxonomy): domain Eukaryota; kingdom Metazoa; phylum Chordata; class Mammalia; order Carnivora; family Ursidae; genus Ursus; species Ursus maritimus. The sequence goes on from NW_024423564.1 coordinate 5,815,957, forward strand.
TACCTTCTTCCTCCTGTTTCCCCGATACCTTCTCTGACGGGGTAGCAAGCTGGAAGGAGCAGCCAAACCAGTGCCCTAGTCACCACAGGGCAGGAGCCCAGCTAATTTCTGTTCTCTCTGAACAGAGTCTGTCTGAGCCTGAGAGACCCAGGAAAACAAGGACAAAGACTCTTCCCTTTCCCCTCCCTCATCTCTCGTTTCTTCCCTCACAGTCCCCCTAGCATTTGGAAGTCCAGAAGGTCCAGGAGGGGAGCTGTGTCTAAAGGCTTTGCCTCCAGGGCTTCTGTCTGCTTCAGCAGGAAGAAGAGTGGGGCGGGGGCAAGAAAGGAGTATTTTAAAACTCTACTAAAGCCAAACTGAAAAAAATAAAAACAAAAACCATACAAACAAACAAACAGTGGCAGCTCTTTGGGGGACAACCACAAATGTTTCAGACCAAACTGCCAGCCCCCCAGGAAGGATATCTCCTCTTTCAATGAGATGAACAGTGATGAGGAGTCCTGCAAACAGACTGTAGAGGTGGAGGGGCGTGCAACTCATTTCTAACCGGAGCAGCTAGAAAAATGTCAAACTGTGGTTGCCTCTGGAGCTGCCCCATGGTAAGCAGGTTCCAGGAACAGGCCTGACCCAGAGCACAGTTCTCCCCTGAGGCTTTGGGCTTGGGTCAGGACGCTTGTGATCTTCTGTTTCCTCACCTGTCTGCCCCACCCACATCAGAGGCTAAGGCCCAGAGGGGCTTTGCGATTTGCTAGCGCTTTACCGTTTGTAAAGAATGAGAGCGGTGACAACCCAAAGGCTAGTCTAGCTCAGGGACCTGGGCAGCCTGCCGCCTGCTGCCTTCTTGAAGTTCTCCTGGGGCTGCTTTCTGAGTTGCCATTAAAACACGAAATCAAACCCAACTCAACAGTGTTGAATCAGCTGCTCACTCTACCTGACCCGCCCCCGATGTGATCTACAGCCGCGATCGCTAATGGTCACCTAGGGACAAATTAAAGAATTGAAAATGCTGAGTTTGAGAAGCTGAATTCCGTACACTATCTGGGGTCGTTAATCACCCAGCAGAAACCAGCCCAGCAAGCAGGAAAAGTGGCTAGAGGGACAGAAAGACAGTGTAGGTCTGTGCGCTGGTGTTTGAGGGTCTCAGGTGGAGGGATTCCAATGTAGTTGTGCACACGTGTCCGATGTAGTTGTGCACACGTGTCCGATGTGTTTGGAATCCGCGCCACAGTTGACGGTCCCTAGGAACCGTAAAGCCCGTTTGGGCTGCTCTAATCGCCCTGATTTTACAAATAAATGTGAACTTGGTGATCAAGAGACTTGTTCATGGTTAGTGCGCGACTCGGTGCATCCGCTTCCCAAGAAAAGGCAGCCGGTTTTTTACCCGATGCGGCGAGAAGAACCGGAGATTCGCGTTCAGAGAGTCCGTGGGCCTCCTGGGAATCCACCTCTGACGGCGGGGAGGGGTTGGGGGTAGTGCACATAGCGGGAAGGCGCGTGCCTGGAAAAGTGGGACGCTCGAGCCTTGCAGATGGAAAAGCAAGTATCTGGGGGTGGAGGGGTGTAACTTCTGTTACACAAGACAAGTGGAAGCTTCACCACCCACCACTATCCAGGTTGGGGATCGCTACAAATTCAACGTCCGGGAAACCTGGAGCTTGGGCTCGGTAGTCTGGCACCAGGTCTTCCGAGGAACAAGCACTCTCCCAGGAGCCAACCGTTGCCCATCTGGAACCCAGGAATCCAGGCGTGGACACCCCCTCCTCCTGGGGCCTCGACGCCGGCAGCGCAGTTCCCAGGCTGAGGCTCCGGGAAGCACGGGCGCTGCGCTTTTCCCTCCTAGCGGTTCCCGGGCGGTTGAGGGCTTCCGGCGGTCACAGTCCCCAGCGGGCAGGTTCCGGGCACGGGGCTCCTCCAGGGCCTGCCCAGGCCCGCTCTTGCACTCGAGCCCCCAGTTAGCCGCTCTTCTAAGTAGCTCCAGAGCTATAGGGACAATTTGGTGAAGCTCCTAAGACAATGGAAAGTTACGAGGTTTCCTGGATGTTGTGTTCGGGAGGCGGGGCCGGGACCCGCTGACGGCGGTTTCCCCAGCCCTGTTCCCCCCCCAACCCCCGCCCTGCCCCCTCAGCCACCGGGCAGCAGAAAGAGGCGGCCAGCCTTCTCCTGCCCTTCGGCCGGACGACCCACGGCTGCCGCGCCCGCCGCCTCTGCACCTGCCCGGCTGAGGTGAGATGCCCGGCGCGCGCGTTAAGGGCGATGCGCACAGGCCCGCGCCCAGCTTCGGGAGCCGCCGCCGCGACGTCCTCTAGTGACGGGCGGGAGAACGGAGTAAGAGGCGGGGGGAATCACCCCTCAGGGAGTGGGAAGAGTAAGAATTTTTAGGCGACCCGGGTAAAAAGTCCTACGTAATTTTGCCTCACAATAACTTAGGACAAATCAACGAAGTTTTAGGGATCTTGGTTTTCTTATCTAGAATTGAGGATAACATCAGGTTGTCCCCAGGCCCCAGGGGAGGGACAACCCTCTGGTCGGAGTTGCAGTCCCCAGGGCGGCTGGGGAGAAGCGGAACAGAGGGCAGGGAAAAAGCAGGCGCGCTCCCCGCGGTTTAACCCATCCTGCTTTGGCAGGAAAATCTTAAATTTAAAGCATCAGAAATGGCCACGCAGGGACAACACAGATCGAGTACAATCGAGGTGACATGGCGCACTTGGTCTTTCCAGGAAAGGAAAGACCGCCGCGGTTTGGGAGCAGCCGAGTCTTCCGGCTTGCCCCCGGCCGTCGCCGAAGGGCGCGGGGAGCCCAGTGGGGACGTGGCGGTCCTCCTACACCCCTTGCTCGGGAGGTCGGTTCAGCAGACGCACGAGAAAAAGCCCTCATCTCTGCCGCCTGGCTTCGCGATAACCTGGCGGCGAACGCCAAGAGGCGGCCGGCCCCTCCCCGGGATTCAACCCAACCGGGAATCATCCTCTTCCGCCGCAAAAATTCCCAAGCCCTGCAAACTCGCCGCGCACCTCTCGAGGCTTCCGCCGCTGGCACCCCGACCACCCTTTCGAAATTTTGGCGTGGCGGATGCCAAGCTCTGCGCTTCACTTAAAGAAAGCGCGAGGGGGCTCAGGGGAGCTCTGGTGGCCCAATTGACCAGGCCTGAGTAATTGCCCAGTTGACCTGTTATGTAGAAACAAGTCCACAATCAAGATCTTCGCTACCTTCTGCCTGGAAAGCCTGGGACTGGCCCGAGTCCCTCGAATAATTCGAATCCTAGCCTAGTTCTCCCCAGTTCTTCCGGCAGAGCAGAAGTGACTTCCCAGCAGGAGCGAGAGGAGGCTGACAAGGAGTCGCTGGCAGCTACCTGGTAGGAACTTGGCGATTTGGTGGCGTCTCCGCCGTTTATTTGGGTATCTGGTGACCCTATGGTCCGTGATTAGCCACCCTCGCCCTCCCGCTCACCACGCCCCTGCGCAGTCCCAGAGTCAGTGTTTTGGCTGGAGCCTCAGGGCTCTGAATCTAGTGCGAGTGGAGTTGGTGAAGGAAAAGTTTCCCCACGCGCCCAGAACAAGCGCAGTTACGCGCTTCCCCACTGCGCACCCGTCGAAGTTGGAAGAGGAAGAAAATTTAAAATACACTGGCCAAAATTCATTCTTGAGAATACTTTGAAGTTGGGTAACTAGGACTGCGCCACTCTGCCCCACTCCCTCCCCCATCTCCCAGCTCAGCCAGATGCACCAGAAATCGGCACTTTGATCTTGCAAAGCAGTAATTTATATTTCTTTAAAAAAATTTTTTTTTCTATAAAAAGATGATTGGACCGGGGAGAACATAATGCAGTTGCACGGGCGCGGGGCTGAGGAGCGGCTTTCCGGGCTGGGCCAGGGCTGGGCCCGGGATGCCAGGCACATCTGCTGGGCCCCGGTTTGCAGCGCATTCCTCTTCGCCAGGGTTTTTTCTTCCTCTCTCCCGGCGGACAGGTCCGCGTGATTCACCCCAGGCAGGAAGCTGGGCTTTATTTGTCTTTGACCTAGAGATGCTAGGAGAGGTGTGGAGAGGTCGGCCAGGGTGGGGGCCGGGGGAGGGGGAACGGGGGGAGGTGCTGTAGGAATAGCTCTGACTCGGGCTCCACGTTCCGTGAATTGAATTAGAAGAGAGGGGAGGAGGAGCTCAGAGAGTAAAAGCACCTCCTGCCTTCCCGCGAAGAGCTCGGTACCCGCAGACCGAGGGTAAGGGGCAGCCGCAGACTCGGTGGGTGGAGGGCCAATATCAACCCTTTCCATTGGGCTTTCCCGCCACGGGGATTTACTAAATAAAACCGACGTGCAACCTTTTCTGGTACTTTGCCTAAAAACCTCAAATTGGATTAGTTTCTCGAGAATATTAAACTCCGTACAGAGCCAGTCAAACACCGCGGGCTTCACACCGACTCCTCCCACGCGCACACCCAGCAGAGAGGCCCTCCTTTTCTGCCCAGGCGAAACCCGCAGAACTCCCACCGTTCGAGGGCCGGCTTGGAGTCTCGGATTCCCTGGGGTCCTCAGCCCGCCAGCCCTTTCGCCCCATTACTTTCTATTCGCTAATTGGAATCTCTTCTCTTTCCTCTCCCTGAGACCTGGGGACTGTGTACCCAGCAAGTCACAGCTTGAGGAAGCAGTGCAGAAGGCTTACCCATCTTCAGGCTGCAGGCGGGTTGACTAGGACACTGGGGTCTCTGTAGGAGTCTGGTTTGTTCTAAGAACCCTAAGCTAAGCAGTTGGCTACAGGGACTCTGCCTGAGGAAGACCCCATTCCAGGCCCCCTCCCCAATCCTCCTGGCCTGACTCACCCTAAATCCTACTTTGGGAAGCTGGATCAGAGTCTGGGACACTGATTTTAACCCGGCCCAGGCCAGGGTTAGGGTTTTAGGAGGTGTAGCCCTCCTGTCCTCTTTCCTTCAATTTTTCCCTTTTTCTTTTTTCCTCTTCTTTCCTTTTGTTATTTTCCCTTTCTTTTCTTCCTTTATGACTTAAGTTTTGTCTTGTCCTTCCATCCGTCCCTTCCCTCTTATGTTTCTCTGGCTTTTATTCTTTGTAGCCTTTCAGCCCTAGAAGTCCCAACCGGTTTCTCAGGCTCTGAGGGGGCCACCATCAAGCTGCCCACCGGAGCTGCTAGGTCCTGCAGGAAGCCTGGGGAAGCAGGAGCAAAACAGAAGCTGACCATCTTAGAGTGCTAAGGGCCTCCCAGGGCCTGAGGTGAAGGCCCAGGACAGGGACTGTCCCCCCACCCCACCCCACCCCCGCACATTCTTTTCCTCTCCTTTGCCCTAACACCCCCACTCACTCACCTCTCTCTCCACCCCACAGGACACATGTGAGCTCTGCTTCCAGTTACAGTGTAAAAATTCAGGAAAAATAGATGGAAAGGAGACAAGTGGGAGTCCCAGGCAGGTAGAAAAGTGAGCTGGGTCAGCTGGTTGTGTGGAAAAATGCATCTGTGGCACTGGGGGAAGCTCCCTGGCCGGAGAGATGGGGCAGACATTACCAGTGAGAGCACAAGGGAGTTTGGAGAGCAGCATGCAAGCTCCCACCTAGGGAAACAGCCACACCAAGGACTCCGGCGCTTCACTACATTGCCTCGACAGGAGTTTTCATGTGGTGTTTGCTCAGAGCAAGTCGGCCAGGGAGACTGGATTTGCCATCAGGGGGAGAGAAAAAATAGCCCAAGAAGAGAGGCTGCCAACATTCCACCAAGAAACCAAAATCAGGAAAAGGGAAAAAGGAGAAGGGATGGTCTGCCTGAGTTTCACCCTCTTCCCTCTTTCTGGATCCCACAGGAAGCGGCTGGCTGGGACCAGTGCCCCGGCCATCCCAGGAATTGTTCTCTGTCTGAAAAGCTCCCTTCACTCCCACAGCCCCAACTCCCCAGGCCTGCCTGCCTTCACTGGGTGTAGGAGGAAAGAGCGAGGCTTGTGACTTGGGTGAAAGGAGGAGGCTGCAGTCCCATGGACACCGAACCATGACTGGACTCTGTTTGAGTCCCACAGAGCCTGAGGGTTTCCTGGGACTTTGGTGCACCTGCTGAGGTGCACCCTTTGAGGGATGAGGACCCCGATGTTGAGTCTGTCTCCTACCCAAGCCTGGCTGGTCCGTGGCTCCACAGTGAGCCCTCCTTGGGCACCAGGGACCTCTGCTCTTCTCTCTTTTCCCACCAAACTAAACCAAAAAATGATTCTTCCTAAACCAAAGTATTTCTTCCGAACTCCAAAGTTCTCCCTTATGCTGGGCCTCAAGGCCTCAGGAGTTTTCCCTCTCTGTTCCGTTTTATGCGACAAATCTGATACCTGGGGCCTCAGCTACTTTGATGTATAAACTGCTGATACCAATCAGTGCTGGGGCCACAAGACCTGTTCCTTATTTGCATTTCAAACAGATCTGAGCTGAAGAAATGAGGACTAGAACATACCATGGACCTCAAAGTTGAGCCCTGTGAATATGCGTACAGGTGGGAGGGGCAAGGAGGTGGGAGGAAAAACGAAGCTGGAGAACTCACTCTGAAAACATTTGAGGGTCCACCATATGGAGCAGCATCTCCCTAGTAACCTTGGAGTTATGGCTCCTATGCCTGCCGGATGAACACACTCTGTTCTCAGGGAACTCCCAATCTGAGGGCAGAGGTGGTCTGCATGGCACTGGCTACCATCCACCACTGGGTGGAAAAAAGCCACTGGGCACGGACAGGTGTTTGAACTGAGCTGGGGAGGGGTGGGGCTCAGCTGCCTCCTAATTGCTCAGTTACCAGCCGAAAGTATTTGGGAGATCTGTGCCTGGGGGAGGGGATGGGTGATGTGCAGGCAAGATGCCTTCAGGGATTAGGTGGTTTAGGGGTTGAATCAAAGGATCCCAGCCATGTAAAACCCATGCTTCTAAAGTGAAGCAGCCCACTGGCCCACTGCACTGCTGGGCCAGGAGGGAAGGTCTGGGGTCGCAAGTCTGCAGGTAGAGGCTGGCCTGAGGCCGGCACCTCGCTTGATTTTAGGTGACTGAGCCCCACCAGAGACGGCAACACCCCTACACCCCAGGTTCCCTTCTCCTGTGGCTGGTGGTGGTGTATCTTTTCTATTCAGCACCTGTGGGGCTTCACCCTGAGGAAAGACAGGATGAAGCTCCTGCCCTTTTATCTCCTCGCTCACAAGGACCCTGAACTCAAACTGGGAAGGCCTTCTGTGTATATTTCAGATGGGGTGGGCTCTTTTCCCGCCTGTGTGAGACAATTCCATCAGTTCCTCCCCAGCCCAGCCCCCTTTGCTAGAGTCACTTAAAGGCAGAGACAACCTAAGTGTGTAAATTGCGTGTTAGAGCATTTGCATGCAGAGAGGCTGAGGGTATAGGGATTAAGAATTCTGGCTGTAGAGCTATCATACCTGCACTGAAAGCTGTGAGACCCATGCCAAGTTATTTAACACCTTTGTACCTCAATTTTTTTCCTCTGTAAAATGGGGCTGGTAGCACTCGTTCTTGGTTCACAGAACTTGAAGTGGGTGGAACGAGTCAGTTTATGTAAAGCGCTTAGTACAGGGCCTGGCACAAAGTAAAAGGCTCAGTGAATATGAGTTCTTCATAAGTGGTGCCGACTAGAAAGAGAGGAGATCCAGAATGAGATTTGGCCGCATGAGAGGAAAGCTGTAGAAATACATACTTCTTAACTTTTCTGTCTGATTTTCCTGGAAGCAGGGGCCTCTGGATGGTAATGCCTCTGCTGTTTTTTGAGCTGGGTCAGAAGTTCTCATTTCCCGTGAAAGCAGTCAAGGAGAACAATATTGGGGGCAGGAGTTGGCAGTGTAGTGGCCCACCCTGGTGCCACTGCTCTTGGCCCGCAGAATTCTCAAACATCCTGGGCCTCTGGGGCTGCAGACACCACTGAGGATTGAGAGAATATGGACGCACTGATTGTTCTGCCCTGGGAATGCCCTCATTTGCCTGGATTTGTTGACTGCCCTATGAAGTCTCTGGAAAGTGTGTAAAGTTAAGTGAATACTTTTCCTGCTTAGGGATAGATAGCTTTCTTTGCCCCTGGCTTCCTGGCTGAGGGCTTAAGTGTGATGCCCCCCTCCCCGCTGCTGTTTGAGCCCCACCAGCGTGGGACTGTCTCCCCTATTCCCAGCGGCAGGCCCTGTAACTCTAGCAATGTCAGCCTCTCCATGGACACTCACCATGTGTCTTTGTTCTGAAAGACCATTGTAGTTGGAAAACAACTATAGATATGCGTATATATGTAATTGGTTTTATATTATAGGTGTATGTTTTATGTATATAATAATGTTTTATACATATAAACATTTCAAGGGCTCATTTGCCAGGACAGCAAGGGTCCCCGTGTTGGTAATATCCCTTTGCCAGCCAATTTCCTTGTCACCAGGGATGTGATGCCTATTACCCAAGACTTCTGTATATTTTCCCACCCCTACTGATTTTGTTTCGCTCAAGAAGGGTGGAAGAAGTGGCTTATGAATTATGGACCAACACTGATGAAAAGCCTCCTGTGATCTAGCCAGCATGCTTCTTCCCAGCTCCTCCTTCCCCAGGCGGAGGGCAGAAGCAAGCACAGGTCTGGCCCCTGTAGCTACCCCTATCTCTGCACACCCAAGGATTTAATTCCCCAGCCCCTCCTTGGAGCTGTGCAGTCAGAAAGCTGTTTTTCCCCTCTCTTTGTATAATGGACAATTCGTTCTTCACTCCTGAAGAGGGAGAGATTGGTCCATAAGGAGGCTGTAAACATCTACTTGTCGGCTTTTGCCAGTGCCGGCTCGGGCCCAGCCAGCTCGCCTAGCTCTACCGAGGACATTTTCCTCCTGGGTGGCCGATTTTTATTAGTGACAAGTGAAATCCAAACACTTTTGGCAAAAAAGCCATCACATCAAGGCCCTAATGCGTCAAATCATTTGCCTTTAGCTGCTGGTCTTTGTGGGCAGCCCCACAAAGGTGCCCTTCTCCCCTGCCTCACTACCGCCAGCCTCAGTCCCCCATCCCATCCCCAGGAATCCCTGAGTATCCTCTGTAGGTCCCAGGACTTTGGCCTACTGTGTTAGAGTGTGGGGCCTGGGACTTTTCCCCGTCTTCACCCCCATAAGCTTTGGATAATCCTTCCTCTCAGAAGAAAAACCAAAGGGAACTCTTAACCTTGCTTACCCAAGCACCTGCAAAAACCAGCGGGAAAAGAGAGATGGAGTCACATTGAGGGGCAAACCTGGAAGAGCTGGGAGTCCGCATGTCAGAAAGAACTCAAAAGAAGGCATTGCTTGGTGTGGCTCCTGAAGTTTGGCATTCTGGCCCAAGGCAGGCTGGCTAGAGGGTGGAAGGCGCTGCATGCGATTAAAAATTAAACAAGACAAAACCCCCGCTGCTCCCTCTGGGTGTCATTTCTCAATGCCCAGTCTTTCAGGCCCTGCTGGGTCTCCAGGGCTTTCTCACTCAGGCACCGGGGAGCTCTCCCAAGGGGTGAGGCCTAGAGGGTTGGTGCTCTTCATTTTGTACTTCTTTTGTCACCTAAGAGACCTTGCCCATGGATGAAGCTCCATGCAGATGAAGGAGGAGGTCGTGGGACAGCCACATGGATTAAGCTTCTGGAGGCTGGGGAGAGACCAAGGGAACTGTGGAGTTGGGAGAGAGATGCAATGGGCGGAATTCCGGGAGATCTCTGCAGACTTTGGGGCTGGCTGAGTGTGTGGCCAGAATGCTTCCCCCATATGGCTGTGCCTGATGCTTTGTACCCAACCCTGGGTTGTTTCTACACACGTTTGATTCTAGAAAGGCATGTTTGTACACACACAGTGCTGCACGTGGTGTGTCCACGCATGTGTATACTGCCAGACAGATACAACCATGGCTTTGTATAGTCATGCAAAATAGATGCATGAACCTTGTATGTACAAGCTTCTTATACAAGTATATAGTAGTTACTGATGTACCCACCTTATTTGGGGGTGCACGCTGGTGTCCTCAAATCTGCTGACTTTGGGTTGGGTTGCCTAGGGTTGCCCAGCAATCCTGAGCTCAGGAAGGTGCCCAAATGTTACCTTCCAGCCCAGGCACAGCAAAAGGAAGGAAAGGGGCTGGAGGGCCTTGCAGAAAGCCCCGGAGCCTCATGCCGCGTGCCCGCCTTTCCTAGCTCCTGGGTATGCAGAGGCAGGCTCCTCCCTCACCCTCAGTGGGCTCAGCGCAGGCTCGAGGTTTCGCTTCCTGCGAAGGCTGGCAGGGCAGGAGCGGGCGGCATCCATGGCGGGCGCAAACTGAAGGCGAAGGTCTGGCTGCCGGGTTGCACGATACGCCCAGGGAAAAGAGGCGCTGGGCCTGGGGGAACAGGATTTCCTCGCCTCCTGGGCGCGGCCGCTCTGGGCATGGCCGCACAAGGCCCCCTTTGTGGAGGGACCCAGCTCCTGCGCAGACCGAAGGCAGCGAACAATAGCGCAATGTTGCCGCCCGCCGGGCCAGGCTTTCCCGGTTACACCACGGCCGCCGAAGGCGAGGAAACCGGGTGGCGCTTTTTTATAGTCACAAATATAAAATCGGGGCTTTCTCCCCTTTCGCTCGCCCCCTACCCCAACGCCGATAGAAAGCAGATAAATTTATGAAGGGCGAGCTAAGAGAATAATTACAGGGTGAAGGCCGTTAAATTTTATTTCCAGTCCCAAAGGCAAAACCTGCGATTTTATTGCAAACATCTGGAACGACCAAGAGGTGGGCACGCTGCTGGTTTAAAATAAAAACAAAAGATTTTATTTCGCGAAAACAAAAAAACATCATTAAAGACCCCTTCGCCCCCACGGACATTTATTTTAAAAAGTGTGAGGGGGTGGTTGAACAGTCAACGACGCACGCCGGTCCCCAAGCGCCCGGCAACCTGAACCAACCCGGAGACTCGGGATGCGGGATGCGGGCTGCGGGAGTGGGCCTGCGCAGTGTCCGCGGGGCTGGCATCGGGCAGGCGTTTCCAGAAATCGGCTCCCTCCCACGCCCACCCGAGGGCTCCAGGCCGGTTTTGCCACCCCGTAACTGGGCGCCAATTTGGAAGAAGTGAAAAGTGGGTACGCTGGCCTCATATTCCCCGAAGATTCGATCACAGCAACAATAAAACCTCAGGTCTGTTCCGCCTCCAATCGATTATCTTACCTGCTTTGCTAAGTTGTGAAGTATTTAAGGCTCCTTCATTCTGCCAGAGGGGAGACTGAGGCACAGGCCACGCATTGACTTGCCTAAGGTCACACAGTTGAGAGCTGAAGGGGACCTGTTCGCTAGGCTTCACCTGCCTTGGAGTCCGGAGGGTTACCTCCCACCCCATAGTCGCCTCATAATGTTTTATATCTAGTGCCTAGACAGGCTGAATTCATTGTAATTGCCTCACCCCCACCGGGTGTCCTGCCCACGTGTTTAAGGGCCCACTAACGTGTCCTGCTGGCAACTATTTTTAACTTTGTTTTCAATTACTCAAAACTGCAAAGTCCCAGCGTCTGTAGATCACCTTGTATTGAGGCAGTAGCAGGGGTGGTATTTAGTGTGGAGAAACAGAAGGAAGGCTGGTATGTGCAGGATGTAGGGGCTGTGTTTCCAGGACTTTCATCCTTACGCTGCAGAACTCTGTTGTTCCTTAGAAAGATCAAAATATCTGGGCATGGTCAGTTTCAGGTGAGCAGTCATTATGCTGCTTTTTCCTTCTGGGCGTTCCTCCTGTCAAGGCTAGGACTGGCCATCCATTTCCCATAGGTCCCTACCGGTAGTCAGTGGGGTCCTCTCTTCCTCTTTCCCCTTAATCCCCTCTGACTCCTCAGGTGCTCAATAACCTTCTCTTCCTCTTTGGGAAGGACATGGGGGGGGGGGAGCTACAGCTTGTTCCTTTTCCATCAGCCTCAGGCCTGAAACAGAACTGTTGACTACACCCAAGACCTAAGGTTGGTGGCTGGGAAATCTGGGGATTGCCTCGGGAATTAGCCTCCTGCATTGGGCACCCCACTTTTATTCCCAAAGGTTAAAGGAGAGAGATACTGGGTCATGCGATTTTGAAAACCCTTTGATATAATGAGCGAAGGAAAATGAATAGCACACTCCCAGATTTCTACATTTAATCCCCCAATTCTCTTTCTTCTTCACCCAATCACGTAAAACTATACACTTAAGTCACAGACATTAAACCATCCTGCTTAATCTTTCCCTAGACCTCCCTCCCCATCAGTATAGGGTCAGGAACCAAGGAATGCAGGACCCTGGGGGGGGGGGACTTAGATTGACCCCTACAGTCACAAAAAGAAAATGTCCCTGCCCCTCCCATTTACCTAGAGGAAAACTCCTATTTTCATGACTGATCCAAAGCAACCTGGCTTCCGACCCTCTGATTTATTTTAATGGCCTAAACCACAATTCTAAGATATGTGTATATATGGAATGGAGGTGGGGGGCAACTTATGTGTGACCTGAAGGAAGTGTGTAGGAGCTCCTCTGAGAACTCTATGCAGAGTGTGTATTTGGGGGTGAGGTGCAGATGCATGCTGTTGAAGGCAGTGCTCTCTTTTCTATGCATGTCTCTCCAACATGTGTGTGTGGTCACCTACATTGTGCAGGCTTTCTGGACCTGCATCTTGGTATGTGGGTCAACCAAAAGTCCTCTTTTTGAGAAACTTTCACAGCCGCAGGGTGGTTGTATGGCCTATGCTGCTCTACTTCGCTATCCAAACTAGGTCTGTGAGGGAAGGCCAAGGCAAGAGGCTGCCAGAGGGAGATGGGAGATACAGGCAAGGGGGAGGAGGAAAATGCTGGGAAGGAAGAGAGGCTGGCCCCATCGCTGCTATCGCACTGGGCCTGGTCAACAGGCCCCAGCCCCAGGCAGTGACACCAGAATCAGGAGCTGAAAGAGAGGTCCAAGCCGCAGAAAGGTAGCTGCATGCTCCTGGCCTGCCCTTGTCTCCAACTCTTTTGCTGAGGCCCTGTCGTGGTGATTGCGCTGTCATTTTCTGCCAGGGCTCCTGGAAGCAATGCTGAGTGGTGACTGAGGTGGGAGACACTGCGCTTTGCCACCCAGGTTCCTGGAGTTTGCCCCGCAGTGCAGCAGGAGACGTGGAGGGCCTTTGTGCCGGCTTCTAGATCCCAGGGTGCTTGGAGTGCTGCTCCGGGATCCCCAAGCCTGAAAGAGACTCCTGGAAGTCACCCGAGGCCAAGCCTGGCTGACTCGCACTCAACCGGTGGCTTCCATTATTCTTTCTGCCTTTGCTGCTGCCACTAGCTTCCTCTCCTCTGGCTGACGCTCAGTGTGAGGGGGCTCCAAAAGTGTTCTTTTTTTGCTTTCTTCGGGGGAGGCCCAAGGTGCCTTCAGGACACTCAGCGGTTGCCTCCAGCACCACAGCATTTCCAACTATAATATTAAGGACGAGATTTACCCTGCGGTCAGGAGGCGAATGTGTCGTTTCAGGGGCCCGACAGGCTCTCCCTTCTGGCCCCAAGGTGGAAGGGCAGATGGGGGCTTGTTCTTGGGGCGCCTGCTACACGCCGTGGGCCCCTCTACCCTAGGCTTGCTGAATTTGTTCAAGGCCTGCCTGTCGGCGAGACTTGTCTGCTGAGCTTCTTGGTCTGTCACTGGCACTGCGAGCTGGCTCTTTCCTGCCTCTTCGCACGGGGATAGAGGAGTGTCGACCAGGGCATTGGGATGCGAAGATCACGCTGCGGTTAGGCCGCCGTCCGCGAAATCCGAGACCTTTTTTTCTGCTTGGCAGGATCAACTTCTCGGCCCCTCTGAACTGGCTCTGCGTTGGGCTGCGCTCGGGGTCTCCTGCGGCCTGCGACCAGTGGCGTGACCCAGGAGGGGGTGTGGGAAACGAGAATGGCCAGAGTGCTGGATTGTAAGTTCCAGAGAAATCCCTGACGACCGCTCAGTTCTGAAAGATTTTTTTTAAGGGTGGAGGAAGGATCAGTGAGCGGGGAGAGCCGGATTCCCGAGGTGATCAGATTTGAAGGGAATTCTGAAAAAGCTCTTCTGCTGTCATAGTTACTGGCTGCCCTTGCCCATCTTTTCTCTGTGGGTTCTCCAGAACAGGCGCCCCGAGCAGGCAACGCTCAGATCAGCATCCACGCGGAAGAGAAGGCGAGCGTTTGCTGCGTGCGGGCCGGGTCGGGGTAAGTCTGCGGAGTGCGCGGTAAGCCGTGAGCCCCACCGCCGGCCTCTTGCTTTGAGGGAGCGGGAGCCTACGTCTCCTTCTCCACCAGGTAGAACTGGAAGGAGGAAGGGGTTATTACGTTTACAATTACAAGACCCTAGATAGTAACGGGGCGTCTTTGTTTATTTCTTTCGTTTTGCCTTAGCCAGAGTTGCTTAGAAATCTTACAACAGAAAAGTAACCTGTGTGGCAAAATCCCGGCAGAACCAGAAGAGCTAATAGCGTCCGGGCACAGGCACAAGATTATCGGAGTCGTTTTCTGGCGATTTTGGACAGGTTGAGAGCCCCCAAATTCCAGATCGGTAATTAAAATGACTCTGGGCTTGCAGCGTCTATGAGATTTAGCAGATTTGGGAGGAAAAGGTACGGATTTGGGACCGGCAGGAGTTTGGAGCGGCGAAGATCAGACCTCGACTTTCAGCGCTCCTCCCTCCCCCATGAAGAACCCGTGGGGGACCGGGTAGCCAGGGGTTAAAGTCGACCCAGGAGCATCCCCCAGACTACCCGCGCGGCGCCTTGGCCCGAGCCTCAGTCTCTCCCCTCCTCTCATTGGCCCGCGCTTTCAGGGTTTCTCCTGTTCCCTCCTCGCCATTGGTCGGGGGCTGGCTTTTTTTCCCCTCAGTCTTTCTCTTCCTCCCCCTCCCTCTCCCTCACCCCACGGACAGGAGCGCACCGCCTGCCCCCAGCTCCTTGGGAAGGGAGGAATTTAGAAAAAAAGTTTCCCAGAAGTTTGGATCAGAGGAAGGACGGGAAGACCAAGAGAGGAAGAGGGAGAGGGAGGAGAGAAAGGGAGAGGGAGGAGAGAGAGAGAATAAAAAAAGATGAAGTCCAGTCTGCACAGCCTGTGAGCGCCTGCCCCGGTGGGTGGGAAGCAGGACTCAGGCGCTCATGCAGCGAGCGGGCGGTGCTCCGGACGCACGTTCCTAGAGGCTGGGGCAGCTAGGGGCGCCGGTCGGAACCGGCGGCGGAGGGCGGGGGAGGGCGCAGGGGGAGGGTGCAGAGGACCCGCAGGGCCGCCGCCTGTCTCGGCCGCCGCGCCGCCGCCTCTCCCGGGCCCGGCCCTGCGGGCGCTCCGAGCGTGAGGGCGCGGGCAGCTCCCTCAGTAGCGAGGGCGAGCGGAGGCCGGGGTGCGGGCGGCTAAGATGAGTGAAAGGAGAAGATCTGCAGTCGCCCTGAGCTCGCGAGCACATGCCTTCTCCGTTGAAGCCTTGATCGGCTCAAATAAAAAGCGGAAACTGCGAGACTGGGAGGAGAAGGGGTTGGACCTGTCCATGGAGGCGTTGAGCCCCGCGGGCCCACTCGGAGACACGGAGGACGCGGCCGCACACGGCCTGGAGCCTCACCCGGGTGAGTGCGCAGGACCAGACCGAGGGAGGCGGGCGGAGAGGGGACGCCGGGCCGCCAGCCGGCGGGCGGAGTGGTGTGGAAGGAGGCCCTGCTCGCTGACGCCCTGCCTTGCGCCAACGCGGGTTTCCTTTTCTTTGCGCAAACGTCTTGAGCCTTGCCCAAATCCGCCGCAAACAATTTGGGGGGAACTGAGCCTTGCATTGTCTTCGCCAACCTCAGGCAAAGAGGCTTCGCTCGCATCCCTTTCTCTTCTGAGAGCGGAGCGCACTGCTTTGGTGTTCACAGCTGAGCGGCCGCAGGCCCCTGGGGTTAAGGAGGGGCGCAGATCGAAGGCGACCGCAGGAGCGGAGAGGGGCTGGGGTTCTCTTCAGAGAGCCCTAGAGGACTGGCGCGGAGTTCTCGGGCTCGACACCCAGTCTCGGGAAGTCCCCAGTTTGTCCCATTTAGCCTTCGACCTCGGTCCTCGCCCTTCCCCCACCAACTTTTCTGGGACTCAAGTTCTTGTGTTTCCCGTACTCCGGGGATGACGGAGCGTAATTATATCTCTACTTCGTTGGCGCTTATGGAAAAAGGATGTATGTTAGACCCCTTACCCTGCGCCCCGGGGCACTCTTCAGGGCCCACATCTCTGTGTATTGCGGGGAGCGGAGCGATTAATTTGCGTCTCGGATCTATGCACATTGTATGCACACAACACGTAAAACACGGAGAGGATGTTGGCGTCTGCATTTTAGTAGAAACCTGGGCGGGTAGTTGGAGGGAGAGACAACTTAACGTTTTGTATTAAGTGCCAAGATTTCGACTGTGCAAAACAGCCCCGGGGAACAGCTGTTGTCGGAAGAATCTTGCGTGCGCGCGCGCGAGCGCGCACTTACACACACACACACACACACACACACACACACACACTCGCAGCTTGGTTTAGCGGTTTCAGAAACTTTCCAGCCAGGACTTCTGCTGCCATTCTGGAGGTGCTCATGCTGACCAGCTAGGGCTGGGGAGTAAACCTGGGTCAGCGCGCCGGAAAGCGAAAAGCCAGGGTGGGGGCGGCGGCCCACAAAGGGATGGGGGTGGCCACGGGGCCAAAGAGCTTGGGGACCGAGCTTGGGGCCCAGGGGCTTGGGGGCTGGAAAACTGGCTGACCCAAGGAGGGACAGCTGTCGCTTACATTTTCTCTTTAGGCAGTGACAGTTCGATTTCCATGCTCCTGAGGCTAATAATAACGCGATTAGCGGGTGACTTGCAGACACAGAGCTTTATGAATTCTCCGTGTTCTTGTGGCCCGTTACGGTATTTGAGTTTAGTGCTGGGGAATTATTTTTATTAGTCGATGAAAAGAAAATTAAAAGGAGATTTATTTCGCCCGCTCAAATCTTTCCTTGTATTTGGATGCGGGTGCCTGTCCACGCGGACCCCTGTGTGGGCAATCCAGAAAGGAACGCGTGGCTAATGTGTGTTTCCCATCTCTGGCTAGACCCTGTTTCCTCACCGCATTTCTATGTTGTCAAAATCTCACTTGCGCCTTCACACAGTTTAGTAGAAGTTCTTTCAGGCCTCACGAGAACTCATGGTTTGAAAGGTTAGTTTATTTTATTTTCCCGACGGTGGAAAAGATAGAAGTTGCCTAACTGCGCGTGGCAGACACCGTGTCCGCGGGTAGTTTTCTCTAGGGAGGGGTCCAGGTTCGCAGGAGCTGGTCTAGGGTTGCTTGTTCAAAAGGACCAATACGTGGGGTCATAATCAGAGACTCAGCTCGCAGTTTTCTCTTTCTGCCCTTGTCCTCAGCCATAGTGAGGAGAGATCTGGTTGGGGCAAGGAGAGACCAGTCCAGAAACATAAATGCGAGGACTTGTCCAGAATGCCGCTCTCCCGCTCCCACAGAATGGGGGTAGGGGTTGAGGACCTAACATAGGACTTTATGTCACACAGAGTTCAGTTGATCCGTTCCCATTTCATTATTTTGTTTTTTTAAAATAAAAAGATGGGCGTTTGTATTAGAGAAAACGAAATATGTTTGTGGGGTTGAGGCCCGGGAATAGGAAGAAGCTGAAAGCCGAGAGCCCTCGCGGGCCTTCTGCGGGGCCGGGCTATGAGCCCGGCCTGGCTGCGTCGTGCACCGAGGGGATCTCCAAGTTGGAGCCCCCGCAGTGGCCAAAGCTTTCTTACGAACCGGACATAGAAAGACGAAGATCTTTCAGAAAACCTGCTTGGTGGCGTAGTGCCTCCGCAGTCCCCAGAGTGGAGGAGGCGGAGCTGCCGACTCTGAGCCCGGATGGTGGCGGAAGGCGGAAGGCGAGTCCAGGGCTTGGGGTCCTCTGTAGGCCTTCCTTTCTTTTTCCTCTTTCCAAATGCGGCGCCGCAACGAACACACCTTTACATCACCTTTCAAAGGTGTGTGTACGGTGGTGGAGGTCAGAGAGGGGCATAGGCGACTCCATTGTGCCCGGGGCCATGTCTCTGCCGTCCTTGGCCTCAAATTGTTTAAACTCTCTTCCCGGAATAGGACCGAGAGCGGGCTGAACCTGCCGCGTGGCTCGCCTGCGCTAGGCCAATGACAAGAAGTCAGGAATGGGGGAAAAACGACAACAGAAACAAAATTGCCACGGAGCTTGGGTTAGGATTAAACAAACAGGCATCCAGACACAGGACACCCGCCTAAAGCAACTGTGTTTATTATTTTCACCATTCCCTCCCTCTGACTGGTACCTCCGTTTCCAGCCCTCCCTGTCCATTCCTTAAAATCCCAGGATCCTGAGACAACCCAAGGGTTTGATTTTAATGTTAAACTTTTATTCAAAGACGTGGCCTTTTGCTTTTTCACAGCCCGTTTTTCTTTCTGCGTCCGGACAGAGCTGGCTTTAGTTGGCGCCGAGCGCCCGCAGCCTGGGGCGCCAACCTGCAGCAGCGGGGGACCAGCCCAGCCTGCGCGCTGTAGGAACTCACACATCAGAGGACACACAGTATGTATTTAAAAATTTTCCACCGAGCCTGCTGGTCCCGAAAAACCCCGAGGCCCAAAGGGCCTTGGAGAAGGGCCTGTGAGGTGCCCTCATTATTGCCAGAACTCCGCGTCTTTTGGAGAAGCCGCCAGGACGCAGCCGCCGCGGGCTCGGGAGGGTCTCCCAGGAGCCTGACTCTCGGGCCTGCTTGCCCCCGCCTCTCACGAAGCAGCAACAGGGAACACTTTTGAGCCAGGATCGCCCGGAACAGCTGCTCCGGCTGCGGCCTTGGAAATATATTTCAGGCACGCGGCGGCGCCATCTGCGCTCGGACCCTAGCCCCGGCTCCACCCGGCTTTCCCAGCTCGAGTTTGGAGATTGGGCCTTTCCCGCCCAAATCCACAGCCGAGTGAGGCCGAGGTCCGGTCTCCCGCGGAGCGAAATAATTCAAACCTTCTGCGAAAGGATTTCCCTTTCCAGGGCCTGCGGCCCTGAGCCTTGCAGCCGTGGCGGTCCAGAGGCCTAAGAAGGTGGCGGCGTACGCGGGTGGGCACACAAAGCAGGCACACTCAAGGACGTGAGGGCAGATCTGTATTCGCACACACGTGCACATAGGTCAGGCTCGCGCGTCCCGTGCACCTATCTGCGCAATCCCTAGTGAAATGAGACAGGAAAAGCCCGTGCAGTGCCCCAGGGCACTTTCTTCTTTCGAATTGCCGAGATCAACTGTTCACGCGAATTAATCTGCCAGTTTATGGCTTGTTTGTTCAGAGTCAGACTCCCAAGATTTTAATCCTGACATCACCCCTCCACCCACCCCCAATCCCCAATAGGGAAACACAGGGTCAAAACGGAGGAAGTGACTCTTCACTGACGTTTAAGTAATGGAATAAAAGCGATGAGTTTGAAGCCAGTGGGGAGAATGTGCTTGCACGGGCCAAGAACCAGCCAGGGCTCAGGCTGGAGCTTGGACTGCCCGGCAATGGTGTGGGGTGCGCTGGGCAAGAAGCCAAAATGTATGCCTGAAGTAGAGTCCGGGTTGAGGAACACTAGTTCCTCGGTGGTACCTGCGCCCCTACACCAGTGCAGGCCTCGAAGGCGCCAGGCCTGGACCCCGAGGATGAGCCAAGTGTGCTGCGTGCTGGACCTGCGCAGCGCTCTCGCCTGCCAAGTCAAAACGGCCTTCCGCGGTGGCCGCGTCCTTGGTGAGTGACCTTGTGTGAAGGAGAGTGAGGAGGTAGGCTAGATTTAAATTCATCATAGGCTGGTGAGGATAGTTGTGCTCGGGGATGACTGCCAAACGCCCTTTTGTAGCGCAGGTCGGACGGTGGCTAAATCAGACGCCCTCTGGATACGCGGGCCTGGGAGAGCGCACGGTAGGGGCTCCAGAGAGGTGGGCAGTTTTATGAAGATGTCCTGCGTAAAACACAGGCCCTGGCGCGGTGGCACAATAGAAGCCACCTGGAAGAAGGAAACAATTCTAACCCCCTCCAAGCCGTAGACGAAGCAAACTGCTGGAGGGCAGTGGGGAGGACAGGGAATTGGGAAAACCCTAATGCCCAGCGTTTGGAATGTGATGGAAGGGAGGCGGAGTGTGCAGCGTTTTGCACCTCCTCAGGTCATCCCCCGTCCCTCGCGCGCTTCACAGGTCCGTGTGAGGCGTGTAGAAGGCGCAGGGGTAACAGGCAGCGTGCGGGGTAACGGTCTCTCCCTTCGCGGCTGGGCGGTGCAAGGCCCCTCGCCGGCTCGGCCGACCGCCTCTGCCCCTCGAAGACTGGTCCGACGCTCCGGGAGAAGCCTCTCCTGGACGGATCAGCTCACAACCGAGGCTCGCAGCGCTTCTTAATCCGCGTCTTCCACGCCCTTCCCAACACCATTTCTTATTGAACACCTTATTTGGGTTCAGAGCTAGCCACTTTAGATTTCCTGATTTTATAGGTTAAACTCCCAGAAAGAAAAGTTCGTGGGGTGACGTTCATGCAGGGGGACGGGGGAATTAAATTTTTAATAGTGGCGTTCGTACTGAAATTATATTGACATATATCCGCTGTCGGTTTCCTGCCCCTCCCCCCATTACTTCAAATGGTATCATGACCATCTTTTACATATTAAGCAAAATTAGTTTAAAATCTAATTAATACACCTAGCACATGAGGAGTGACTGAAGAACGGTGTGAAATGCCTAACCTGGGGGCCAAATCTAAGATAATAGGGTACTGGTGGTCTGTGTTCCCCTGTTTATTTGTACAATTCCCTGTGTGGACATGAGTTTTATGGAAGCAAGTCCTTCATCGTTATCCTTCATGTTGGGCCACAAGGGGAGAGGGACAAATACATTTTGGCTCAGAAGACCCCAAACATTTTGTTCATCCAAACTTCTCCAGCGCACTGCTAGTATTCAAGAGTGAAATATTCCAGGTCTGTCACAATCGTTCTCTGTATTGCCAAAAATATTAATAAGATGAGGGGACTTTTTTGAGATCCTGATTATGAACTCGGTTAGAAGTTTATTTGTCACACCCAGGAGTAAAATGATTACTTCTTAAATCTGTCAGTTCCTTCTCTAGGTGACTGTAGAGTTAAAAACAAAAACAAGGCTGAACTGAGCAGATTCCACAGGGATAAAGAGCAGAGAGTGGATTGGCATTTCACTTTCCTTTCTGGAAACGCAGAAATCCATCTAATGATTTTCACACGGTGGTATAGCCGGTTCTTGCTTTCTTGCTCCCAAAAGACAAAGACAAAGTAGTTC
>NW_024423564.1:5837161-5838655 GCF_017311325.1 Ursus maritimus
GAGACTTTCTAAGTGGTTTTCTAGTTTTGATCTTTTGGGGTATTTTTCCACAGGGAAAAGTAGGGAACTGGTGGAATGTGGAATCTTTTCCCCTTCTTTCTCTCACCTATGTGGTTTATTTTTGCCTTGCCTCTTCTGGTTTCCAGTGAGCCCATGACTCGGATATAGGGGTCTGCACTGGGAACGGCAATTAGCAAATTTATAAATTAGGGTCTGTTTACACGTCTTGGGGCAAGGCTAATCATTACTTAATTTAAGTGAGGCCCTTGCTCTAAGTGTCAGGATGGAAAATGAGACTCAGTAGGGAGGACAGGAGGTGAAATGGGAAGAGGTGGGGAATTAAGCAACTGGTGACGACAAATCAACATTTATGCAGTGCCATTAATGGCTTCAGTTTGAGGCAGGACATTCTGCTGACTACAAACTGGTGATGAGCTTTGGATACCAGAAGTGAAAAATAGGCCTTGCATTTGATACTCTATTCTATACTCTTTTTACCAGCCAGTGTTCATCTATGCCCTTTAGACATAAGTGTATAAAGTGTATTAAATGCAATAAACAATTGCATGTACTTACGCACAAATTTATGTGTGAACTCTACCACTCTGAATGACACATAGATAATATCTCAGGAAATATCAGAAAAATATTAGAGAAAATAAATTGCCCCCTTATTTGTGGAGCCAGTTAACAAATGGGGAACACCTAAAATTTGGGGGGCCAGAAATTTTGTCATTTTTAGATATCACTTGACAAGTCAAGGGAATTCCAGATTTGAAACTTCTAGGTATCGGCATTTTCACTTAAGTGTCAAATTAATTGAAGATTTTGACCAAAGTCTAACAGAAAACAACAGAAAATGAGACTGTACAGATGCAATTTAAGAGAGCAGAAAGAGTGGAATTTTTTTCTAACTAAATCTGGCATTTAATTTTGTGAATAATGACACCTTCATTTCGGATGGGCAGAATGCTGGCTTGTATTGAAGAATAATTTCATGTTCTTCCATGCAGAGAGTTAACGGGATCATTAAGAGAAATCTGTTAATAGAAATAACGAGAGAAACTGTGATTTAGGGATAATTAACAACATAGAAATGTGTGCAAAAATCTTCTCCCTATTTGTCCTCTTGTACTTTCTTCAATATAGTTGCAGAGGCTAAATGAGCTGTTTCCAAATTCCCACACACTTTAGAAGATTAACAACACCACCCTCCCTTTCAAGTCTGGATTGCACACGTAATATCCTAATATAGCCTTCTTTTAAAAACCGGAATACTACAGATAACAGAGTTCCCTTGAAAGGGATCATTAGAGGTCATTATTATGTACCTAGCCTGAGCCTTGGAGTTTTAGCGCCTAGCTCTCAACGCGGTGCACCGAAATTCTTACTCCCAACGCCCGCTGCGTTCTCTGCCGTCCCACAGCCCCGAAAGTCTGGCCGAAGCCCCGGACGGGGGCTCGGAAAGCAGTAAACCCCCCTTACGCTCCTTCC